>NW_023600993.1:48353742-48733835 GCF_014898055.3 Talpa occidentalis
GCTGTATCTAAAGATATATTTTTAAAACAGAGTCTGACTTACAGCATTCTTTAAAACCTCACAATTCACACATCCCCCAGCAATGTCTGAGGACCCCTTTCAACTGATGAAGACCTGTTACACCTTACATGCAGTCAGGCATGCAAGGAAAGGGGTCTTCATCAGTTTTGCATGCATTAACTTCAGTGTTTTGAGTGATGCCTCTGCAGTGGTTCAGTTAGCGCTGACCTGAGTTTGACTGTTTTCTTGTTTGTTGGTAGCATCACTGGGAATTGCTCTTCTGTGAATTGACTCCCTCTTTGTCCTTTGTCTTTTTCCTGTGGGTGTTCATCTGTCAGTTTTGAAGAATTCTTTGTATATATAAATATCAAGCCTCTGTTCTCTCTGTTGGAAATATCTTTGCCAAATCTGTTGTTTGTTCTTTTGCATTTTGTATGAAAATTTAAATCTCTTGTATGTAGTAAATATGCCTATCATTTCATTTATAGTTTCTGGGTTTAAGGCCTGATTTGTTTGTATAATGTGTACATATTCTTTTAGATTTATTTTGCAGAGTGCTTATCAAAAGAAAATCTTTTACACTGAATCTGCTCGGTATTTATTTTTTGTTCCTGGAGTCAGATGGGCTTCTGTTTTCTTCTAGTGTTCCTTAGGAAATTGTTCAACATCTTTTCCCACCTTTTTATAAATTAAATTCTCATATATATTGCAATTTATTCTGTATGTCATTCTTTAAATAATTTTATCTACTTTTAGGATAATAATATTTTGATATAAGTAGTTCTAGTATACTCTGTATCTGAATATGAGCTTTCTGTGCTTCCCCCTACCTCTTGCTCTTTTCAAAATATTCTTGGCACTTACTTTTCTATATAAATGTTAAGATCAGTATACAATTTTTAAAGTCTTCCAGCTGAAAGAACATTTAATGTCTGTTAAATTGGGGAACTGATAGCAATGCTGTATGGTTTCTGCATTTTTTTCAGATCCTGTTTGATGTCTTTTGTTAAAATTTTAAAGCTTTGCTTTTAAATTACATATTCTATGCCCCTTCTTGTTGAATTTATTTTCTAGTTTTGTTATAATTGTGAATGAACTTGTCCCCCATCTTCTTTTTCAGGAATTTACTGATAGAATCATTTTTTAAGATCATTTTTAAAATTTTTCCCATAAAAATTTTTTTTCTAGGGAGTGTTGGTCATTAATGCTGACACATCATCCCTATAGACTTCCAGTTTTTAATTCCATTAAACATCAAATTTTCGGTGGCGTATGAGTTTATGAAGTATCTTTTTCATAAATCGTGGCTTTTATCATCACTTGATGTCCTTTTGAAAAATGCCCCTATAGTCACTTTAACCCTTCAATCCAGTTTCTGTGCCTATCTTTTCATTTTAAAATTTCTTTATTACTTTGTTTAATTTATAAAGACTATATCTTTGAAAGGAACTATAGCCAAATCCTTTAATGGAATAATTTATTTCCTTCAACTGTTACATAGGGTTTCTTTTAACTTTGTTACACATTTTAACTTGTTTCCCTTTTCTTATTTTTGTTGATTTGATCAACTTATTTTGCATCCCTTTTTTTAAAAATTTCTTAATACTTTGAAAATCCTGTGCATTTCCATTTCATGAATGATTGCCTTTTTTCCTGTATTCATAGTTAGAACCATTCATTTGCTATTATTTGAAAATAATAGTTGTTTTCTACCAGCTTGACTTTGCTGTGGTCGGTTCATTTATATACCTCCTACCCTCTACAGTTAAGGAGAACTAGAGAATGTTTCACTTCCCTCCTCTTCTGCCCCTGCAACATCCAACTGAAAAATGTTAGGATACTTTTACTCATACTATAGTTAGATTTTCTCCCAACTCCTAGATTTTTCCTGAGACTGTTGTGATTTATTTAATTAAACTCGTAGTAGATACTGCTGTGCATCACACATGTTTTGTTTCAAAAATTCTTACTTAGCGTTTACCACATGCTGTCAAACAGTGATCATTACTTGTTTAGACTGTACATAAATGTAGCATATCGATAATTCTAACAAGCACCTTTTTTTGCACCTAAAATTAAGGTGTGTCTTTATTGAACTGTGTCACAGAAGACCTGGGTTCAACCCTAATTTTGCCATTAGCCTTTTCCCTTTCTTTTCTTCATCCATCACTTTGCCTTTCCTCCACTCATTCATTCGTGTCATTAGTAGTTACTGAGCATTCTATTATGTCTGACACTTCTACCTTTCTATCCTTATCAAACTTGCTACCATCTTTTGCTTCCCAGCTCCTCCTCCTTTCTTCCGACCGTACTATGAGTTGGTCATTGCACATCAGTCTTCCCATTATTATTTTATGTTAATGGGGCCACTTTCAAATGTGCTTTTAATACCACTGGATCATTTGGGGGAATTTAGGGGGTTGTGCTGAGAGAGAAAAGTAGGTAGGGCAGGGGGTGTGGGCAAGTAAGCTCCTTTTTTATTGTAGGAATTCTTGAGGCATTGGTTACTCATTTTTCCTTGTCCATATTTTTGCTTTCTGAGTGAAGAGATGCTAAGCTGTGCTGGTTGTAGGTGGGAAGCGTAACTCAACTCTACATGAGCATGCCATTCTTAGTGACAGAAAAAAGTCTGAAGAACAGCCTGATAATATTTTATAGGGGATTAAAGATTCATGCAAATTAAAGCTGAAAACATGACTCCTGACCCTGTGCCAGAGTTCTAGCATCTTGACAGGAATTCTGGTTTTGAAATTTCTAAGGCTTACGCACCTCCCTCAACTATTCTCTGGTGGTTTTCTTAGTGAACTTAAATCAACATTGCTTAGCATTTTGGAAGTGATTATGTGAAGAACTGAAAATAAACTTGATTTGCTTCTTATACACACACAGATGTCTTCGGTTTTGGTTAAGCAAGGATCGTTCTTACCAGTGAGTGATTTTTTGTAAAAATTGTAGGGTAGTCCACAATTCATGAGAGCAGCCAGTGGAAATGAGTGGATCACTGAAGGAGTCAGTCTATGTGCATGTGTTCATGTATAATTTTTTGACGTTTCTGATTGAAATGGAAAATTTTTAATTCTAAAGTCTTAAGAATCCCAAGTAACAAAATTGTTTTTTTTTTTCAGGTAGAGCACAACTTATGTATACTTGTGACCTCCTATTTATATTCTGCTTAGTCAGTCATATATTGGTATGTCTTAATACCATAATTCCACTGCATAAATAATGTAGACAGACCCCTGGAAGCAGGATTGAATCTCAATGCGAGTATTACACATTAAGAGTCTGATAATATTTTATAGTTTTAGAATCACTTACTTGAAATGTGAAAGCCAGTGTGTTTTTGTCTGTCTTTTATTATTTTAATTTGTTAAATTAAACCCAATACCTAAAAGATGATTTGTGTTCTGATACACTGCATGCCTTCAAATAGTGTTGTTTTGTTCAACGTCATCTTGTTATAACATTCATGAAGGAAAAAGAAATCCATCCCCTGGTGTGGCCACTGTGAGAAGATCACTTATTTCCTCATATCTGTGTGGGTTTTCTCTGGATTCTCTGGTTTCCTCCAGAGATACGCAAGTGAGATTCATTGGTGTGTCTCCATTGTTGCAGTTGGTTGAGTGTGGGCATGTTCTGAGTCACCTGGCAGTGGCAGGGCATCCTGCCCAGGGCTGCTTATCACCTTGTGCTCTGCGCTGGCCACCAGCAACCTGGTACTGGAGTAGCAGGTTGGAAAATGAGTGCATGAATACAAATGATTGTTTAATTTCAGAAGTGTTTTTAGTCTTCATTTAGAAGTTTCGTGGTGTTTTTGGGACTAGAAATATGCCATAGGAACTTAATTCTTGTTTATGTCGGTTGGCCTACAGTCCAGTTGTTCTCTTTATACTTTTTTCACTTAAAGTCGCAGTTTCCAAGAAGTTATCTACGACATTGAGAGGACTTAATGTACCCAAATATTAACACAGGCATTTTTGAGGATGCTTATGCTAATGAAGAATTAATGTTTGACTTTAGCCTTCCATGTTATTGTTAAGTATGTTGAGAAAGAATATATTTGAAGTTTCTATGATACATCTAAAATCTCCTACATGATAGAAATGATTGAGTAAACAAGTATTTTCTGAGGAAAAAATGGAAATATACCCCCAAGGATAAATAAATGGAATACCATGCAGTCAGATATGTCAGATCTATATTAATCAACATTGAAATCTCTCAAACATTGTTTAGGGGAAAAAAATAATGTTTAATTACAAAAAAACTATGTTGAGATAAATGGGGAGAAGATATACCCCATAAATCATGGTCAGTCTTTCTGATTTCAGACTTTGTGGTTGAAATCAGACACCTGCATGTACAGTATTTTTATTTTTATTTATTTTTTTAAAGATTTATTTTATTTATTTATACAAGCACTGGGTACAGTCAGAGGCGCGGGAGGGTGAGAGAATTCACCAGAGCCAGAGCGGAGTGTAGAACAGGCAGAGTGACGAAGTATACTGCTGAGGGGAGCAGTGGGCAGCAGGAGAGGTTTGTGCGTCATGTGGGACCCTCACCCAGCGGCCGGGGATTGAACCAGTGCTGCAGAGGCTGCGGGCAGCTTCGCAACCGCTGCGCCACCGGGGAGGCCTTACAGTATTTTTAAAATAAGTTTTAAAATTATGGTACTGGGCCTCCCTGGTGGCGCAGCGGTTGAGTGCTGGGTTGCGAAGCTGCCCACAGCCTCTGCAGCACTGGTTCGATCCCTGGCTGCTCCCCGGCCACCGGAGGGTCCCACATGGCGCGCAGACCTCTCCTGCCGCCCGCTGCTCCCCTCAGCAGTGTACTTCGGTCATTCTGCCTGTTCTGCTCCCCTCTCTGGCTCTGGTGAATTCTCTCACCCTCCTGCGCATCTGACTGTATCCAGTGCTTGTATAAATAAATAAATAAATCTTAAAAAAAAATAAAATAAAATTATGGTACTTAAATACAAAATATGGTATTTTTAAATACAAAATTTACCATTTTAACCTCATTAAAATATACATTTTATACTGAAATGTGTACATTTTCAGTATCATTCACAATATATAATACAAACATCATCAGCCTCACCATATCTATTTCCATAACTTTTCATCACCTAATCAGAAACTTTGTGTTCATTAAGCAATAATTCTCTATGCTTCTCCTTTGTGTTCATTAAGCAATAATTCTCCCTTCTCCTAGCTCCTGGTTTCCTCTAATGCAATTTCTGTCTCTATAAACTTGCTGGTTTAGGTATTTTTTTTATACATGGAATCTATACAGTTTTTGTTCTCTTGTGTCTGGCTTACTTCACTTAACAGTGTTTTCAGGGTTCATTCATATTGTAGTACTTACCAGAACTTCATTTTTTTTTTTTTATCTCTGAATAATGTTCTCACTGTGTGGGATATATCACATTGAGTTGATCTATATTTGTTGATGGACACTTGAATGTTTTGGTCATTGTGACTAATGCTGTAATGAAGATTGGTATATAAGTTTAAGTTATGTTTTCAAGTATATTGGCTATAGACCTAGGAGAAGAATTGCTGGGTCATATGTGATAATTTTGTGTTTAATTTGATGAGGAATTACTGGACTGTTACTCAATTTGTTTTAATTAACGTTTCCTTGATGACTGATGATGTTGAATATCTTTTCATGTGCTTATATTAGCGATTTGTGTATCTTTGTGAATTGCTTATTCAAGTCTTTGTGCAATTTAAACATTGGATTTTTTTTACTACTCAGAATATATAAAGAATATGTATTCCAAATAGAAGTCCTTTGTCAGATGTTTGTGGGTCTTTCCTTTCAGCCTGTGGCTTGCCTTTTTATGTTACCATAAACAGAGTTTTTAAAGAAATTTTATTTGGTAAAATACACACAACATTTACCTTCTTTGATATTTTTACACATACAACTCAGTTGCGTTTCTTCTTACAAAACAAACTATGCATATTAACAATACCCATTGCCATCTTCAACTACTCCCTGGCAACCACCATTGTATTTTTTGTTTCTGTGAATTTCACTATTCTAGATTTGGCATGTAAGTGAAATCTTTCAGAGTATGTCTTTTTTTTTTTTTAAACTAGCTTATTTCACCTAGTATCTTTTTTAGAGTATGTGTAAGAATTTCCCTTTTTAAAGGCTGAATAATATTCCATTTGGATGTTGCACATTGTTTATCTGTTTATCCATCAGTGGACACTGGGTTTGCTGTTGAATAATGCTGCTACAGTAGCGAATTTACAAATATCTCTCTTAGATCTTGCCTCCAATTCTTTTGGGGATATGTACAGAGTATAATTTCTAGATTATATGATAATCTTATTTTTAAAATTTGAAAAATCGCCATGCTGTTTTCCAAGTGCCAGCACAATTTTACATCCCACCAGCAGTACACTAGGGTTCTAATATCTCCATATTCTAGTATATACTTGTTACTTTCTGTTTTTGTTTTTGGATAGTAGTTTCTTGATGGGTATGAGGTAATACCTCATTGTGGTTTCAATTCGCATGTCCAAATGATTTGTAATGTTGAGTATGTTTCATATTGCTTGTTGGCTATTTGTGTATCTGATTTAGAAACATATCTATTTGTATCTTTGCTGCTTTTAAAAATAAGATTTTGTTGTTGCAGTTGCTGAAGTTCTTTGTGTTTTTGAATATTAACCCTTTTTTGGGTATATGATTTGCCAGTATTTTCTCCCATTCTATAAGTTGCCTTTTCAGTCTGTTGATTACGTCCTTTGATGCATAGAAATTTTATATTTTGACTTAGTCTCATTTGTCTAGTTTTTCTTTTATTGCCTTTGCTTTTGCTATCATATACAAGAAGTCAATCCCAAGTGCAATGTCAGGAAGATTTTCTCTTATGTTTTCTTCTAAGAATTTTATGGACTCAGATCTTATGTTTAGGTCTTACACCTATTTTAAGTTAGTTTTTTTATGGTTTAAGATAAGGATCTCACTTCATTCTTTTGCATGTGACCATCTAGTTTCCCCATCATCACTTATTGAAGAGATTCTTTTCCCCATCAAATGGTTATGGCACTCTTGTCAAAGATCATTTGACCATATATGTGAGGGTTTATTTCTAAGCTTTCTGTTCCATTAGTCTGTATGTCTTGATGAATCTACCACATTGTTTTTGCTTATTAGAACTTTGAGTAAGTTTTGAAATCATGGAGGATGAGATATTCAATTTTGTTGTTCTTTTGTAAAGATTGTTGAATTTTGTTGCCTATTTGGAGTCTCTGGAAATTGCATATAAATTTTTGGATGGGTTTTTTTGTTTGCTGAAAATGCCTTTGGATATTTTAGTAGTGCATTTGGGTGAACAAAAGTTTTAAACATTTGATGTAGTTTAATTTTTCCTTTTTTTTTCTTTTATTGTTATTCCTCCTTATGTTCGGAAAACTCTCTACTTCAGGTCACCAAGCTATTCTTCAGTATTTTCTTCTAGAGTTTTGTAGATTTAATTTATATATTTATGTCAGTGATTTATCTTGCATTAATTTTTGTGTGTAGTTATGTGATTGGGGTAAGCCTCATTTTAATTTAGTTGTTCCAGTGACACTTATTGGAAATTTTTTTTTCCAACACCCCCTTCTGTTTCATTATGTTGTCTGTCCTTAGGACTATTATCCTAGTTGCTATACTAATTCCAGTAGCTTTATAGTAATCCTTGAAATCAAATAATGTTAGTTTTCCAACTTTGTTGTTATTTTTTTAGGAGTGTTTTGTCTATTCCAGCTCCTTGGCACTTTCATGTAACTTTCAGAATCAGCTTTTCAGTTTATATTTTTTAAAAAAAAAAAAAACGTGAGCCTGCTGGGATTATTTTTGGGATTGTGTTAAAACAAAGGTTTAGTGGAGAAATGTTATTTTAGCAATATTTATTCTTCCAGTCTATTAAAAGTATATTCTGTATTTATTTAAGTCTTCTTTAAATTTACTTAAAATGCCCTATAATTTTCAGTAGAGAAATCCAGTAAGTCCTTTGTTTATTTCTAAGGTGTTTGTGTTATTTTAATGCTGCTGAAAGTAGAATTTTTTTTAAGAGAACATTTGTTTTCCACTTATTTGTTGGCTTGTATTTAGGAATTCTTGTGGGGGGGAGGGATGTATTATTTCCATAAGTATCTTTAGGGTTTTGTGTACAATCAATCAAGTAATTTGTGAATAGGAATAGTTTTATTTGTTTCCAATTTTAGTGTTTTTTATTTCTTGTCTGATTTTACTGACGAGGACCTTTGGTGCCATGTTGAATAGAAGTGGCGGGAGCAAACATCCTTGCCTTGATTATTGTCTGAAGGGAAGGGCAGTTTTTCAGCAGTAGGAATGATAGTAGCTTTATGTTTTTTGTTGTGATTCTTTGTCAGATTAAGGATGTCCCTTCTATTTTTATTTTGATAAGCATTTAATCATGAGTATTGTGAAATACATGCACACTTTTGAGAAACAGAAACTTGTTTTTGTACTTCAGACATGCAGATTATGGACTTATTTGACGTTGTTTCTGTCTTCACTACAAAGTTGTATGACTGGCATATCAACATATAAATTGATATGCCAGCTGTTTATACCCACACAGAATTATTGTGATGATGCTATAGAATGTAGAGAGAAAATCTAATTATTGCCTTCAGTGATATCACTTACTAAGGACTTCTTGTATCTGGTACAGTGAGTTAGCAGTTGGTGATTCCCTGAAGATTTCTTTGAGACTCAAAAGATTTACTTAAAAATCAAACTGCTAATTTTATCTCCTTTTCTGTATTAGATTTTGATACTGTGTTCAGTTTGTGCTTTCTTTGGAAAGATGATTTAGTAATTTTAGTATTTCACGAACCAAAGTCACGGTCAGTTTTGCCTTCTTTAGGTTAATTTCCTTTATTAGGTATTTGTTCTTTACTTTATGTGTGATGTGCATAAATGGATTACAGTTGTTAAATCAGTAAGTCGATATGTATTTACTGTTAGAATTCTTTCCTGCCATGTCAGATGCTAACAGACCAGCTTTGAATGGCTCTCATTTTTTCCTTATGAACAATAGTCACTTTGAGGCAAAAGGACTTTAGATCTTCAGTTTCACTTGCCCTTCCTTGACTACCACAGGGGTTTAATGGGGGAAAGGCAGAGTATTTAAGGGGAGAATGACTTTATTAACAGTGTGACAGTAGAATGAAAACCCTAAATCAGCATAGAATTTTTATATTGTCATACATACAACAAAGAGAGGGTCACTTGTAGGATCCCTTGGAAATTGGAATGGGCCAGCTCTTGGGCCCACTCTGTTCCATGTGAGTCAACAAATTTTGTGCCTTCTTCAAACCCCATCTATTTTGGGTCTTAGCAAATAGTCTCTGTATTTTTTTTTGTCCTGTTGCTTAAGATTTTTGGGTTATTTCTACTAAGTATCATAGCCTTCACAGCTTTTAAAATGTACTTTTTCAATTCTTAGGCTTCCTTAGATCACTCATGGTGGATTGTGTTCACTGGACCTTATACTCGAGTCTTATTTTGTAAAAAATGTACGGGTGTTATAATGTGCTGTTTTCATTAGAGACAGTTTAGCGCTTACTGATACCTTAGAAATCACAACTTCCTATCTCCTTAGTTATAAGTCACTTCATTTTTTACGCTAAGGACTACAAGAGTGTAGGCATTTCTTTCTTTTACGATTACAGATTTATAAGCATTGATTGACTTCAAGGATGATTCTAGCCCAATACTTGGTGATAGACAGGTAAAGCAGGTTTGTTTTGTAATTTTGCACAGTCTTTATTTTATTAGTAATGCTCAACATTTCCTTGCCTTGTTTACCACACCTATATCCAAGTGTCTATAGCACTTGGATCCTCACATGCACTCTTACATGGAATTATTGATAATGTTTATTACTAAGTGGAATCCATGTTGAATTTTAGCAGTTTTTTCCCCCTACATCTGCCTCTTTGATGGTAGCTGGGTTTACTGCCACTCACTTATTACTGCCCTGGGTCTTAACAACCTTATTCAAACAAAACATCTTAAATAGAGGCATTAAACAGGTCACAACAGTGAGCCATTTTGTACTTTCAGGCAATAAAATGGGTATGTTGTATTTTGGAATATAAGACCTCTGAGTGCAGCTATTCATTTTCTTCATCTATAAAACATTTTAGAATAACAGCTTACATCTGTTTGGGGTTTTAAGATCCCGTGTTTTGAAGAAACATCACTGTTATGTAACTCCAGACCAGACACGGGGAGGCAGCTAGCTTTCTGACAGACCCATGTTCTGTGGAAGCTGGAAGAAGTATTTGTTCTAGCCATGAAGCCTTCTTTGGTGGCAGTGCTGCTTTCACATGTGTGGGGCACATTTTCATTGTTAATTCTTCATATTATAAAGGACAAACCTGCAGTACAAATTTGACTGGAAGAATGTTTGAAAATTTTTTACACATCAGTAGTTTATCTTAAGCGAGATATTTCACTCCCAGAAACCAATTTAATTATTCAAGCATTTACAGCACATTTAATTACATTAGGTCGTCAATTAATCTTGTTTTAGAGAGTAAAGTTAGAGTTTACTGTCGGCTCACTTTTTAAAATAAATACCCAATGGAATAGTTTGGCCATTCCAAATGTGTGATTTTTAAATTGCTTCTTTAAGTTGAAAGAACAATTTAATGAATAGCTTTTAATAGAGGAAAATGGGCAAATGAATCTATAGGATTCAAAATTTAATATTTATTAAGTACCCCAAAAAGTATAGCTAGCGTATAATGTAGTTTTATGGATTATTTTAATCAGGAAGTGAAGAATGCTAGCATGGAACATTACAATAAGTTAATAAATCCCTTTTTTTCCCTTGTAAATGTGAAATATTTTCATTCTTGTTAAAATGTGATATATTTACATTTGGGAGGGGAGAGTATAGAGAAGAAAATTAAAATCATCTATAACCCACTGTTTGCTCAGGTATTTTATTATATATAAATTTTTAAAAATTTAGAAAAGCTTTTGGAAAACTGTTATGCAGTCAGTTTTTTTGGTTGTTGTTTATGTTGGGGGGAGGGTTAATAATTAATTGGAAATGCAGCACTTTAGTTTCAGAGTAGAAGTGACAAATGCTTTCACATTGTGGTGACAAAAAAAAAAAAAAAAGGAAGAAACTAAATTTGTCTCCTGCTGTGGAACTTTGACATTCTTGGTGGGGTGCAGTTTATTTAAGAAGATCACATGCCTTCTCTGAGATTTAAGTTTGTCATCTTAAACTAATCTATCTGAATGGAAGACATTTTCTTTCTGTGACTACTGTCAAGCTCAGGGCCATCATTTGCTCAAGCAGAGTAATAAGATAAATGATTCTAGACTTTTAATTACTGATTAAATGTAAATATTTAAGAAGTAATTCAATGCCTTTAATTTATGTGCCGATAAATACCCATTATTCCTATAAAATCATGGTCTCTTTTTCCTATTGTATATGTATATTGATAATGTTCAAAGTTCACACTTATGTTTCACTTGCAGCTGAGCTGAATATAGAATAACAATACTGGGCCCATGGCCTGTTGGTGAGCAGCAGCATCCCTGGCACAGGCCCTCTGGGCAGGGCCTGGATATCACATAGCTAGTAGATTGTACTGTGGGTAGATTCATATGCAGATAAATGCATTTAGATGACTTTTGGGTAAATTCCACAGGGCTTTTGGAGGCAGATTTTCTGGGCTTCTTATTTCCTAACTGAGTACCTTAAGGTCTTCTCTAAAGTGCAGTCTCCTCATCTGTGAATTGGGACAATATCCACTTGTCTTGTGGGGTTTTGTGAGGATTTGGTGAAATGAAATTTATGAAAGTGCTTACTAACACAGTGTCTGACACATGAAGTGTGCTGGATAATTGTAGCTCTTACAGTTAGAGAACTAATTGTACATGTTTAAGTTAGTGATAGTCTTTGCCACTTCTTTACTACGGCAGGTTACTCTTCCCTTGACTGCTGTGTGTACAGGCCCAACATTGCATCCCCTGCTCTGTTTAGAGTCCTGCCCTCCTCCAGCACTAATGGGGTCTGGGTTTCCGACGCCCAAGCTGGCTGTTCTGTTGTACCCTGTTTCTCAGCTTACACTTGTGACTCTGTCTCTCTCCTCCTGTCTTCCCTTTTTCTCCACCTGCCTTCTTCTTTCTGTCCCTTTCTCTCTACTTCTCTCATTCTCCTTTCATTTTCTCTCTCCCTTTCTCCCTTCACCCACCTTACATGTCCTTCCCTTTGTACTTCTCCTCCCCCTCCTTACTTTCTCCCTCCCTCCCTCACCTTTTGGCCCACCCCTCTCTCCCCTTCCTTGTTTCTCTTAGACCCTAACACTGCCTGTTAAAGAGTAAACGGTTCTGCCTTTTAGCAGGAAAATGCCAGGTCTTTAAAGTCTTTATTACTTCTGGTGGGAAATAATAATTTTGTCATTCCCGTAGCCAGACCCTTTCCATATTGTGCTTCTCTTTCCCTTTCAAAAGAGCTCACAGCATCATTTTGTGTACCTTGGGTTCAGAAAGTTGGTAGAATTCTACAGGCAGTTAAAGTTTAACTCGTCCTAAAATCTAGATAGGCTATGCTTATGTATTTATTTAATATTAACGGTATTAAGTACATAAGCTTAAAATGAAAGATGTTCCCAAGTAAGTTATAGGCTTTTATGTAGTAATGCCAAACATATTAATCTTTTTTGCCTAATTTATTTGATTTTTTTTTTCTCCCTCTTCAGATACCTTTCTCACTGGTCCAGTTTCCATTATGGGAATCCTTAAAAGTAAGTTTTCCAATCTTCATGTACAGTTTCTCTAATTATTACAAATACTTGACAGTTTCATTATGGAATAGAATATGATATTGAATAGCAGTTTAAAAACTCAAAATTATTAACAGTTGAAAATTTTTTTGCACTTGATTTACAAGCTGATTTTCTCTTAAACTTGTTCAGATGCCTACAGTACTGGGAAATCAGCATAGCAGGCAGAATTGAAATTTATAGATAATAAGAAAAAAACTGTTTTACTTCTTTACTGCTGCTCACTTTCAACCACTTGAATTTTATTTCTCTGTGTGTTAAAGAATAAGCAGTGTAGGTAAATGGAAAGGAAGCAAAAGACCCTAATTATTAGAAGGTCTAGAAGGTCAGACCTTCCCACTCACACGTAAAGATGGGCAGCCTGGGTGTGTGGTCTTACTCTATCTTGTGTCTTTGCTGCTGGTGAGGACTAGCAGAGTGTGAGGAGTTGAGTCAGCCTCAGTGACAGTCATGCATATGTTTAAAAACAAGCTATTGAATACATTTTAAAAAACATATATTCAAAACATGAAGAGATACTGTCTTTTTTATCTTTTGGTGCATTGATTTTGAAAATTGTGTATCATATGAATTGTGTGGGTGTTCGTTCATGTAAAAATGGTTTATAAATGACCAAATTGTAAAATGGCAAGGATTCTAGGTAGGTTCTGATAATACAAACAATCAAAGAGTTAATCCTGTAACTGTTTGGGATTAGTAATCCTAGAATGCTCATACAAAATGTCTTTTGAAGCAAATAACAAAAATTATTTGGACTCAGAAAAATACTCTCCTAAGTTAATATACAAACAATAGTAAGATCAGACAAACCATTCTTCTTATAAAAAAATATTCTGGAATATGCAGTATTGAGAAATCCTTCTTTTAAGTGATCTGATTTTAATGTATTTTATTTAATTAGTTGTAGGGTCTTTCATGGTTGTTTTGTTTGTTTTTATTTTTACCATTTTCTCTGTGTTACATGGTGAAACGGTTTTTTCAGGCAGTGATTCCGGGCATGATGTCACAGCTATCCAATGAGAAGGTCACATTCCATGAGCATAAGAGCTCTCCTTTTTTGTGTGTGACAAAAGGACAATGAGACCAACAGCTGTCCACAAACAAGACTCACTTTATTAGTGTCTCAATAACCAGCATTCACGCGGCCTCTGCACCCCCTCTAACATCCTTCTGCCATATTCTGCATAGAAATGTTTTTGAGGCCTAAAGAGGGGAAAATCAAGGGGTTTATATCTTTTCTGTATTAAGGGTGCTTGTGCTAGTCTAGCTACATAAGAAATGTCTAGAATTTTTCAGAGTCAACATGGATAACAATGCTAAGCTTTAACAATTTTCTTTGAGCAAATGTTAAGATGCTACAGTTTTATTTTAAAGTTAGATTTATTGAGAGATAATTTGCATGCAGTAAACTTCACTCTTGATATGTATGCTTTTTAGTGAGCTTTGACAAATGTAACTTGTAACCATAACCAAAGTATAGACGGGTCATGGTTTTCCTTTTTCCAGAATATTATATAAATAGAATTATATACTACATAGCATTTTGTGCTTGGCTTCTTTCACTCAAGACAGTGTTTTTGAGATTACCAGTAAGTTGTTCCACAATGAAGTATTCCATTGTGTGGACATTCTACCATTTGTCTGTCCGTTTACTACATTTGACATGTTTCCAGTTTTTGGTGATTATGAATATAGCTGCTATAACACTTGCATATAGATATTTGTGAGGACACATTGTTTCTTTTGGCTAGGTACCTGGAAGTGGGATCTCTGCTCTATAGGGAACTGTATACTTTGATAGGGAACTGTCAAAATGTTTGCACAGTGGTTTTTCCATGCTGCTCTGCATTCATGTCATTACTAGATTTTTACTTTTTTTTATAATATGTGGTCTAATAATTCTAATAGTTGTCAGTTGTGCAGTGGTATCTCATTGTGGTTTTACTTGGCAGTTCTCTCATGGTGTTAGACATCTTTTCATATAATAATTTTTTTTAAACATCCAAAAGTGAAATCTCAGTGCGTTGCAGATAGAGACAACTTTTGGCACTTCTTTTATTTTTGTGTTTATGGTTTTATCCATTTTAATTAGGCTAGCAGCCACAGAGAAATTGTATTATGTGGAAGGGCTTCTCTATTATGTTTGTATGGGAACGCTACTCAGAAATATTTTTCTCAGCACCTATTGCATTCCTGTTGTGCAAGGAAGTGCAGGTCTGGAGGTAGGCGTGGCTATTCTCACCTTAAATTTACTCTGTTTAAAAGCCAAGTCGGTTACCTTACTTGTAAAAAGACTTCCTCCTTCTGTCTCCCTGCTTCCTGTTAATCATGCTATTGCTGTTCTGACCACCTGGACCCAAACTGCACATTAAAATTTGATTCTTTTCTTTCTCTTTCTCCATATCACATCACTTACTGAGTTTGGATGTCTGACTTTATGGAACTTGTGGCCGCCTATTCTCGGATTTTTTATTAACTTGTGCCTCAACTAAGTTCTAATAATTTCTCTATTTTCTCATCTATTCTACACATTGCATTGGTGTGAGTTTTCTTAGACATCTCTTCAAAGTAATACTTATGTTCTCAGAAATTTTAACTTTATTAAACCCTATATCATGCTGTTGTTAGTTTTCAATGATGTCTACACTGTGTTCTTAACTGGTATTTCTAGTCTCCCCTCATACTGTTCTTGTAAAATCCTTTCCCTCCAGCCAGCGTGGGTTCCTGCCATGTGTTCTCCCCTCTCACCACTGTTCTTTGGCTCCTTTATGAAATGTGCTTCCACGAGTCCAAATACTAGCATCTTTCAAAATCCGTTCAATTTTTATGTTTGCTTGAGGTCTTCCAGTTCAGGCCCTCGAGATTTACCTTTATCTGATGTTTGTATTGCTGACTGATATTTACTCATTATAAAGCCTCAAGCTCTTCCATTTATAGATGATAAAGTTTCTTGGGACCCACAAAATGGAAGCCCTGGTGGCCTGGCCGGTGTGACAAATCTAAGTTAGCTTGCAGAGAAATATTCAATAGTGAGGGGTTCAGCCAGGATTTGAACCCAGGAATCTGGCTCCAAAGTTGGTGTTCTTAATCATTTTATGCGTATCTTTGCATATAATGCGGGATATCTTTAATAATGTTTTTTGCTTTCCCATATATGCAAAAGCTGGTGGAAAATTGAAGTCATATTTTATAATCAGCTTATTTAAGGCATTTCTATAGCAAGGTGACATAAAAAGTTAATAGCCGTGGCTACCACATTTCATAAATCTACGCTCTCAAAAATCCCTTGTGCTGTGCTTGGGCAGGGATTAAACAGTGCTCATTTAAAGAGCAGCTCTCAGTGATGAACTGGGGAGCACAGATGGTTTATGGTGATGAGTGGAGTCAGACCACATCTTTCCACGTGTTCATGTTTAGTTCCTCCCAAGACTTTGCTTATTGGAGGATGAACCTCTTCTAATTGTTTATATTTATGTTTATATTCTTTATCGTTCTGTCTTTTACACAGCAAGTGTTTATAACTCTTTCCTAGTTGTTTGAAGATTAGCATTCTTTTTCTAGTTCAATGCAAAGTTGCATAACCGTATACACTATAATTAGTTTCTTTTAGAAGTGTGTTCATAACTATAACATAGATTTTTCCCTTACTGGTTATTAAACAGTAAACATATTTTGAAAGAACAGGAAAAATGTGCTGTAAGAATGCAGATTTTTTTCTGTTTGAATATGCAACATCAATTTCTAGTGCAATGTAGGGAATTGTTTAGACTAATGTCAGTTCTAGACAGTTTTGGTTCTAGCTGCGAGGTGTTGCAAAGTTGTA
This sequence comes from Talpa occidentalis, assembly GCF_014898055.3. NCBI lineage: Eukaryota > Metazoa > Chordata > Mammalia > Eulipotyphla > Talpidae > Talpa > Talpa occidentalis. The sequence continues at coordinate 48,370,417 of NW_023600993.1, forward strand.
AAGGAGTAGCTAAAAGAAATGTAAGCTGTAAGTTCAGAAGCAATGTTTGAAATAAAATGAAAATAAAATCTGTTTGATCATGTGAGACCATGACCTTATGCTGATGATTTTCTAAGATAAAGTCATAACTTTTTAATACAAATCAGGGGTAAATGGATTAGCATTTCAGTAATAATACAATGTACAGCTTTTTATTTACACTTTATAAATATTTTAAGTAGCTAGTATTTTATTTAAAAATTGTTTTTATTCAGGTTGAAGAATAACTTGTTAGTTGTCGATTCTTATTCTCATAATAGTTAAAATGTCTACCATTATCTTACCCACAACAAAGTTTTCCTATACTTTTGTTAATATGAACAAAACAGTAGGAATTTAGAAGATGTTCACAGCTCATGGTCGCCACATATGTCATTTCAGAGATGGGGAGAATCTGGTGTCTGCACGGACTTGTTTGGTCAGAACAATGATTGCTATCGAGGCATGTTAAAGATGGAGAAGGAAATGATAACAGGGTAAAATATGCTTGTGTGTATATGATTTTTACCACACTAAGCTTGTACCCTCAATTTAATATAACAGATCGATATGGAAGGCAATACCTGAAAATAAGAGCAGAGTACTTATTATATGTCCAGATTGCCAATATAAAGTCAGTCTAAATCGCTCATTAGGATTTTAGCAAAATCATATTGTAATAAATAGGCACCTTTTAACAATTTAAAAAAACTGTAAGAACATTTGCATTCTTCATTTTTATCCTAGAAAATATGGGATACTTTCTGCAAAACGAAAAAGAAACAAGATTTCCACAGTATCCTTTCAATTTGTAAAAGTAATGGATAATATTTTCTGGCTTCTAGAGCCACTGAAGGAGAGAAAGAGGAATCCATATGAAGAATGTGAGGATTAGAAAAATAAAAACTCCTCTGACTTTTTAGTGAGATTCAATCAAAGTAAAAAAAAAAAAAAGTAATGTTTGGAAAATATTTGTTTTACAGTTTGCAATGGAAAGATAAAGGCAAATACTGAAAAAGAAATAACAGAGAAAGTTAAGTAGGGAAGGAGGAGTGTCAGGTACAGCGAAGGCCTGAGACAGTGAATGAAAAGTGTGTGATTCCTTTCCTAGCTCCTGACTTAGACCAGCTGCCAGGTGGCCTGCCCTAGTCATAGTTGTGAAGCCAAATAGAACAACAGATACCGCACCATTAGATTCCAGTACTTTCAGGAGAAGGTTAAGATTGAGCAGTGCCTTGTGAGTGTCACCACCTATTGGATTGTGGGGTATAGGGTTCTCAAGAAACAGTTGAAAGCAGACCAGGATTCTTCTTTTGTCTTCTTTCCTTAAAGGCATTTCTTTCCCACTTATGTAAGTTTGTGACAAAAATCAGATAAAAAGATTCCTAGGATGAGTCATACTGACCTTTATTTAGCTAAGACAAAGTATGAGAAAAGAGGGGCTTGCCACACTTTAGTCTAGATTTTTTAAACACTGATATATTTTAAGAAGCTCTTTTAAAAAATGCCTATAGCGGGCCTCCATGGTGGCGCAGCGGTTGAGCGCTGGGTTGCGAAGCTGCCCGAAGCCTCTACAGCGCCGGTTCGATCTCCGGCAGCTCCCCGGCCACTGAAGGAGGGTCCCACATGGCGCGCAGACCTCTCCTGCCGCCCGCTGCTCCCCTCAGCAGTGTACTTCGGTCCTTCTGCCTGTTCTGCTCCCAGCTCTCACTCTGGTGAATTCTCTCACCCTCCCGCGCTTCTGACTGTACCCAGTGCTTGCATAAATAAATAAATCTTTAAAAAAAAAAAAATGCCTATAGCAATTCTCAATTCCTTTCCATATAAAACCCTGCCTGTATTTGGTTTCAAGGGCCACCTCTATATTTTCTTATGTAACCTCCTTTTAAAAATGGAGGGGAAGAGAGTTAGCTTTGTTTTCGTTTTTTTTTTTTCTTTCGATGTCTTCTGGCTATTTGTGAATGTTTTGCGTGTGTTTAATATATTTGGTTTATAGATGCGATGTGGCAGCATTTGTGCTATTCTTGTCTCTCTGTCTCCTCAGGTGTCACCAACTTGATTGTAGACCTCATTTCAGGTGAACCTAAACAAAACTTGAGGTTCGTGTTAGCACAGCTCACCAGAAAGTCTTGTTGTGTTGAGGACATGTTAATCCTTGAGGTGGAACCTTTGTGCCATTCCTGATTTATATGGTTCTCTCTGGAGCCAAGAATGAAAATTTGGTGTTTGGCCAACTCATGTCTTCCCCCGTTCTTTATACAAGGATAAAATGATCAAACATGACTTATAGGCATTCATTTAGGTTGTCAGATATTTGCCTGCTCTCTTTCTAGAAGGGGTTGTGCAAGGGAATGAGTTCCAAAAATGAAGGGAATGAGTTCCCTGTCCCATAGAAGCAAGGGTGAGATGTGGGAACACTTGAAGGTTAATGAAAACTAGTGACTCATTATTTATAAATATATTTTAATGCTGTTGAGGATAAAGACTTGTCAGTGTATCTGTTGCCAAATAAATGGAGCTTGCTAGTGTTTTCTGTCAATTCTTTCATATTAACCATTTTTGATGAAAATAATTTTTTCAAAGATCGTTCCATACTTAATTATAGCAAGCCAGGTGTGTGCCTTTGGAAGCAGAAGTATTAAAAATGGTCACCTTTTGTTGACTCACAATCAGCATCATGAACATCAATTAAAATAATTTGTTTTATTGTAACTATTATCCAGAGATATGTTAAGATTTTGTTGACACCTTTTGTCTTGAGTTCAAACTAGTAAAGTTTCCAGGAAGCTCAGAAGGCTAGGTCAGAATAAATATATTCCCCCCAATAAAACCTAGACTCACATACCCAAAAATTATCTTCCAACTATAAAACCTAAGTATTGACAAACAGCATTTGAGCCTGTCTTGCTTTTGCTCAAGAATAATAAATGAAATTTCGTTTCCTACAATCAGCATAATTATTCATTAAAGACTTTCTTAGAAATTTGTAGCTTTACCACTGTATCTAGCAGGCAAGCATCTAAATATCTCAACCAAGCAAAACATTAGAACTAAAACAAGATTCAAAAGTCAACCCACTTGGGCCTCCCTGGTGGCGCAAGGGGCTAAGCACCGAAGCAATGAGCAGCTTCTGCAGCACAAGTTTGAGCCCCGGCTGCCAGGGAGCAACCCACATGACGCAGCAGACCTCTCCTGACTCACCCGCTACTCCCTTCAGCAGTATATTTCAGTCAGTCTACCTGTTCTGTTCCCCACTCTGTCTCTGGTGAATCCTCTCACCCCAGCCTGTACCCTGTACATCTCTAGCCTGTACCCCAGCTCTTGTATGCAAAAATAAAAAAATAAAATCTTTATTAAAAAAAGTCAACCCACTTAAAGTTGGTACTATTTGTACATCTCAGGTTAGTTTTTGCCTAACTGCTGTTGACACCAAAATTAGCCTCGTACTGTAAATGATTCCTAATCATTAGGTATATCCAGTTTTAACTAGGAAAACTAGTTCTGTCATAAATATCAGTTGCAGCCACTTAGTTATATTGACAGAGCCACAGCATGAGAGTGATGGAAACTTACTCATGGTTCCCAATTTAGTATTCTTCTTATTTTAAAACTTTGCTTTGGGAATCTCTTTTTCAAAGATGTATTTTACTAAGATATGGTTCATTTAATGAATAATAAAAACTAGCAACAGCTATCGCTCTAATTGCTTCTTAATGTACATTGTGAAGTATATACAAATGCTTCACAGTACTACTTATAGGCTTTTTACATGAAATTAGTTGTCCATTGTCTAGTGTGTCACAAAATTCTGATGGTAGACTAACAGCAGTGAGATCTACACAGAGGACTGACTTCTGTTATCTTAAATTACTTATTATCTGATGTTATTAATTATTATCTGATGTTATTAATTGAATGACCCATCCTCATACCATGAAAGCATGTGGTAAAGAGTCATAATCTGGCAAGATTGGAAGCCTCATGACAACTTTGGAGCAGCTAAAGTCCCAAATTTTAAATTTTTCTGCACTGAAGCCAAAACACTTTCAGTTGGCTATTCATAGGACAGTAGTGCACATTTGGGTGGATCTTTTGAAGTGAAAAACACAACCTTCTCCGCATGCTGTACTTGAAGACTCTGGCCGAGGCTTGGACTCCCAGCCCCTCCATAGTATTGTGCCTGGTGTTTGCTCTCTAGCCTTTAAGTGATTACTGGCAGTGACAGCTACTCCCCAGGAGTCAAATTAAGTCATGCTGTTTCCTCTGATTGCCTTGAGCAAAGAGTGAAGAATAATTTGGGAAATTAGAACAACTTAGTTCCTTTTGTAATGACACCACTAAGAATTTAGGATTCTTCATTATATCCTAAATGGACATTACAGCTTACATTATTTGAGAAAACAGACTGCTATTAAAAAAAATTACGTAACTTTAAACTGTGAAAGGTGACATTCAGTTAAGAGCTGTAGCTTAGTTAGTAATGCACCAGTAATGTAATCTGTTTGATCACTGTACTATGGTTATGTAAGACATCAGTGTGAGGGGAAACTGAGCGAAGGGTATATGGGAATTCTGTTGTTTTGTAAGTCTAAAATTTTTTCAAAATGACTATTCCTGTTTAAGCTATTAGAAATATTTTCCAGTCAACCTATATCATGGACATTTAACTTAAGAAGGTCCACAGAAGTGAAATTAAGAACATTTCTAACTGCCAGCCTCATTACTTAAACTTGAAATTTCTGTTAACGTGAAATATAAACAAATGTGCATGGATGGTTAGAAAATTTCTTTGACTTGAAAAGTAAAGGAAAACAAGACCTTGAATTTGGATCAATAAGCAAATACTAGGTCAAGCATAGCCACCTGCTTTTAAAAAAGTTATTTTGGCACATAATCTCTGTCATGTGAGTTGAGACTCCAACATGGGGCTCCTTTCTGTCCCTCCCTCCCACTGTCCTTTTATTTATCTACTTTCATAGAAATGATCGCTACACCTCTGTGGCAATGGTAATACTTCTTTAGGCTGAGAAATCATGCCAATTTCAAGATGTTTAATGTTCAGATAGTTCCTTTAAAAAAATCTACCACTACTAACCCACATAATTAAGCAATCTTTAGTGATATCAAAATATTTTCTTTAGTGACTTTCATGTTATAGTGGGCCTACTATAAGTTGAGTCGTGTATAGTAGTGGTGAGGATCTTTATAATGTTCCATACTTACCATTCTGTCTAAGTTAGACAGAATGTTAGGGGAGCCAAACTACCAGATGTAGCCTTCCTACTTACTATCTGTGTGACCTCAGGCAAGTTGCTTCACATCCCTACGCACCTGCCCTACACCTGCATTGGTGTACAGAATACATACTTGGAGAAATGTAAAATCTTCCCTATATCATATGTAGTGCTACAAACCAATGTTACCTCAATAAAGGGAAAAAATAACAAAACATGAAATTAAAATCTTTAGCATAGTACCTGGTACCCAGTAAGTAATAGGTGATATTGTCAATAGTAATCATTTATGCTGTTGTCTTTACTGGATTTTTATTCCATTATCCAGGCTAGTCTTAAATCATTTAAAAGTCATAAATAATGATATACTTTGGCAGTAGCCTTTCCTGTTTTTCCAGCCAGTTTGTTAATGGCCAGGGGTCCTCTGACCCTCACCTCTGTGAGCAAAGATTAAATTTCAAAAGAATAACTTATATATAGTAATTTTTTTACCAGCTGGTGGTGGTTTAATGAATTTAAGTTTGCTCCCAAATGAATCATTTGTAAGGCACTCATATTTTTAGTTTGGTCTCCTTTACTTTTTCATTTAAGACAAAATGACAAACTCATAAAACAAATTGCTTTGGGCATTGACATAGTTTGCTCACTCACTTAGATATTTTAATTTCATTCCAATAAAAATTATGATCTCTAAGTGAAAATAAAGTCCCTTATAAATACCATTATATTTCCGACAAGACAGCTGTAATCTATTGATCCAAATCCAAATGTTTTATACTCCATAGCAGATAGTCTCATTCAGATTCTGGTGCTGTTGCTAAATCACCTGTTTAAACACTGGCAAGTTACTTTACTTCTCTGAGCCCTAACTCCCTGTATTCAAAATGAGGATAAAATGGTGTCGTCCTCAGGAGATTGTCATGAGGTTTATGGAGTTCGTGGGTTACTGTATACAATGTGTTTAGTGCTTGGATCGTAGTTAATTCTGTATGTTTTTATTGTGGTTGCTGTTGTAACTGTTATTTCTATCATGCTCTGTGTTTGCCACTGAAGTTCGTCATTTGATTTTCTACATAGATATTTTTGTGTTAAGAGATTTATTATCTATAGTATCCTTTTTAAACAGAGAGTGATGTCTTTATGTGTTCTTAGATGGCCAGGTGGTAGTGGAAACTTAGTTTAAAAATAGAATCTCTTTAGATAAGCCTACCTTTAGCTCTCAGAGTCTATTTTGATTGTTTTTCCCCAACCAATTATATTTTTCCCTAGATTACAGCAGACACATCTATGCCCTCTCCCATCACCTCCCTTCTCTCTCTCATACTTTTTTTAAAAATTTATTTATGCATACAAGAGCTGGGGTACAGACCAGAGATGAGGAGGTGAGAGGATTCACCAGAGAGAGAGTGGGGAACAGAACAGGTGGATTTACTGAAATACACTGCTGAGGGGAGCAACGGGTGAGACGGGAGAGGTCTGGTGCGCCATGTGGGTTGCTCCCAGGCCATCCGGGGATGGAACTTGTGCTCCAGAGGCTGCAGACTACTTCATAGTGTGGTGCCCACCCCCTTGAGCCACCAGGGAGACCCTCTTATGATACTCTTCTACAACCACTATCCCCTTCTCAAATGTTAGCCCTAAGGACTGATGTTTCTTTTTTCTTGACTCTGCAGTATCTGACACCTAGTAGGTACTCAGTAAATGGTGAATCTATGGATTATATAGCAGACACTTCACAGAAGGTATAGGAGTGGCAAAGAAACTTATGGAAAGAGACTCAACATTATTAATTGCTAGGGAAAAACAAATTGAAAAAACAGTGAAATACTATCTACCTACCTATTAGAGTGGTGAAAATTAAAAAATACTGACAGTTCCGAGTGGTAGGGAGGATGTAGAGAAACTGAAACTGTTGGGAATATAAAATGGCACACTTTAGAAAATAGTTTGGTAGTTTTTTAAAAAGTTAAATGTATATCTACCATGTGATCTAGCTGTTTTACTTCCAGGTATTTCCCAAGAGAAATGAAAGCATGTGTCCTTGTAAAGACTTGGATACAAATATTCATAGCAGCTTTATTTTTAATAGTCAAAAATTGGAAAAATCCCAAATGTCCATAAACAGGTAATATATATAAACACACCATGATATGTCCATACACTGGAATACTACTTAGCAATTAAATAGGAATGGACTCTAGATATGTACAATAACATAGATGAATCATACAATCATTCTAAAGGAAAAGAGCCAGGTTAAAAAATTAACATGATTACTTTTATATAAAAATCTAGAAAAAGGAAGCAAGCTAGAATGACAGATCAGATTGTTTAGGAAGTGGTGAGGAAGGGCAGAATTGGGGGGATCTCCTCTGATCACTATCTTATTACAGTGGTGGGTGTGTGCTTATGCATGTCTGTGGCAGTATTTAGCAAATTGCATATTATAATGTGTATAGTTGATTGAATATCAATTATACTTCAGTAAAACTAAAGAAAAACGAGAATACAGGCGCTCTCTGCTATTAGAAAGCCTAGTAAAAATGTGGATAATAATAGGAGGCAGCTTTTTGGGGTGGTTGTGAGAACTGTGTTGTGTATATTCAGAGCTTAGCCCTGCGCCTGTCAGAGCACTGTTTACCAATTGACGTGACTGCACCTATGATCTACAAGGTCACATGTTCTCAGTGAGCATGGCAGTGTGTCTCTGCCATTCTTTTCCTAGTTTGAAACTCAGCACGGGTGTTTATTTGTGTGATCCTCAACATGTTATAGGAACAGTACAGAAAGTGCTTTTGTCCAAATTTAGCTTAACAATTAATAGAAGTAGCATCCTTCAAACATGTTCAATATGGGAAATGACTGAAAAAAGAACTGAGGCATTTGGAGTACACCACTCTGGAGTAATTTGTAAAGTATGGTATTTATATGCAAAGAATTATATGAGAAATATTTAACATGTTACGTTATCTTAAAAGTATACCTTTATTTTAATCCGTACGCATATGCACACAAATGTGTACACAAGTGTGTGTATATCACATACTGTCCCTGACACTTGTTTCCTTTGAGCACACGAATGCAGCTATCACCCTCGTTTCTCTTATTTTAGAAAGCACTTAAGTCCTTGGGAAAATCACTTATGTCATCAGTGAGGAATGTCCTCAAAATAGCTTCTCACTTAAGTTCCCATCCCCAGAGCTAACCCACAGGAGGTTCCGATAAATTCAAATATTTAATAACTTGTATTTTTCTTTCTCCATAAACACAGGCCCTCTGGTCCTGGAGGCAGGATCGTGTGGTGGATTCTTGGCAGTCAGCAGTCTGTGGAGCTTTTGCAGGTGCAAAGGATTAGATTATACTGGGAAAGACCAAAGAGGGGGAGAAAAATGTGAAAATATTAACTATGCAAAAACAACATTCTTTAGAAATTCCAGATTGTTTAGATGAAGAGAGTTCCCCTAGTTGCTTGAGAAAAGGGTGTCTTAGGAAAAAAAAAAAAAAAAACTGGTGAAAAGGTGTCTGCTTGAAAGACAACCAATTTGTTTTTGACAAATTTTTCTTTTTCTTTTTATCTTTATTGAAGCGTTCACTCAGGCCCTAGGATTATCTTAAAGATGATTTATAAAGTCCTCTGTGGGAAGAGGCTGGCTGTGGGTGCAGGGTGCTCTGTGCAGCTGTCTGCCGTGAGCAGTGCTCTGGGGCTTTAAGCAATTTCTGCAGAAGGCAATGATTCACGGTTCGTGTGACATGTTTGACAGCGTTGCAGATTAACTAGTGTTAGGAGAGCAGAGGCTGCTCCACAGCTCACTGAGGGTTGAACTGCTCTGTGTAGAAAAGATGGAGATTGAAACATCTGGGCACTTTCTGGACATTAAACCAAGAGCAAAGTGACACTATGCAATAGTGTGTTATCCATCACTAAGTCATATGAATTTTCCAGTGAGGTTTCATGAGAATGCAGATGCTTTCAAGAATTTAATGAATAATAGGTTTTATAGCCTAAGAGTGAAATAGACTTTATTGTTGCAAATAAAGGTGAATTAGAATTACGGTTGAAATAAAGTAAGGATTTGTCAGAAGATTGTAAACTCCCAGATTAGATGTGAAACTGACAAACTGACAGATAACAGGTTTAGGATGTTGACTTGATTTAAAAACAATTCTTTTCCAATTTGTTTAGTGGTTGTTGGGCTGGCTTTTTGTTGTTGCAGTGATTAAGTAAGCAGAAAACATTTAATAGAATTCTTTTATTAATAATTGGTCCACTGGACTTACAGAATTGATAATCAAAAATAAGAATCATGTTTCTAGAAATGAAGCCAGCTCAAATTGATTATGACAGCTTATTGTTTCCACTGGACATGTGGTCATTAGCTGTGCTAAATGAGGAGGTGGTCCTGATTCATTTTCCAGAGGTCAGGAGTCCTTGTCCCCAATCCTGAAGGGAAATGTACATTTTTGTCGACTCCCTCCTGGGCCCCGGGGAAAGTGAGAATTATGGAAATTCAGTCATTGTGGGCAAGGAAGGCCAACGACAAGTATTATTTTCTGGTCCCATTCCTTAAGTAGTTAATTCAACGATTTCCTTGCAAATGGGGCCTTCCTGAGCACCAGTATTCTTAACTGTACCTTAAGGGATTACCTCAAGGATAGGTGAGATAATGTAGGTGTTGGCATTTGGTAATCTATAAAACCAAACAGAGGTAAGGAATTGTTACTATTTCAACAAAAACAATTAACACCCAGAAAATGAAAAGCTCTCATTATCACAATAATTCATATTCTCATTTGCACTGAAAGAATAATATATTAATAAAGTCTCTACATATAATCCTCTTCCCTAATGGCTTGTAGTTTTTAACTTTCCTCCAATGCAGACGTCTGATTTTTTAGCTGTGGTTCTGATACATGATGGAGTTTATCCAAGGTCCACCAAAAAAAAAAAGGCTGTTGTTAATAGATCCATATACATCTAGCATAAGATCCTAAGGAACCAAGCTACTATTTAAAAATCTTTCTAAAAGATAAACATCATTTGAAAAGAGTCCAAATATGAAGAAGTGATGATGTGCTGTCAGAGTTTGTTGCGACACTGTGTATTACACAGTATAGGGAAGTGAACAATGATGCCTTCTTGGGCAACTCCATTAAAACCTGACATGCTTTCCTGTTATTCTTTCAGACTCTTTAACCTTACATGACCAGAAAGACAGTGATAAAACTTGTTATTAAATCAGAAATCCGTTTTCTCATCCCTGTGTGTGTTTCCAAGTTTAAACTGGTTAAATTATTGTCGATGGACCTCTCCCAGTGCCATCCTTGGCACGCTTCCTTGCCCATGCTTGTTTTATAAACTACTTGGCACAAATACCCAAAAATGTCCCTTGAGATTGGAGGTGTTGAGGGCTTGTCATACTCAGAAATTCCCTTGGCTTCTGGTCAGAGGTTAAACTCAGAGGGAAAAAAACCAACTTTGCCAACTTCCTCACTTCAAGTCAACTTCTAAACAGAAAACCATAATTGAGTCTAAGTAATGATGACATTTACTACTTGAGTGATATTTGCTATCGAGTGTTTTCTGATCAGTTTCTCATAATAAACACCTACTTACATTCTCTCAGAGAAGAGAGGGAGAGAGAATAAGGGAAAGACGGTAAAGGATTATCTGGGCAACAAAGGAGCAAGTTTGGCACTATCTTTGAAACATATCTGTTGTTGAGTCTCTCCCGAGTTTGGATGCTTGTTTGGAAATCATGCAAAGAGGCACATGAAGGTGCTCCCCTTACTCCTAGGCCAGTCAGGGGAGGGAGGCCCCGGAGGGACAAGTGGCAGCACTACCCTCGGCTGCCCCCACCGCGATCACAGCTGCTGCGTGGAGGTGACTGCTGCAGGCCTATTGTAGAAAGGGGGCCCCTTTATCTGGAGAGGGTGAAGAACCTGCATTTGTTCCCTAAAAATACTTGAGATATCTTTTCATTATAAAGCCTAGCTTTCCCTGAAGCTGGTCCTTGAAAGTAGTTAGCCTAACAGTTCATGCCCGACTCTAGTGAAGTCCACAGAAGATTGTTGCATGTGTGATTTGAGTAGTAAACCAGACTACAGTGGCTGTACCAAATAATTATTTCCTGTCTAATCTGTTAGCATGTTCCTTATATTTATTATCAGCAGTTTACGGTTCCCCCAAGTAAAATATAGAAAATTACTACATTTTAACTGAAAGTACAGGTCCTCTGCCCCCTCCCACTATGACCACTTATTTGAGTCCATGACCTTCACAAGTCATTCTTATGGCCTCATAAAAAACATTGTGAGGTCTGTCAATTAAAGCAATCTTTGATATTTGAAGACATCCAAATTACCTTTGTTAACAACTTTCATAAAATACAGTTCTATCCTGAAAGTAAAATTAGGACCTATTTAACATATGTTTTTGTCTTTGACTTTTAATCATACTACTTTCATGAAGGAAATGTCTTAAGAGGATATTGGCAGGCATCCTCAAAAAAGGAATAGTGAACTGCTAATGGCCAAAAGCTTGATTGTAGTATCCAAATTTGGTAGAAGACAAAAACTTTTTTTTAAAGATTTGTTTTTTTATACAAGAACCGGGGTACAGGCCAGATTCGTGGCAGGGTGAGAGGATTCACCAGAGACAGAGCGGGGAACAGAACAGGTAGGCTGACGAAATACACTGCTGAGGGGAGCAGCGGGTGCGACAGGAGAGGTCTGCCGCGCCATGTGGGACCCTTGCTAGCCAGCCAGGATCGAGCTGGTGCTACAGAGGCTGTGGACAGCTTCACAGTGCTGCGCTCAACCTCCTGCACCACCAGGGGAGGCCCAAAGAAGACAAAAACCTTTTAGTGTAGGAACTCAGGAACGCTTGAGTCATCAGACAGGACAAATGATGTCTTTGTCAACTTTCCAATCATTTTAGTTGACTTCGCACAAATGGTGAACATTTTCAAATAAGAAAATGGTATGTGCACTTTGAATTTTAGCGAAGGGACAGATTTCATCTCAGTGTATATCAAAGTCATTATGTAGTGAAAGAACATTACTTTTGGCGAACACTAGAAATCACAGTGGCCAAGGACTTAGATCCTAGCGTCACATACATCAAAGTTTCAGTTGTGCATTAAAATCTATGAGTTACTTAACCTCTTTGAGCTTTAGTGTTGTTAACTAAAATGGGAGAAATAAAAGCACATTAGGTCCTTCAATATCATCATTTGACCATAACGGCTATGAGAAGAAAACAATCCTGGTGGACTCTGAATTAGGGGACAAAGGGTGGTATTTGAAGACTTGCTTTTGTGATATGTTGTTTCCTGAAAATCATTTTCCATGAACCTATTGACAACATTGAGGACTTAATTGTACCTGTGGTTTGGGGCGTTTCAATCAGAGAAATAATTATTGACCTAATGCCAGTCAGCTAGTAGAGCAGGGATTTAAGTCTTGGTGTATGGAAGGGCTCTTTTAAGCTGGACCCTTAGGGAGCCACTTGGAGCCAGTAAGGGAAACAAAAGCAAATATAAGGATTGGGGAGGGAAGTTTGGGACAGTCACAGGTACGTTGGCCTTTCCTGCCCTCTCTCTTCTTTCATTAGGGTGAATTTTTTTAAAGGATGCGAAGCCCTTCCTGAACCCCCTTTTTTTATGTTTTAAAATGAAGTACTGCTCTTCCTGCATCGTTGTTGATGTTTGTAGTGTTTGGCTTCTTCTCTTAGCCATAGGCCCTGTAGTTCTCTCACCACCGCAGCACCTGTGACCCAGCACCATAGTCCCTTGTGCTCTCGCCTCCCCGGTTTTAACCCCTGTCCCCTTACCCCCTGGATACCTCAGTTTCATCTGTTTTTCTGACGGACCCCTTTCTTTAAAATATATACATTCCTTTAGGAATATATGGCTCAAAACAATTGAGAGAATATCAGGACTGGGTCCGCAATTCTTAAAATACCCAAAGTTGAGCAAGTCTCTGAGTTTCAGGCAACTTTTGGATCTAGAGGAAAGCATTTGACATATGGACCAAAAGGGACGGAAACCACGGGGTCTCTAACACTCATTTTAATCAATAGTCTTCAGCCCGAGGTGTGCGTACTTCGTGGGTGAGTACAGCTGGGACATAAAGGGGTACATCTCTCAAAGCCAGAGCATGTCACCAGATGGAGGAGGTCCAGTGTAATGATCTTTTTTCAGCAGCCTATTTAGAAAGCTGCTGAAGCCATAGAGGCATCTGCCATGTACACACAGTTTTGTTTGCTGTTCCCCAGAATAGCAAGATATATTGTGGGGGCTTGCTGTTTTTACCTCCTTGGATAAAATGTTATCTTGTCTCATCTTTTATATGCAGTTCAACATATATGGATCAAATGACCTTCTTGGCAACACTCCACAAAGCTGAGGGGGAGAGGTGTGCTATTTCTGGAGTATCCTGAGCATACTGCATTCTGTTCAGCCCTTTAAAACTGCCCATTTCACCCTGTTCATGGAGGCTGAAGTTTTGGGGTGTTTTTCTATCTCCTTAGAGCCTCTTGAGATTGTAAATATACCTTTGTATTTTATTAATTAGAATATTGACACTGTATGTTGTTTTTTTTTTTTTTTAAAGACCTCCAATTCCTCTGTCCACATATGTAGGGACTCCTTAAAATTTCTGGATAAAAGAAATCAGTTTGGTAGTCATAGTATTTAAATTAAGGGTACATGAGAGAGAAGATAAGGAAGAAGAGCACCTGTTGAAACAAGACAGATTCCAACAAGATGTAGAAAGGAGATTAGAAATGGCATTGCTGGGCCTCCCTGGTGGCGCAAGGGGTGAAGCACCGCACTATGAAGCAATCCTCAGCCTCTGCAGCACGAATTCGATCCCTGGCTGGCCAGGGAGCAACCCACATGGCGCAGCAGACCTCTCCTGTCTCGCCCGCTGTTCCCCTCAGCAGTGTATTTCAGTGGATCTGCCTGTTCTGTTCCCCACTCTGTCTCTGGTGAATTCTCTCACCTCCCACATCTCTGGCATGTACCCCAGGTCTGGTATGCATAAATAAATCTTAAAAAAAGAAAAGAAAGGGCATTGCTCTAGTGGACCCAGTATTGGAAGCCTGTGAAATACAGGAAATTTGTTTCTTTTCCCTTGAAGAATCCCTGTGTACCCCAGTGATATACAAGGTCTTACTTGTCTGTTATGCCTCAGAACATTTTGGAGTAGATAAGAGACCACTGGCCCATTAGAGGAAGGCGAGGCCCTCTGAGAGTCCCTGCGGCAGCTCACCTAGTACTCAGGGTGTCTGGCCATAGAGGCATATGCCGTGTACACACAGTTTTGTTTGCTGCTCCCCAGAATGGCAAGATATATTGTGGGGGGCTTGCTGTTTTTACCTCCTTGGATAAAACGTTATCTTGTCACATCTTTTATATGCAGTTCAACATCACTACAAAAGCAATGAAGCATGTGGGCAAAGATTTTTGAATCGGGGACAGAATGATGAACAAGTTATCTTGGCAAAATTACGAGTTATTATAAAATACCATGTAATACAGTAAACAATACCTCACTTGTGTGTCGGGTATTTTTATATGCACAGGTGGATTTGCAGCTGCAGTCACCACGCCTCTGGACGTAGCAAAAACAAGAATCATGTTGGCAAAGGTAAGTAGTAAAATAATGTGATGTAGACATCAGATGTTTATATCCAGTCACACTAGGGCTGTATATGTGTATAAAGTGAATGAAATTGGTATTGGTAACTTACCTGTTAGCTGCCTGTTGAGCCACTAATGAAACTGTCTTTGACAAGAGAGTAGCCACAATTGCTGGGAGCAATGCCTTGCATAGCATTTTACCTTTTCACAATCCTACCCTCCTACATTATGGAAGCCAGTAGGGCCCTACTATTGTCAAATAACCTCTATCTCTATTGGTGACAGACCAGAGGCTCAGAGAGGTGACTTGCTTCCTGCCATGTAGCTCGTAAGCTTGAAGCTCTAAGCTTAGGTCATGCTTAGCCCTCATTGGATGAATTAGGACATTGGTTAGAATTGCCTCAAACATTGTTTAAAAGTATGTTAATAAATAATTTTAAAAGAAGATTGTTAAAAAATATTTTTAGAAAACTAGATTGACACTATACGGAGGCTTATCGTAGATGAAGATTAAAAAATAAGTCACACTCTCGTGGAAGACAGTGAGGGCGGAACTCCAGTGTGCAGCCTCACGGGGCCTAACCTAAGAATGCCAGTCATGTTTTAAACTGAACATGGTACTTTTTCTTAAGTATGCTTTTGAGCTACCTCGGTATCTTTCATAATTATACCTTTTATACTGTCCCTATCCTTCTCAGATTAAAATTGCTTTCAGTTTCTTCCTGTTAAATAGTTGTGTGAATTAACTGGGTAAGTGTTGCTCGTAGTTTGATGTTGAGAGCAATAAGCTAGAAAAGCTGCCACTCTGTGGCAGTGGCTGAGTGGGTGCCTCCCCCGAGGGTCTGAATAAGGGCTCTGGGCTCCCCACATGCAGGAATCTGATTCTCAAGAAACCCCCAGGTCTATTTGAAACTGTGTCCTAGATGAGGGTGGTAGTGAGCCACCCACGCACGTGAGCGTGTCTGAGCTGCTGAGTTGACAGTCTTACCAGATAACGGATTTTTCTCATCTTGTCCTGCAGGCTGGTTCCGGCACTGCTAGTGGAAACGTGCTCTCTGCCCTGCGTGGGGTCTGGCGGACTCAGGGGCCAGCGGGGTAAGGACAGGAGGAGCACACAGCTGCCTCCCGCCTGCACCTCCTCTAGCCTGTCAGTGGGTGAACAGCTTCCTTTCTTCCGCTTATGTGCTGGTTGGGGTCTCTGTGTATTTTGTGCAAAACATTGTATTTGATGGTCTTCCACATAATCCAGTTGCTGACGTGTTCTCACCACATGACCCCAGCTTGTGCCTCTTGCTGTTTGGTGGCATCCACATGTGTGGCCCTGCCAGGTTCTAGGGTGGCAGCAGGGATAGAACTGGCTTCCGGTTATGGAGTGAAGGGATGCAAGGGAGCACTGTTTCAAGAAGGCATTTGTGGTCTGGGGTCCATGTAGTTATTACTAACAAATTACTTTTGTTACTACTAACAAATTACCGTAGTGCAGGACATCTCACTCAATGAAGTGCCTCCAATTTCCTAACATTATATCTTAAAATGCTCTCTTTGAATTGTTATTTCAACATTGCTTTGACAACATAAAACTCTGCTGTCTGAAGCTGTTTAAATGTTGGGCTCGGTACAGATACGTGAAATTACAATTTTCCTACCAGTGAATCATCTACTGAGATTTTGCTGTGAGCAAAGCAGCAGCCTCCTCCTGAGAGGGTAGGAGTGAGCAGCTGAGGGTTTGGCTGGTGTGATCAGCAGAGGCCCAGTGTTGCCACCTCCTCATCCCGGTGGTATTGGTTATTATTTGATTGTCATTTTGTACATGCTTGGCAGATTTTTATTTCAGTTCTTGAGAGTCTGGGGAATAGGAAGCAGGTTGGTCAGTCCCCAGGTAAGATTTTGCACAACAGCCTTGTCTTCTATTCAGAATTTTCAACTAGGAGTTGAAAAATAGGTAATGTTGCATGGTTCTGTTGAATGTGATGCTTCTGATGGACTCATGCTGGTTGCCTGAAGAAGGACCAGGACTGGGTTTAACAGAAAGGAACATTGTGGTGGGAAAGACAGAGCCCTGGCTTGTCCACCAGCAGGCAGCCATTGCTTTGTAGTGAGGAAATAAGAAGTTGGCTGCTCGTAGCAGAGGCACATTAGACACTGATTCCACATTGGAACAAGGAAATGGTGTGGGAAAAAATGAGCTCTAAAGTAACTTAGCAGCAGGTAAAAGATTCCTTTTGTTTTCAACAATGAATTGGAAGTTTTTTTTTTTTAGAGCATAAGGTCAAATTGCCAAATTCGACTTGATTTGCTACAGTGCATGTCATATCCCATGGCAACTACTGGTCAAAACCTGCACTGGTATGGAGCTGTAGCCTCTGCCTTTCCTGAGAAAGTAGTGATATGTGGGGATCCTATAATCAGCAAAACCGTGACCATCAAGAGCTTGTAAAAAAGCAGTTTCCTTGAGTAGATGTTGGAAACTAAGTCTTCCCTATCCCGTCTGTGGTGTGTACTTGTTGCTCTGTAACTCAGCAGTGCCAAAATTGTAGGTGCAGGAGATGTGTCATAAATATTCCCAGGGCCTGTCTCTGTCACCACTGTCAGCCTTAAAAAAGTAAACTGCACTTTTGCTTATCTTCTGGAATCTTCTTTAGGCTTGGGCTCTTATTAATAGAGTGGTCCTTAGCAGAGTATTTGAGGCAGCCAATTTCTTAAGACCTGACAGTGTTTCTTGCTTCTCTTAATATGATAAAAGATAAATAATTTGACAAGAACTTAATAAAAAGCAAGCAAAAGATCCTGCAAAGGTGGGGCAACTGTTCTGAGCCGTGGTTCCAGGCAGCCTCAGCCCCAAGGGTGTATCTCCCCATCTCTGTTCATTTCTGTGCAAAAGCCCTGCTGTCCTTCCGTGGACCCTGAACATACCTGCCTCGGGTGCCTGGCGGCTGGTGGTACTGATCTCTCAGGGCACATTAAAGTGATGACGCTTTGCATCTGTGTGTTGGTTCCCGTAGGGAAGCCCACATATGTGCCCATATGTTTGGTTACATATTTGGAATATGTGCTTTAGGGCAGACTAGTTTCCCCAAAATAAAAATACCACGTGCCCATTCAGTCCAAGAGCCAGAAAGCAGATGGGAAGCCTGCCTACCTTGCGCTGCTCCTTTTTCTTCTGTCATTCAACCTGCTTTTTGTCTGTCTTGCTAGTGTCCTTTATATAATAACCGCTCCTACCACAAGCGTCCCCGGGTACTGGGCATGATGCTATATGCTTTGCTTTTGTTCCTGCCTTTGATCTGTGGTCACTAGAACACAGCCCCGCTCTCCTTGCAAGTCTCGGCCTCCTGAGTTTGGTTGGGGTGTGCACTGTACAAATTACGCTACTTTAAGGCTGTAATTATGCTAATAGATTCAATTGTCATTTAGTGAAACCATAAACTGCTTCCATCTGCCTGTTGCCAGGAGCAGCTAAGCTCATTAGCAGCAAAAGCTGAACTGGCTTTAGAAATAAGTAGGATAGCAAGGGAGGGAAGAGTTTCATGGCCAACGTAGTCTTGCCCTGTTCAGCTTCTCTTCCAGCACCCTTCTCTTGGCAGGGCAGGGCAGGGAGGTTAATACGTTTTCAGGCCAGAAGGACACAGTGGCCTCAAGGTGCTAGCTTAAAAGTTTCTTGCACTCACCGACCACCTCATACTAGAACAATGAGCACTATGCTAAGCCAAACAACCTTCTTCTTTCAAGCGTATTTTGGTCTTTTATAGAATTTTCATGGTTATTTCTGGACAAGTCAAAGAGGTTCTCATTTCACATATAGTTTTACTTAATGAATTAGATCCTTAGCTAACGAAGAGCCCCACAAATCTACTCTGAAGTCCCTCATTTTCCTCAGAAGTGCTGAGTGCTACATCCAGCGGGGAGGCCGGCTGAGCTCTCCCTACAGTTCAGGAAGAACGCAGCCAGTGGCCTGAACTAGGCAGCAGGAACTTCCAGCCCCATCTTGGCAAGCCATCATTTGGAACTTGTCATGGAGGTTCTCCTCGTACCTTCAAGGTACACACAGTACTGTTGGCATAGCTTGACCATTTTTGGTTTTCTTCCCTAGACCCGATCCAAAGTCATTTCACTAGAAAATCTACTTCTAATTTTATAATTTGGTTTTTGTGCTTACAAAAGTGATAATCCTGGTTAAAAAATGCTTCAATTGTTGGAGAAATATAGGCAGGGAATGTGTGCTGGAAGCCACACTCCAGGGAGTTTAGGGCCCGTCCCTGCTGTGTTTGTCTAACAGTCCTATTATACAAGCTCGGGGCTTTATTAGCAATGGCATGAGGAACATTTTTGACTAAAGACCTGTGACGTAGCTGTGGGCGGGTGTTGAAAGAACAAATCCAGAATTCATATCCCCAGTAGCAACTTGTACCTTTGACAGTGACTGGCCTCTGGTGCTGGGGACAGAACATGAGGAGGTGCCGCTCCCTTCCTGCTATGGCCTCTTTGGCCTTTCTTGTCCTTCACGAGAGGGCAAAGCCAGCGGGTGATGCACAGAAATTCTCTTTCCTGGTGTGGCGTCACCTTTGTGGGTGGGACAGAGCGCGACTGAGTCCTAGAGAGGAGCAGCGGAGCCGGCAAGACCCAGAAGCCGCTTTCTGGTTCCAGGAAGGACCCACCTCCAGCACCCCCCAGAAGTCAGCCCTCTGACTCTTCTAAAAAGTGGATCTCATTATCTCTAAAAGACAAAAATGGTCCGAAAAGTTTTAAGCTGTGGTGGAGACAGTTACTATTTGACTAATTACTGAATTGTGAGCGCTCCCAAGTAAGCCCTTTGGTATTCAGACACTCTGGCCAACAGCTGGGCTCAAACTTAAACAAGTCCACTTGGGAATGTAACCTCGCGCCATTCTGAAAGGAAAAAGCGCATTGCAAGTGCTTTGTGGGCTTTAATGAGCATGGTGTGTTGAGTTGAGCAAGCTGGAGGTGTTGGAATTTAACCTTTTTTTTACACACACAAAATTGAAATCTCTCCCCCTAGATTATTTGCAGGTGTCTTCCCTCGCGTGGCAGCCATCAGTCTGGGAGGTTTCATCTTTCTGGGTGCTTACGACCAAACTCGAAGCTTGCTGTTGGAGCTTGGCACAGAAGGTTCGTGAATCAGCGATGGCCCCACATCCATTTCTTTCAAAAAAGGTGACTGCCGTGAGAACTGTCTCCTTCCGGTGCGCAGCTGCTTGGCCATCTGAGCCACAGCATACAGGCAGAAAGCCAGTTCTGCTAAGATCGTAACATAGAGAATGCGTCTTCCATGTTGCCGGCTGGAATGATGTCATCAGCCTATTGCCAGAAAGTTAAAACGATGGCCGCAGAGGCACTTTTGAACCATTTTCTCAGAACCTGTTAATAAATACGTTTGGTAATGCTGAGTCCAGGCCCTGCAGAGCTTTCATTTGATCTACAGTTGATCTCTCATTTCCTGCCCCGGCTAATGCATTCAGCGGAAGGCAGAGATGGTTCTAAGTTTAAAGACTGGCTAGACTGGGAACACGTAGTAGAATTGGGGGAAAAGTTGTGTATGTGGGTGGGCGTTTCTCCCCTGGGTTAATTCCTATTGTGTAAGCTTATAGTTTTGTTTAAAAACTGAACTACAGGTGCATAGTATACATTCTTGTTGGGTAACCAGACTGCTGTTTTTAATTACCCTCACATTGCAACTATAAAAACACAATTGGATTTTACAGAGACGTGTCCAGCAGCCCATGTGGTGTGGGAGAGAGAGGGTGGCTGCAGCTCAAGGTGGCCCGCTCGCCTCTGGGCAGGAGGGCGTGGCAGGCCCTCTGAGGAAATGAGTGGCACCCACTGTTCTCCACAGCCCGCAAGGAAGGGCCAGGGTCGGAAACAGTGTTGATTCATTCCTAACTGGAAAGATTTGTTGCCTGGAGTTTTCAGCTCAATGCTGGCAATCAAAGGGGTGAAATGGGAAGGTTACGATTTTAGAGCTTGACTAATAAGCTCCAGGTGTTAAAATTTAGAGAGAAATCTCAGGAATCTAGTGTTGTCGTGTCTTCCCTGGAGCAATATAGATTCGCTTTGCCCAATTCCCCCCCCTTTTTTTGGGGAAAAAGGTAATTAAGGCAGAATGACACCATGCTGGTTAATACAGATGAATGATCCCAGACACACTCTTAACATTTATAAATGAAGTTTTATTAAAGACACTTGAATGCCATTTGTTAGACACTTCAATATTTTATGTTTTTCAATGTACATTGTACCAAAATTTCTATAAATAAATAACTTTGTACATAAAAGTAATACTTCCTCTTTCACATTGCCTCTCAGAAGCAGCAAATTCACATATTTTGTGGAAGTAACATTGAACTGTTGAGAACAAAATTCTAAACTGCTTACCTTTTATGATAGTGATGACATTTGACAGTAAAATTTAACATAGGTAAGTAACCATTTTTTTTGTCCACACCTACGTTCAGCTCTTTGACTAAAGAAATTCATTTCCTGTTTTAGTATACTTTTTCCTGAAACAGACATTGGCACTCACAAGCTGGTTAGCTCTAGATCTCAAAAGTGCAAATAGATCCAGAAGGAGTTGTACAGTCTGAGCCTGGCCGTCTACAAGGGAAGGACGTGGACAGGCTGCTCCAGATCCTCAGAGATAAGTGGCCCAGATTCTGTCCTCTCCCCCAGGCCAAGGGAATTATATTGGCAGAATTAAAACATTGCTATTGAAAAATCCACAGGTACCAACACCAGCAGCCTCCATCTAGTAAAAAGCCTCAAATGACAAAGACATTTGCTTTTATCATAAAATGAGATGCAAAGAAGGAAGAGCGGCAGTGCTTAATGGCTTGGACCAACTGCTCGTGGCAGAGTAACCACCCCCCTTCTGCTTGTTAAAGCATTTAAACATCTGAGAAAAAGTCATTCACTACAAAGGTACGTGACAACCACACCTCTGGGCTCCTCAGGGAGGTTTGTTTCAAGAGCACCCACGTGGGGCCCGTGCACAGGAAATCGCTGCGGGGGCGCCCTCGGGTGGGCCCTGAGAAGCCGAGAGCAGGCACCCACTTTCCGTCCGTCCTTGTCCCTCCCCAATGCTGGGAACAAATGTGGTTTTCAGCTTCTATAAATTCCATCCATGCATTAAGGCACCAGAACTTACCCCCTGCTCCAAAATTAAACAGCAACCTGATATGGAAAAATAATAGTCAAAACTGGACGATTTTTTTCTGTTAACCATGCACTAAAGATTAAAATAGCCTCTGTAAAAGATATATAATATATATGAAATCTCTGAAAACTCTTATGTACAACCATATCAAATACTTTTCTGCCTTTTTTTTTTTTACACAATAGCCTCTTGCATTTCTGTGCTTCAGCTGTAAGTCCTTTAAACTACTGATACTCCACATGGAAGTTAAAACTATATACACATCAGTGACGCTTGAAGCCAAGCTTCCTCACAGCCTCTCCTACCTCTTTCCTGTAGGGACCGACACGACAAGAGCTGAGGTAGACAAAGCCTAGACTTTCGGTGCAAACAGCAGTGGCACATTCCGTTTCCCGGGGAGCTGTCCTGTCAGTGGTGCGGACTCGGGGTTGGAGTCACATGCGGTGGGGAGGTGTCCATTGGCGAGAAGCAGGTGCTGGCCTTCACTGGGGGCATCGGGGAAACCCGAGGTGGGCTCTGTGAGCTGAGAACTGCCCGGAGTTAATATACAGGAGGGCAGGAGGTCCATGGAGTCCGGCTCACACCCCCTTGCTAAAGTCCGAGCGGAGGCCCCTGTGGAGAAGAGAGGGCACATCAGACCCTGCAGCCCCGCCCTCTGGGGGCTCCCCCGTGGAGGCCGTGTCTCAGGAGACTGAAAAATTACCTTTCCCATCCAGTGGCACCACTGGCTGCTGCTTCAAAGATGTCAGCATTCTGTCGTGGTTACTGGGGTAGAGGCCCCCCCTAGAGTCAGCCTGGCAACCACCCGCAGTCCCACAGCCTGCACGATGTGAAGTTTGTTCTTGGACTCGCCGACTGGGCTCCAGGGTGCTCGCTGCACCCGGCTGTGCACTGTCTCTGGCCACCAGCTGAGGACAGCAGGCTTGTTCCTTGGGGTAACTGTCTGCGTCCATGGTGCAGTCGGTACCTTTGGCCGGGCCGCCGTGCTCTGTGGACGGTATGGGACGGCTTAGAACCGCATTCACGGCAGTCCCGTCCCCCACCCAGAACAGGCTGAGACCACAGCTGTCTGGAGTCCCTGCCTTCAACTCTTGCCCAAGTATGTTCTCAGAAAAAGACTGGGTTCCGAGCAGGCTGTTAATGCAGCATGGGGTCTTCCATGATTAGATCATTTAAATCAGAACAGTCTGATTAAACTAAAGTACCAGACAGTGTCAAGAATCTTCTGAACAATTAGAAAGTTAGCCTCAAAATAATCTTGTTGCAGAGGTACTTTTCTCTGGACGTTGCCCACCATTCCAGAGATTGATTTAAGGGGTACCCTAGACTCCAAAGAGACAGCCCAGAGCTTCCTGTTTATAAAGGGCCAAATTCTAAGACAGTCTCAGCTCACTGGTGTCTCTCTCGCTCCTGTACTACGTCAGCCCACACTTTAAGAACAAAATCCTTTTCTTGAGAAAAGCATCTCATACCCGTCTTCTGTGGCCCAGGTGTCCCATCGACTTTCTCCATCACTTTATGTGCTTCCTTGTTAAATCCAACACAGAGCTTGGACTGCCTGCAGGTAATGCCGTGCGCGTCCACCTCTGGGAAGAGGCTTGCATCTCTGGGACAAACACCTGCAACACATTCCCACACAATTATCAACTCCAAGCTTCGCACTTCCCAGTAAGTCTGATGGAAAGTGTGGGCAAAGCTGCTACTCAATGTTCTCTAGAGGAGCTGTCTGGGTTAATACCAAGAGATCCAGCAGGGCTTTTATAATAGCACCTCCCAGGTAGGCCTTTCCGCATTCAGAGCCATGTCAGTGAGCAATTCTTAGGGAAATAAACTTGCCCTAAGAAGTGCTCAGTCTCCCCCACTGCAGTAGCTCCACCTTGAGAGAGTTTTCTGGTCTGGGACCAGGCAGGCACGTCCCCTGCTCAAGGAATGCAGCTCTTATTTAAGGCACCCGCGCCCCCCCCCCCCCCCCCCCATCCTGACTAGGAGTGTGAAGCCTAATAGTTTCTTCCTGGAGTATAGGATTTTAAAACCTCACAGAACTTGCACAGGCAAGGTCACAACAGCCCGGCAGGAGCCAATGGTCACACCATCTTCCAGACATGCTCTAATGTCATGCACCTCTTGGGAAGACGCTGACGTTACCCCTACCTTTTGGGGACATGACTGCATCAGGTGTAGAGGCCTTACCATTGCTTTCGATGTGCCCATTGGCCTGATGGCCACCCTCAGTCCTGACCACTGCTTCCTGTCGGTCAGAAAGGGTCCCCTGAGACGAGAGGTAGCTTGGGACATCTGGAGGCACAATGGTTTCATCTGCAAGGAGAGAACACAGTCTAACATAAGACACGACATGTATCCACTGTCAGTCCCCGAAATGGGATCCCCAATAGCAACCGGCCAGAGTCCGAGTGGAGCGCCCCCAGTGGAGTGGTTCTCCCAGAACCTGCCTTGCCTTACTCTATACCAGGTATAAAAAGTCTGAGTCCACAGAACACTGATGGGAGCCAAGAAATGGGCACAGCAACAGAGCGTGTGCCAGAGATGTCTCAGAAAACTGCTCAATTTGTGCTGTACTTATATTTGAGCGTGTTCCCCCTTGATGGTAAACGCCTGAAAGTTAAAACAGTGTGAACAAAGCAAGCCTCAGCTACCGAGAACAGCTTCGGAGTCCCAGAGGCCCTAGGATTCTAAACACACTGAAATTCTGTAACAGGCCTCTGGACCTGACCTCCCACACGAAGGGCCCTGCTCTTCCACCCCCCGAGCGCGCACTCAGCCAGCAGTGCCGACCTGTGTTAGTGACGCTGTACTCCTCGCTCTTCTTCCGGGTCTGGTAGATGATGCACACCCAGACCAGGGACGTCAGGACGATGCTGCACACCACAGCGATGGTGAAGATGCCCACCGTGGTCCCATCCTTCCTGCAGCTGGGGGTGGGCAGGATGCTCAGCAGGCTGTGGGCTCGCTCAGTGCCCAGGGCATTGGACATCTCGCAGGTGTACCGGCCCGCGTCCTCCGCGACCACATTCTGCACAACGAGCAGCTGATTCCCGGGGGTGAAGTGGTGTCGCTCGGTGAGGCTCAGCGGGCGATCCCCCTTGAGCCAGGTGATGCGGGGTGGGGGGCTCCCAGTTGCTTTGCACTGGAAAGCCACCGTTTCTCCCACGGATACCACACGGTCTTCCAAGGGCACCGCCAAGAAGGGGGTTTCTGTAAGAATGGGGGATATCTTAGGGTTACTGCGTGGGCCTCAGTTGCTGTAGATCTGCCTTGACTTGGGGATAAAGGACAATCCAATACATCAGTGCAATGCCAGAGGAGCCCTTTGAACAAAGCAGCGAGCTTTTCAGAAGACCTTCTGCCACAAAAGAGCCTACTATTCTTTGTTCTCAGTCAAGGCCACCGCCATCCTGCCCAATTCAGAGGGCACTCAGAGTGTTTTTTACCTGAGCCCTATCAAGACTCATCATTCACTGGCTATTTTTAAGAGGTAAACCCTGCTCGTTCAAGTAAGTTCTAGAAAGCAGCCCACATTTTTAAACAAACTAGTAATGTATCCATTCCTGGTTCTGCAGTTTTACAAACTGAGGCTAAATCACAGACACACACACACACACAGAGTGTATCAGCAGACGAACCTAAGACAGTCAGGGTGGCATTTGCCGAAATGAAGCCGGCCGAGTTCTGAGCGGTACAGCTGTAAACCCCCATGTCATCTATTTTCACATCGGTGATGAAAAACACATCGTCGTCTGGCATGACGTGCATACGTCGCTCACGGGCAGCAGGGAAATCTGTGCCTCCATCCTTCTGCCAGGCAATCTGGGGGTTAGGGTGGCCGGTGGCAGCACATTCAAGGCGGGCCATGGTGCCAGTCCGGATGGCGATGTCGTGGGGCATCTTGGTGAATGACGGCAACACTGCAAGATACATGTGTGTACGGGGTCAGGGTTTTTTGAAAGCTGGATGCATAAAGCTAGGAGACCCCTCTGGCAAACACTTCCCTGTGGTGTCTGTTCACCACCTCACCACCCTCTGTGCCAATATCTGCCTAGGTCCACTGCTGCAAACTCTGAACTAGAAACGATGGGCTTCCCAGTGCTGCCCAGCTTCTCCCTGGTGCAGATAGAGATGGTGCGTCTCATCAGTCTCTCGCCATACACCTGTGACTAGCACCCTGCAAATGTAAAGCTTTTTATGAAACATTTTCCTTCCATTCTATAAATGGTAGCCAGTCTATAAACAGGTGCTAGTAAATGTGAGGGGCAGATGCCTGCCTTAATTAACCACCAGAAGGGATGCTGGGAAACAAAATGGTTGCTCCATCCAGATGCAATTACGGAGGGAAGGAGGACACGCTTCCCTATGAGGAAAGCCAATGGATGACTTTCCCCTCTTGAAGAAACCCACTTGAGGGAGGCGGTCGTGGGCTGTATTATTGTGCACATGTGGGCTCGGGGTGTTTAGCTAGCTCACTGAACCCAAATATTTCTACACACAGTGGTAAGCATCCAGCCACGTATCAGGCATCACTGCACTTCTCATCAAGATTACCTTGGTGGGAGGCTCTGACATTACACTGGGCTTTAATAAGAACAATGAAGAATCCCTCAGACTACGCCAAGACAGCCCAGCCAAAGTGTGGAAAGTGCTTTTCTTGTGGTCTGGAGGGCTTAAGGAGCACAGGGGTTCTAGCCCATTTGAATACCCCTTGCCAAATTCTAATTGGAAATTAGTATTTAGGAAAATCTTGTTAGGTTACTAGCGTGGGGTGGTCAACTACTCAAGCTGTTTACCTCTATGTTTCCTCTAAATTCCAGTATAGCAAGAAGTTTTAGAATAGTCCTGAACAGCAGAAATAGACTGAAGACAGCCACCTCTCACTGTCTTTACTGAGTAAAAAAATACTTGTCAAACATCCCCAGAATCATCCTGCTCTCAGGCTGGCATGCGCAGCAGCTTTGGTGGTGCATGGCCACCTGGGCTGGCCCCAGCTGTGCCAGGTGCTCAGAGGGCAACAGCTTCCCCGGATAAGGGCAAGCTTGGAATCCAGATACGAGACATCTTGGTCTATGGAAGATGATAAATTGTTGAACACCCAAGGCTTGGGCCTACAGTTTCACTTACCATAACTGGATTTTAAATGTCACTATAAAACAAAGAATCTACTGAGTAATGTTTCAACCTACAAAGTATGTTTTTGGTTTTGGACAAACCTGGCAATTATAGTATGATAGAATAATACTGTCCCAATGAAGCCTGTGTTTCTCCTGCTCAATCATCTCTACATAAGATCACCAGCATTGTCTCATGGTACTCTTGCTCCAGGGTGAAAAGATAGCGTTCCATACCATGCACTGTGAGTCTGGCCTTGTGTGAGTAGGTGGAGCCAAAGTGATTAGTGATGATGCACTGGTAGCGGCCCTCGTGCCCGAAAGTGACACGTCGCAGGTGTAGGATGGTGGTGTATTCCATCAGCTCCCCGTCCTGTGCTCGGACGTGGGCAAAGTTCTCCATGTCGGCGTTGGGCAGGACCTCGTTGTCCTTCTTCCAGGCAAAAGTCATTGGGGAGCTGCTGCTGCTGGCTGCTGAGCACGTGAACCGGATGTCCTTCCCCACCACAGCCATGGTTGTCTCTGGCTGGGTGATGATCTGCGGCTTGGGGAAGTCATCTGGGGGTAAGAAGGGCCAGCTGTAACCACTCAGTCTTACACACATAGCGACCAGCTGCTGGTCAAACTAACAAATTCAGTGAGACACTGAGCAGGGACCAAGTCGTTTAAGGGTCCCTGTGCATCTTCAGCTCCTTCAAACATTTAAGGGAGTCATGCCCTGGATATTTGGTCTCACCCACACATAAATCTGTGAGCAACGGTCACCTCTAATGACATACTTTGATTGAAACAAATCTAACAGTACTCGATTATCAAATCTGCCAGCGGCTTCCACAAGAAGACTGCACTTGACTTCACTGGCTTGCTTTAACAGAACAGTCTGGAATGACTAGCCATGACTCCACAGAGCGTACTCCAAAAGAAGTGGGGCGTGGTGCACTTCAATTTCAGGGAAAAAGCCTTGAGATTATTTGCACCTGCATTAAAGCAATGAAAACACTAACAAATATGGCCATAATCAACTTTTTCAGAATTCTAGGAAATAACAAAAGGCTTACAACAACCCATGGAGTGCTGATCAAAACACCCAAATCTCAGTAAGAAAAGTGAGCTTTGAGGCATTTTTCGTGTATTCTAAGTCCTATCCCTGTCTTCCTAGCTCTATGGTAGTCTAGACAGAGGGAGAATCTGATTTCTAGAGTTGCCGCCATTATTTAATTTTAAATGCCCCATTTTGTGGGGGAAAGGGGAGCCCTCAAAATTACAAAACATGCAAAGAAACAGGAAAAAAGCATTCAAGAGAAACTGCCCTTGAAAAATTCCAGATACTGGATTTACCAGACAAAGACTTAAATGGTTTTATGCATACGTTGAAAGAACTAAAGGAAATCATGTTCACAAGAATTAAAGCATGTGAGTATTTTCTCAGCAGAGAGTACTAACAAAGAGAGAGCAATTTTAAAAATGAGACAAATATAAATTTTGGAATTTAAAATACAACAATTGAAGTGAAAAGTTCACTAGAGGAATTAATAGCTTAACTGAGGGGTAGGAGACAGAACTTGACACAGGTCAATTGCGATTATTCATTCTGAGAAGCAAATAAGAAAAAAGAAACAGTGCCAGAGACTTGTGGGACAGCATCAAATATAATACAAATAATAGGAGTCCAAGAAGAACAGAGTATTTGAAGACATGGCTTCAACGTCCCAAATTTAACGAAAACCATGTATCTGCC
Source organism: Talpa occidentalis (assembly GCF_014898055.3). Lineage (NCBI taxonomy): Eukaryota > Metazoa > Chordata > Mammalia > Eulipotyphla > Talpidae > Talpa > Talpa occidentalis. The sequence goes on from NW_023600993.1 coordinate 48,399,336, forward strand.
ATCAATGAATTCCAAGAAGAATAAACTCAAGTACCCACACCTAAAAGCTTCATAGTCAAACTGTGAAAGACAACGCATCTGGAGAGCAGCAAGTGCAGCAGCTCATTGCTTACAAGGGAGTCTCAACATTAACAGCTGATTTCTCATCAGAAACCACGCAGGTCAGAAGGCACTAGGAAGACAAAGGCGACTAGGACTTCCACATGCAGCACCTCAAAACATGGAGAAATCATTCTCAAATTTAAAAAAAACAAAAACAAAACAACTTTAGCACTGCTTATGGCACCTGCCCTATGAGAAATGACTAAAGCCAATTCTTCAGGCTGAAATGAAAAGACAACTCCACACACACAAAAAAGCAAACAATTAAAGGTAACTACATAGGTAAGCACAGATAGGCAGTATTAATGTATTTTTCTTTGTAACCCTTTTCTGATCTAATTTAAAATGCAATTATGTAAAGCAGAGGGGCTTATACTATATAAAGATATTATTTATATGAAAATAAGGCAAAGGAGGGGGAAATGGTACTTTAATAGGAGCAAAATTTTGAACATGGCTGACTTTCATTATTAATCTGAACTAGATTGTCTTCAGATGTGGGTTATAATCCCCATGGCAACTACTAAGAAAGTAACAAAAAAATTTGTAAGTGAAACAACGGAATTACAGTGGTGTACTAGAAGGAGTCCAATACAAAATTGAAGAGAGCTACAGGATATATAAGAGAAAACAGATCAAGACAGAGGCTGGCCCTAGACAGAAAGAATAACATGATATAAAATGGTCGGCTCATCAAGAATACATAAAAATTATAAACGTATTTGCACCTAACAGAGTTCCATGAAATTTGACGAAAAACTGACAGAACTGAAGGTATTAAGAGACATTGCAGACAACGCACACAGTAGAATGCAGGATTCAACCCTCCACAGTCAATAATGGACAGATGAGGCGGGTCAGGATCATCACAGGAGGTTCTGAAGCTCAGGGAGGCCTGGGGACGACAGAAGACCGAAGACACGTACCTGCCTGGTGGTGACTCAGGCCTGGGAACCACCTTCATTCCCACTTAGAGCAGAAACCAGAAACAACTCAAAATTCATCACATTCTTTCATCACATCTTCCTGACCACAAGGCTATGTCATTTCTCTCTCTCTCTCTCTCTCTCTCTCTCTCCCCCCCCCACCCTGTGTGTGTGTGCGTGCGTGTGTTTGTGTGTTTGGCACTTTTCTGTGCTCTGTGCCACTGAACTTGGATCATGACCACCCCTGGTTAAAAAGATGGCGAGAGTTACATTCCAATAATCCACAGGAAAAAGGAATGTCAAGTTACAAGTGCAGATTTCAGTGGTTTGGAGAAGCAGCAAGAGTGCAAGTCAACATCAAGGAATTATTTTTACTACAGCAACTGTACTCCTGAGATTTGTTCTTCCTGTATTTAACCTTTAATTCTTGGGTTGGAAAGAAACACATGCTAAAACCCCAGCCTCAGACATCCAGTAATTTCACAGCTAAACCCAGGCACCAGCGCCCTCAAGAACACAACTCTCTTCCTGTAACTGATTATTCTGATTTGTAATTCAACCAACTCGTGCTCCCTCCTGATGAAATGCATGTTCTCCCAGAACCACATACCGCGGCCATGCAGTCAATGCTGTGTGCGGTGTCCACGGGAAGCAGCGTGCCCCCAGCAGCTGACTGGTAGCCGTGGGCTGGGGTTGAATGTGATCACAGGACTCACTCCCACAACGGAGAGTTCCTCCCTGGTCTCCTCGCCCTTCACGAAAACAAAACAAACATTCAAAGACTCTTACCACACACGAAACTTTCTGGCAGCACAGAGAAAATGCTCTGGCCCTTCAGGGACTCCGGGTGGGCACAGGTGGCTGTCACAAACGCCTGCAGTGTCCGGCTCAGTAGCCACAGGGGCAGCCACTTCAGCTGGCAGTCACACAGGAAGCTGTCACTGCTGATATGACTGGAAGAAAAACAAAAGGGATTGGGGGGTGTGCCCAGGAAAGAGGATGTTCCCTCGGCATATGGGGTGCTCTGTTGCCTCTGATCGGCTGCTGCCATTTACACTATCAACCTGGCCTGGAAATGCTTTCTCTCATGGTTCCTGTGCACTGGCCCCAGCAGCCCTGGAGATTTTAATAAAAGAGTGCCTGCCCCAGGAGGCCAGGGTTAGGACCCAGGATTCTGCAGTTCTGACAGGTTCCCAGGTGATGCTGGCACCGCCGGTCTGAGGCCCACACTGAGCAGCAGCGACCTGGAGCTCACCCACCTCAGACACGGCTCTGTGTGACCCGAGGGACACCTGGGACCCCCGACCCCCCGACAGAGATGAGTGGCACTGCCCCCTCGCCTTTTCCCACTCTCCTGAGCTACTTGGAGCTTCCAGATTCAATCTGACTTTGATAGAAACTGGGAAACAAGTTCTGAGAAGGGCTCTTTTTCGATATGGCTGTTATTTTCGTATCTGGCAAAGCTGCTTGTTTTCTTCCTTTCCAACGTAAGCCCTGCCAACGTGCACCCCTCTTGTTTGTGCATTTCTCTCCACACCAGCACGACGACGCAGGGGCTGGCAGAATTCGGCCGTGTTCCCTAAATAGTGCTTGTTAGTTAATTACCACTGCCCAGGGAGCATGAGAATGCACATGCTCGGTTTTGCGAGGCTCCAACCCAAACAGAGAATATTTTCTTTTTCATTTCTCAGCAACTGAGGGTAAGTTTTTTCAACAGAAATCGGAATTGCCATCTCAGCGGACATTCCTTCCTGAGGAGTCACTCAGAGATAAGTCCACCAGAGTCTCGCGGCCCTGTTCTGGAAGACCTCAAGGCCGTGAGCTAAAGACTGGAGTCCGGTCTGTGACAAGGATGAAGACAGGGACAGAAGATGTACGAACTTCCTAAATGAATTGTTTTTGGGGACACGGGGACATAAAGGAGGTGCTCGTATGCGCAGAAATTCCTAGAATGTCTCATAGGCCAGTGTTAGAGCAACAGCTTCATTCTCCTGCCACCCTTTTCCTCAGACATTGACACAGCAACCAAATAAGCAGCTGTTTTCTTCTATTTCACTCTGACCTGATGAGCAGAAAAATCATCAAACTAGCAAACAGCAAAGAAGAATGAAATTCAAGCCAGGTTACTGAAGGCTGAATCAATTAAAATCCACTCTTAGGTTTCTCATCGCGTTCAGGTTGGTTAGGCATCTTACTAAAACCCCTTGCAAAGTGCTTTCTTTTTTTTTTTTTTTTTATAGAGGCATGTTTTATTTATTTGTTTGTTTGTTTTGTTTATACATGCATACATGCACTGGGTACAGTCAGAGCGCGGGAGGGTGAGAGAATTCACCAGAGCCAGAGCGGGGAGCAGAGCAGGCTGAAGGACCGAAGTACACTGCTGAGGGGAGCAGCGGGCGGCAGGAGAGGTCTGCGCGCCATGTGGGACCCTCCCTCCGGTGGCCGGGGAGCAGCCAGGGATTGAACCGGCGCCGCGGAGGCTTCGGGCAGCTTCGCAACCCAGCGCTCAACCGCTGCGCCACCAGGGAGGCCCTGCAAAGTGCTTTTTCAAAGACTGACATACTCTATCTCAAAGCCATAACTGGGGTGCCTGCTCATCGCACACCTTAAAATCAGCATTTGAGTTTGTTTTCATTTGACAGGCAGGGAGCTCTGTGCACAGAAGTACTTGGAGGGCCGCCCCTTGAGTTGCTGGAGGTGGCAGCTCACCACGGGACAGCCCCCACTCCGCACACAGCTCCCTGGGTGGGCTGCGTGTGGTGTGTGCAGGGGCACCAAGACACCCACCAGTGAGGAGCAGAGTGGAAAGGAACCCTCCCAGTGTCAGAAGCAGCTACCGCTCCTGTCTAGGGGCTTGTGGCGTGACTGCCCCTCTCTGCAGTCAGCAGGAGAGCCTGGATGTGCATGTAGAAGTCTGGAGAAAGACACTGGGCTGTCACTGTCAGACCTCAGGCACCTGCATGGGGGCAAGACCATATTTCATCTGTGTCACAGGAGCAAACTGAGGAAAACAAATTTGCCATTTATCCTTGGTCAGAAAGGCGTGTGGAAGGGGTTCAGGCTCAGCACACATTCAATATACTTGTTGGGCCTCGTCCCTCGAGAGCGTCTTGCCTCCTCCACAATGCAACCCACCTCAAAGAGAGGAGACCAGGCCTCAGATGCCTCAGGGTGGAGAGAAGGCTTTCCGAGAGGATGAGTTAGGACCAACAGAACAGATGGAAAGGAAACAGAGCCAAATAGTGAGGACACTGGCCCCTGACCTCCCTGGCCCCCAGTTACTTCTAGACAAAGGCTAGGTTGAGAGGCTGAGCCCTTAGGGCTGTGCAGATTCCACTGCTCCTCCTCCACCAGCTAAAAACACAACCTTGTCAACTGCTAACAGGCCGGGCCTTCCACAACTCCTGCCTCCAGCCCCCTCAACACCCAGCTGGCTTCCATTGTGCATTTTCATGACTCCAACTCAAAGTGTGTTTCTAATCAGTGCTGGTGGAAATTTACCCAGAGGATGACTGAGTGTGCAGTACAACCTGCCTTGATCTGACAGGGAAAGAAAATGACCAAGAGGAATTAACCATTTCTCCATCAGGGGACTGGGCCCGGGGCCAGCCACAGCTGGGCATGTGCAGCGACTGATGGGAAACACAGGCAGGGGCCAAGGCTGAGCCTCCGGGACCACGCAGAAGCACCGTGGGAGGGTCCAAGCACCTGGAAAGGCTCTGTCATAGAAAACCTGAATTTCCAGGAGGCCAAAAGAAAAATCTCTCCCTATACAGCCAGATATTTACTTCCAACATTACTTCTGAAGTGAACACTCACGTACTTATCACTTAGGTTTTACGATTAATCTACTCTACTTGTTTGATGACACATCTATCCATGTACCCATTCTTCGGATCACCTTCCTCCTCTTGAGCTATGGCATCCTTTGGAGTCTTACCCAAACAGACGATGCTGAAGTTCTAAGGAGGGCAGGTGTCAGGGTGTAGCAGCTTTTTGCTGAGTCCTCAGAGTTCATGAAACCCCCTACAAGCTCCCATTCCAAGACCCTTCTAAGAAAGCATCCTTCTAATAAGCACAAGCATCCTTCTATTAAGCAGGCCACCTGCCCTGCCCTCGCCCACAGACACAGGTCCTCATCTGGCTCTCAGCTACAGGCCTGTGCCTCCCTTTTCCCCATTCCTGCCCTAAGCTGCATCTAGGATCTACCAGGATGAGGATGAAGTCAGGGTGCAAAAACAGTTACCGTGTGCCATCCAGCATTCTGTCAGCACTTGTAAGAACCAAGGTCACAACTTTAGGGGACTAATGTTACAGTTAGAACTTACTACCTATAGAATCAGATAAACGTATAGGTAAAAGAAAGGAAATGTGGGTATTGCTACCTGAATACCTAGACTGGCTTCTCTGCCAGAGACTAGGCAACAGATAAGCTCTTCTAACCTTTGCCACCCAAAGGCTCAGAGGAGTTTAGCGGGGGCAGCAACATAACCTATAAACTGCTCTGGGGGGCCTTGGCAACGGATGTGAACAGGCTACTATGCCACTAGCCCATAGGTAGAAGAGAGTTCATTTCCCACGATCTAGAAGAGCAGTTAGTAAACTGCAGGCTGCAGGCTCACTGCCTGTTTTAGTAAATAGGAATTTACTAGTGCAGTCATGCCATGGGCTTATGTGTTTATGGCTGCTTAATGCTATAACAATAGAGTCAATCTGTTATGACAGAACCTACTGCCCACCAAGCTGAAAATATTTACCATATGGCCCTTTAAGAAAAAGTATTGTGACCCCCTGATCCAGAGTATACCTACCCCCACAGGGCATTATTTTTTTTAAACACACAATTATTAGCCATCATCAATATTATATAAAATGAGGCATAATGCAATTAAGGTGTTTCTTACTCTGAAATTCTCAACTTGTGGTAATCAGAGCCACAGAATCCAGGTACTTACAGCTCTTTGAGATTCTTCATCTTCACGAAGGCATCAAACTGGACAGATCTGATTGCATTGTCTCCAAGGTTCCTGTAAAAGAACACTCTACATACATATGCAAAGAAACCCACCTTCCCTTTATGCCAGCCACATGTGTGAGCCAAGCAGCTCAGGGGATTTGCTGGCTAGCCCTGGTTTTGCCCGAGAACCACAGGTCCTAGCCAGACTCCTATGTCCTATATCCACATGGCTGTCGCTTCACATGTGCTGAACAGCCCGGGAGCCGGGTTAGGGCACCGTCCAGTTGGGTACTGCTCAGCAAGTAAACGAGCAAAACCCTTCCTCACAGAAATAAGGCAAAACTTGATTCAAAGACTCAGTCAAGTACTCAGAGGCCTATCGGCCCCAGAGGGTGACAATGCGAGTGTCTCTGGGCAGGCTCCATCCTTTTCCTCCCAGGCCTCCGGGGAGCACACTAGGAGACCTCCCGGGTATGCCCAAGAGGACACAGCAGCGTTGGGCTGCTTTACCGGGGGCCTCAGCTGGAGCCGGGGTGGAGCACCCTGATGCAGCAGAAAGGAGCGCAGGGGCTGTGGAGGAGCCGGGCAGTGGGAGGAAGGAGGGCATTTATCCAAATACCAATTGCATTAATTGAGAGCTCGTCGACGAGCCATATGTTCTCTAACTGTTCCTGGCACAAGCAAAATAAAGGCCAAAGTTGAAGCTGACTTATTTAATGAGAAGGAAGCAGCTGGCGTTTCCAAATAGCCTGTTTCTCAGTTTACAAAGATGCTATTAAATTGCTAGCAGACTTCCCCAGCAGCCACATTTGGCAGGCCTGTGGGCCGGGGAAGGTCTGGCAAGATACTCACAGGTGCTCCAGGCCTTCCAGCCCCGAGAATGCTCTCTTAGCCACGGACTTGATCTTATTTCCAAACAGAGTTCTGCAGTTTCCAAACATCCAGAAACAGGAAAAGAAAAATGGGGGTGGGTGGGGGGAGGAGACATGGGAGGGTTGGGGGAGAGAGAACACACAATTAGGGGAGTGCTAGCTGGTAAGTCTCTCCAGTGAGAGGCAGGTGGAAACCTGACCTGGGCTGAGATTACGAGCCTGAAGGATGCAGGCCTTCCCTTTCTGAAATGAAATACTTTTCTCTTGATTAGAATTTAGCCATGATGACAGGTTGAAGTTGCATACACTGTCTTGCCTAAAAAAGACGCTGTCTAATGGTAAGTGGGAATCACCTCGTCCAGCACAGGCTACCTCTCTCCAAAGACCACCCAAGGTGGGGTGGAGGGGAGGTGACATTCAGCAATGGCTTCATGGGAACAGATCATCATTTCAGGAAGAGGAAGCAGAGTCAGAGAACAAAATGCAACTCTGGAACTAAAAGTGATGACCAACATCTAAAAACTGCTCTGGGGATACAGGTTCCCAAAGGAAGCAAGAAAAGGACAGGAGGCACCTAGGTCTTGGCACTGAGGCTCTCCCTAGCACCGAGGATATAGCCACAAGCCCCTCGCCCCCAGCCTGCTGGGGACACCAAAGCCCCCTACGTTCTTTAGCAAGAACCTAGACTTTAAATGCTGCCAATTGGCCAAGGCGCATTAAATCCCAGAGAGAGAGGTCCTCAAAGGCCAACCTTGTAGTGCCCGTGGACCTGGACTGCCCACCAAGAACGGGCCCACTGCTTCCACACACTTCCTATCCCGAACACTGCAGGGATTCTAAAGATTCTCCCAGGAACCAGTATCTGCCCCATGCAGTACACATGGAAGAAACAAGTGCTTCTCCCTCTGTGCTCGGTCGCTCCCTTCGTTTCTGAGGGAGGCACCAGGAGTGGGCTGAATGTTGGGAATGAAAGGAATCAACCTTCTAGCTTTTGCCACCTTGTTCTCAGACACTCTGATGCGAGCCCACCAGAACATTTCCTCTAAGTCCATTGGGCCCAGGAACCTTCTGCTGGTGGACACTAGAGGGTAAAGCTGACAAATGCCTGGGCTCTGGGATTCTGCTGTCCATCAGGGTTAGCGGCAGAGCTCACAGCCGATAAGGACTGTGGGGCCCACTTCTGCAAAATCTCAGAATTGTCAGATGGGCTTGGTGGTCAGAGCAGGACCTTTGGACAAAGCCGGTCTAGATCGGCCCTCTACCGGGAAGAGAAAGTCCTATTCCCGATTCCACCAAGAATGGCAAAAGATCTCAACTGAAGGCCAGCCTCACGCCAGCGTTCAGATCAGATCAGAAGGTCAGCAGCAAGCCCCGGCCCTCCCTGCAAGGAGGACGAGTGAGTGTCGAAGAAAACCAAAGGTGGCGGGGCAGTGCCCACAGGCCAAGCTTCCATCTAACTGCAAAACCAGGTCCTGGAGGCACCACTGACGGAAGGACCAGGATGCTGCTTCCAAGAGACAGGATCACGCATGGGCCGGACCCAGGGCCGTCAGGAGCCACAGAGGGAGGTGCATTCTCCACCTGCACCCTGGAGCCCCCCACGAGCCTGCGTGCCACCTCAGGGCAACGCCACCACAGGGACTCCCCAGCCCCCCACTTCAACAAACTCCTCTCGGGTCATCCAGTGAGCAGCCCCTACCCGTAACTGAGTTCAGCCTTCAGACAAAGCCAACACTATTTCCTGCCTCCGCAGGGGGACGGGGCAGCCAGGCTGAAGGCCCCCGGGCCTGCCTTTCTTTCGGAGGCAGTCTGTGTGGATGTGAAAACAATCTCATCCTGAACATGTTTCCACAACCTCTTTCAATCTGAAGCTTTTATTTTAAAACAAACAAACCAAACACACAGCGGCCCAGTGGCCAGGCTTGCTGGGACTCCCTGACCACAGCCTGTCTGAGCGCCGCCCGGCCCCACTCACTTAGCACCCCGCCCGGCCCCTGCGCCCCAGGACCTAGTAAAACGTTTTGAACTGGTTAGTGAAATCTCCCGTAAACGAAAGTCAGGAAAAAGCTGTGCTTTATTTCATCCATTAAATATTAGCCACATTGACCTCTTTTACAACGAAGGCAGGCAGTTATTTCTAATGGTGACAATGGCAATAAAACAAATTCTCAATTACGCAGGGGCTAATCATCCTGCTGCTGGGCCGAAACAGGTCTTTACATTCTCTCAGCAGACATGGGGCTGGGGCCGTGCTCGAGAAGCCAGTGGAAGGGGACGGCCCTCGTAACCGGGCACTGTGGAGAAAGGAGAGCTGTGACTTTGCCAGGGAACAGTTGCCCTTCCACGGGACAAGGGACCCCAAGACCTGGCGGCACCTGATCTAGGGCCCCCCGCAGAGCAACAGGGGTCTCCTCTCCCCCACCCAGGGACCCTGGGAAGTCACCAAATCCTCTCACACATCTCCCAGCCACCCAGTCCAGAGCTCCCAAAGGCCTTTGCTCTCTTGTTAAGGCAACCCTGGCAGGCGAGGGGTCCTTGTGCTGACCAGGAGAGTAGCCGGGACCCTGACGACAGCCTTATGCCCTCATGAGCAAGAAACACCGGTCTCTCTGCTCCACCTTTACTCAGTGGAGACTGGGGCAAGCTTCCCCTCGCGGGGCAATAGCACCTACCCAGACCGACTCAACCTTGCAGTATTCGAGAAGCCTGGTTTCAAGATCCAGTTCTGCATATTTTCCCTAACACTCCCTTTCACACATGCCACCCATGTGTCACCCAACCCCCTCCCTCCCAAGGAATGCTGGGGAGGAGCTGGAACCCAGGGGCAGGCTCCTGCGTTACATTTGTGCTCCAGAATTCTCCCTTCCCTCCTCACATACTAACTCCAGTCGGTGCACGGGCCCAAGCAGCTGTCCCATCGTTCTGAAGGTGGGGTCTGTGGGGCAGGTGAATGTCAACTAGGAGGAAAGGCACTTGCTAGCATCTAGGGACAGCCTCACCCTGCTAGGAAGCTCTGGGCTGGAAAAACTACCCCAAATGACCATGTTTAGCAGTTAGAAATATTCAGGGCAGGATAACCCTCCAGTGTTCACAGAGTGAGGCCTGTCATGGCTCTGCTGCTCATTCTTCCTTTCTTGGAAAACATTTTTTTTTTTAAAGATTTATTTATTTATACAAGAACTGGCGAACCAGCGTACAGGCCAGATGTGCAGGAGGGTGAGAGGACTCACCAGAGACAGAGCGGGGAACAGAACAGGCAGACTGGCGAAGTACACTGCTGAGGGGAGCAGCGGGCGGCAGGAGAGGTCTGCGCGCCATGTGGGACCCTTGCCGGCCGGCCAAGATCGAACCGGCACTGCAGAGGCTGCGGGCAGCTTCACAGCGCGGTGCTCAACCTCCTGCGCCACCAGAGAGGCCCTCTTGGAAAACATGTTAATTTAGTTCTGGCCTCTGGCATGGCTAGAAAGACCCCAGGTCCTTGACCAACTGAGTGAACGCCAGAGAGTTCCTCCCATCCCACGCTCCCCAAAACACATTCAAGAGCAACAGAGACAGCCCACACTCCCCCCAGAGAAGTACGTTCCGTGTGCCACAACAGCTCTAGAGGGGCAACCTTTCTTCACACTAACATGCTCCTCACTTCTCATGAACCCAACGGATACCACTAGCTACTTGAATGGCACACCCCAGGGTCACAGCCTCGTTTCCAGATGGCACAGGTGAAGGAAGCAGCACAGGTTGCCCCTCCTTCCCTGCCTAGCTTGGCTGCACCTACCCAGACCCTCCCTCCATCCTTTCTCAGGGGTTCACGCGACACCTCCCTTTGCCACAAGCAGTGGTTTGTAACCAGAGTCATGCGCCAGGGTCACTGGAGAGCACTGGCTTTCTGTTTTGCCTTCTAACGCTGCAGTTTCACACACCATCACAGGCAGATCGTGTGGGGAACTCCACCTGCCTGCAACACACTGCGACCACCTTCCAATCATGCAACCTGCTTCCTCTCTTCCTTGACTTACTTCCTGTTACACAACCTGCGCAGATGACTGGCAACGCAAATCACTTTTTTTTTTTAAAATCCAAGGAGGTTCTCCTTCTTCTTCTGCATCATAACCATGATGCCATCCCACCCGAATAGCTAATTGCATATATTTAATCACATTAAGGAGCTGTTGTTCCAATTTCCTTGAACTATGTGCACCTCTCTTTTTCGAAATATGTTCAGAGCTCCCATCCCCAAGAGTCTGAGGGGTAGGGCTAAGGGGTGGGGGGGAGGGGGGAGAGATGCATGGAGAATGAATTTTAACGATTTCCCCTGAGTATCAGCACGGAGCCCACTACTTTCAGAAAGCCCATGTCAAGTGACACGACACGTGAGGAACGTGGGGGCTTACGCTGACTTCTTGGAACTTTAGACAGAACTGCAAAGCTAACCCTGCAGTTGAAGTAGGAGAAATACCAGCACACAATTAAGACATGGCCCAGACCATGGAAACAGGCAGATTTCTTCAGAACCAGGAGTCTGGCACCCCCAAGGGCTGCCAAAGAAGAACCTCCTGGGTCATGGAACACTGGAGGGGGATGCCATCCACTCTCCGTCCCCTGCAGACACCCCCTCCCCAAATTCATGAGAGGTGCTGAGGCCGTGTGAATGGCACACCCTGGAGCTCAGAGAATCTGGTCAGTTCGGGCCCAGCTTTCCCCTTATGCTTTCTTGGTCTTCCCAAGCTTGCAGTGTGTGAACAGGGGCAGGGACAGGGGAGTTTTTCAGGGAAGAACAGGAATGCCTGACAGCCATTTTGACAGCTGTCAAGATACAGTTCCCTGAGGGCCAAATACTTATCTTTACTCACAACCCTCAGAGTATACAAGGTGTGAAAAAGCCCACTTTCCCAAACCATAGAAGCATTAACTATACAGAAAGACTCCCTACCGCAGGCTCTCCTGGAGCCTGCACGCTACTGGCGTTTTCAAAATATGTACTTTACACTCCTGCTCTGCCAGGGGAGGAGGGGAGGGGCTGTCCCGGGACTGGGCTCAGGGAGTGGTGGCTGGCTTCTTTGTCTTGTCCTCCAAACCCTCCCTCTGAGTTGCTAGTAAACAATAAAAATCACTCTAGTCCCTAAGGCTGTGGGTGCTTTGGGCTGTATCTGCATAAAGCTTGGGTGAGATGCAGAGAGAAAAGACTGTTGGGTGAGAGAGACTGTGGCTGCCACCTACCCAAACTGTGCTCTTGGGTAAAACCCCTTCACCTGTTTACATATATACCATGGAATATTACTCAGCATTCAAAAATGATAAACACATGCAATTTGCAGCAACATGGATGGCGCTGGAAGGGATCATGCTCAGCGAAATAAGCCAGAAAGAAAAAGAAAAATACCGGATGGTCTCACTCATAGCAGGAATCTAGAAAACTTAAATAAGGGACCAGGAAAATGAATAACTATAAGAAAGTGAAAATGAAAATCAACAAAAAACTATGAACCAGAGACACTTATTGGGGGGTGGGGGCCGGGAGGGGAGGGATTGGGGTCAGAATGGGGCATGTGCAGTTGTATGGGGGAATATAAAAATAAAATTTATTATTAAAAATAAATAAATAAATAAATAAATCTTTAAAAAAAAAAAAAAAAAAACAAAAACCCTTCACCTGTTTCCTCAATGACAGAAAGGCTGCAGGAGAGCTTGCCCTCACCACATCATTAAGGGCAGGTTTCCCTGGTGTCCGAAAGCAGAACGGCCTTTTTTTGGTAGGATGTGGTAGGTTACTTTCTGGGTCTGGGAACACTCAAAAATCTTTCCATATAAATTAATGGTAATAGCATTCCCAGACCCAAAAAGTAACCTATCAAATAGGAATGTTCTACTCTTGGATAGCAGGGGAATCCTGTACAGCACACCCACACACAATGCCTAGAAGAGTAACTGGCAAATTCTAGAGCTTAAAACAACAAAAAGCCAGCTGGAAACTTTGAATAAAAAAGAGCTATTACACCACACTTGGTAATGACTTTCTGTTCAAGTTTGTAATTGACATTAAAAATATTGACCAAAGACTCAAAATCATTAAGGGTTACTGGACACTAAGTTTTTCACACAATTTCTAGAAACTGAGTAAGAGGGCAAAACTCATTTGTGGCTGTTTTCACATTCATGAATTAAAATGGAAAGAAGATCTTCCAGGGCAGCGATGAGACCCTTGGCCAGAGAGGAGTTGGGGAGAGAAGCCTCCTGCTCTTATTCAGGCCGTGCACCATACACAAAAGTAGATACACGTGGCCAATTCTCCTCAGCCAGGTCCAGAACAAACGGGGCGGGGGCGCAGGGGCGGGGGCAATGTGCCATCTCCAATAGAGCTCAGATGCCAGGATACTCACAGCTTGCTTAGGCTTTCAAGCCCCGTAAAAGCACCACTGGTGTCCTCTATTGTGCCAGATATCTCATTGTGGTCCAGATCCCTGGGGAGAAGGAAGAGAGAGAGCTCACTAAGCAGTCTGTGCTCTCGGCACATTCTTCGACACCAAGTGGGAGAACAGACCCAAAGGGTGTGCTACATGTGCAGCCGTCACCCAGGATCAGGAGAAGCACCACCACTGAGCCCCAGGAAGCCCACTTTTGCATGCTTTGTGTTCCTGGCTGGCTTTCTCAGTCTTCGAGCAAAACTGACATAGGCCTGGGACCTACAGCTTGGCTCCATCTGCCATTCCCCAGTCACCTTAGGTTGAGTCCCAGGGGAGAGAGGAGGTGTGGACAGCACAGCGGAAAACAGAGAGCAGACATCTGGCCCCTGGCACTGAGAATCAATCTAAAGGGTTCCTAAAGGTTCCTGTCCGCTCTCATACCCACCAGAGTCCCTTTTCTGGTACTTTCTATAGAACTGAAGGCACACAGAGGACTGGAACGGCAAACCAAAAGGTCCCAGCTCACGGCCCTCCATGCTGGCAAGTGGGTGTGGAGCCCGGAGCCCCCGGCCTCTCGCAGGGCCTTCACAGGGGCTGATGCAGAGCCAGGGTCGACATCTGGCTGCTGAGTCAGACTTGTGACCCACTTGAGAAGGGGAGCGGGGGAAGGCCAAGTTTTCAGCCCAGTCTCCTTCAACAATGCAAATCACAAGGCCTATGACTCAGCTTCCTCCCCCAACTTCCAAGGGCAGGTCACAGTGCCAGGCAAGACATCCCACCTGGTGACCAGGCCCCGTTCTGCCACATGGTCAGCCCTCTCTAGCTTTCCACAGATTTTCCAAGTCCCTACACCTTCCCATCCCAAGTCTGGCAAAAGAGACACCAGGAATAGACAGGGATGCTGCTCTTGGCTCCCAGGAAAGTCAGAGGAATCAGCGCTGCCAACAGGGAGGGGAACTCTGACTGAAAAGTGCAAAGCTTGCTGTGACCTTTATTTTACAGCAGGAAGCTCAAAGAGCTGACATTCTGCCACTGGAAGGAACTTCTTTTAATAGGTTTCTCCCTATTATCTTCACACTAAAAAGCCCAGGGACCCAGGGGCTGTGGCTTTGTGTGCCTGTCTCCCTGCTCCTTACCCTGGTGCCAAGGCTTTTCTCTTCTTTCTGGCCTGCTCAGTCAGAACGTTCCAGGCCTTCTTATTCAGGCCTTGCAAGGGCTTGAATAGCCTGGCCTCCGGCTCTTTCACACTCCATAACAATGGCCTGGCTTTAAAGCCTACTCTGCCCTCTCTGCCAGGTGCAAGTGCAAAGGGCTTTCTCCTTATTACCCTGAACAGGGCCCCTCTCCCACTAAGCATGCCGGGAAGGTATCCCTAGAACACTCTAGCATTTTCGGACAAAACCCAAATGCTCTTCTTTGGGGGTTTTATGGTGGTAGCTGCCTGAAAGTTCTCTGAAGCCAACAATCAAAAACTTCTACAGAAGACCAAGAAAGCATCCTATAACAACCTCCAGCAAGCCCCCCTAATTAGAAACCTGGAGGAAAATGACCTTCACCTCGTGAAATGACCCCAGATGGGGCTGAAGAAACACCTCTTTACCTCTCTTGGAAATGGAGCCTCCTAGACCCAGGGTGTGCTGAAGCAGCCCAAATGCTAGCTCTGAGACCAGCCTCACTGTTCACTGGCTTAGATGGAACATAGTCAGGACTTGAAAAAGGGAAGTTGCAGTGGGAAGATTCAAGACTAGAAAGACCGACCCATGGCTGCTGACCTGTGCCAGTGCTCAGCCTGGGGAGCTTTTCCCAACCACAGGACCCCAGCACCCTGCCAAGTATACTGCAGGGTCTAGTGCTTGCTAAGCACAATTTTTTGAAAGAGTGAGAGACATTGTTCTGTTCAGCCAATTCTTTCTCAGTTGATCATAAAGTTTGAGATGTGACACACACAGCAGGTCAGTTTTGGATCCCATTCCAGCTCCATGACTATGTGAAGGGAACTCATCTAGGCACGTGGTTGCTGTATCCTGTTCTCCCAGCCAGAACCCCCTTCATTCTGTCAACCCGCACGGAAAGACGTACAAGATGCGTAGGTTTTTGAGTCCCTTGAAGGCACCTTCTGCGATGTGGGTGATGGAATTGTGGCTCAGGCGCAGGATGCTCAAGCTACTCAGATCGGCCAGGCTCTCCTCGTCCAGTCGGGTGAGATTGTTGAAGGACAGAATCCTGAGGAAAGAGAGGGGAGCAAATGTTACCACTGGGCCTGCACCCATCTAGCCTGACTCCTGCAGTGGTTGAGAAGGTCATGGAGATCAGGAATCCTGTTTTACTGTGAGGCCTAAACAAGGTCATACACATGAGAACCCATAAGGCTCCCACACCTTCGTGTTGCTGTTCAAGACTGGACTTAATTCAGGTCCTGAAAGGCTCCCGAGGCAGTGGCCTAAGACTTGACAGGACCCTGGGAGGCTCTGACAGTGAGCAAGGGAGTCAGGTGGATTCCCGACATTGACCAGCAGAGGGCAGCATGAGCTGGGAACAAGCTTTCCCCAGGGCATCTGTCCTTACCTGGGCTGCTGCCCTCAACTAGCCTCCCTTCCAAGACTCCCTGACCCCATCAGGGCCAGCCTCTTAGCATGATTCCCCTATGGTAAGCAGGATGGGGAATATGCCTCAAGCCACACATCTTCCCCGAGCATCAACTTTCCTTTCTCCCAGACAGCACCTCTGGGACAGCCCTGCATTGGTTAATTGACATTTAGTTATTTATCATTGAAAAATGGGAAATCTGGACTGGAGCAGGAAGAAGCAAAATAAATTCAAAGATTAATGAGTTTTTAAAGTCGGCAGGGAATAACATTCTTCCCCTCTTGGAGACATAAGTCATGGTGTCTGTCAGTCGCAAAGGCCTGGCAAGAGATCAAAATTACATCCTCACCTGCAATTAAAGAATCTAGCTTAAAAGAGGGGCGGGAAACACATGGGAAAGCAACCTGAAACCTGGCTCCGAGGTTGCCTGGATGTCAGGCAAACTGCTAGGACTGGACAAGGCCCCTGCCGTGCCCTCCTGGGCCTCTTCTAGAGGGCACAGAAGACAGCTTCACGTTGCCCACCAGCCAGAGTGGGGGCACTGGGAGGAAGCCCTTCACACTGCAACACCAGATACCTTCCGTGATTCAGGGACTACTCCTTACCCTAGAAGTACTGCTGGTTCAGGCTGGGGGACTGAGATGACCTCTCTTGAGTCCCTCCCCAGGCCTGGTCAGAAAACCATGGTTCTGGGCATTCCCTAGTAGGGTCACAGCCTGAGCAAAGAAAGACCTTGCCAGAAGCCGTCCAGTGTCACTGAGACTAGAACCTTGCCTTGCTGGATCAGGAAGCTAACCTAAAGGGGCTGACACACACTCACGTACACACAATCAGAGGAGACTGAGTCCAGGGAAAGAGGCAGGACTATTAATTGTGCATTCAGTAATGGCAGATTCCCTGAAATAAAAATTCCGGCTAGCATGCAGTGAGTATGTAGGGTAAAAACATAAAAGAACAGATTAAAAACACCAACTGTAAGACTCAACGTTCAGTTTAATGTTCCTGGTGAGGTCAACAGAGAGACAAGACAGACTTGTTACATTTAATAATCACATCAGTGAGTGAATTTTTTCCTATCTCAAGCTGAGAAAAAAAGAAAATCCACCCAAGCCCTCTTAAAAATTAAAAAAAAAAAAAATGTTGGACTGAAACAGAATTGAGAAACCTTGAGCATATTAAACTACAATAACAAACACTGTTGTTTTCTACCAAGTGACCGATCTTCTCGAGGCAGGACAGAAACAACGGAGCAGGATATGGCCACCGAGTCTGTAGCAATGCTGGTTTCATTATTGAAGCCACTCACCCTTGCAGGCCCAGGGAGTCTGCCAGGGGCCTGAGGCACTGCCCAGGAGCCTGCCTGGGAGTCTCCAAAGAGGGAGCCATGCATCTTTAGGTGAAGCATAAGCACACGTCCATGTTGGTGCTGGAGCTCTGCTACCAGGCCAGGGGTTCTAAAGGGGGTTCCCAGGAAGAAGGTGGACACTGCGAGGCTGTGCAATCGCCAGCTCTCAGGTTCCTTGTCCCTTCTGGGTTTGAGCCCTACTAACCCCTTTCATTGAGGAATCACATGAAACTTGGTGCATCCGTGAGTGTACAGAGGTCTCACAACAGGTGCAAGGAGACTACAATGGAGTCCTCTACCTCAGAAAGCCTAAGTCCAGGGAGGCCTTGGGGTAGAGGCTCCCTGCGGGGATATAGGGCCACCCCTGAATCCCCTGCTAATCTGAAAGATCAGGGTCTGGGGTTCAGCTCTGGGTGGGCTGGCTGGCTGGGCTCCACTGTCCCTGCAGGCTGCTGCCAGCCTGCCTCTTGGCACCTGCCCCGAACCCAAGCACTCCCCAGGCCCACCAAGCTGTGGAAGGTTCCAGGTTGAGCACTTCCTGGGCTCTAGGGGATTCAGCTACGGGCAGTGTCTGAACATTGTGCAGAGCAAGCCAGAGGACACTCACAGCTCATGCAGCTTCTGGCAGAAGCTCCAGCCATCACGGTTGATTCGAGAAATGGCGTTGTTGCTTAGATGGAGCTGGTGCAGCGCAGTGAGGCCGTAGAGGGAGCCGCTGTTCACTTCCACTAGGCTGTTGTACTCCAGGTGCCTGCAACGAAAGCCACGTGAAGGATGGAGACCCAGGCATCCACTGAACCGACAGCAAAAAGCAGCCACTCTGTGTAGACATTGCTCACCCTGGGATCCCACGGCGCATGAGAGAACGTGGGGTCTGCGTGTGTGCATGTGCAGAGGTGAGAACAGACGGAAAACCAGTAAGGTGGTAATCTAGCTCAAAAATTTCAGAGGGCAAGGGGAAAGTTTCCAGAGGTGACCTTTTCAGCTGAATAAAGTAAACCATGCAAGCAGAGGCTGAAAGCAGGGCAAAGTCCATTACAGGAAGGGGAAGAAAACAGACTTAGCTCTCAGCATGATCCCTATCTCCCAGGTGAGGAAAATGGCCGAGAGAAGCCAGGTAACTTCAGATGTCACTGCTCAGCAAGTAGTCAGGGGCCAGATTTGAAACTCAGGCCTGGCAAACCGAGTTTAGGCTCTGTGCCAAGAGATGTGGCACAGAGAAGTTGGGCTCAGACAAGCTGGATTCAAATCCCAATTTTGCCAATTTGCTGGTTGAGGTCAATGGAGAGACAAGAGAGACAGGTTTGGTCCTTTTCACAATAATTCACATCAGTGGGTGGATGTAGGTAAGATGGAGATATCCAAGAATATCTATGTAATTCATTACAGAAGAAAACACATGTGATTTTAGCACCACGCTGAGAACTTAGCTCCGACCAAGTTTTAAGCAAAGATGTTACAGCCCTGCTTGACACAGCGCGACCTAGCCAAGGACGACTCAACCCCATATGACTGGCCTCTGAATAAAAGTTACTAATGCAAATGTTGCTCTGTGTTCAGTATAACAAGGGCTTTGAGCAACCAGGCTTTGCTTTTTATCCATCTTTCCACCACTGCTCAAAAGGCAAGTTCTCAACTTAAAAGTAACTTCTGAGGCAACTCATCACCCACAATTTGTATGAATCTGTTCAACATAAAAACCAAACCACAGATACCAACTTCATTTTCTTCTAAGAATTTTCTTTTAATCTCGGCCTACCCAGCACATGACACACCTGGATTTCAAAGCCCAAAAGAACACTTTTAAGGATGTCAAGTAAAGAGCTAGCCAAAGGAGGACGAAAAAGAAATGGGGGAAAAAATGCATAGTGTCATCATATCACAAAGAGTGTGTGGGGGAAGGTGTGGCCTCAAGGGCATCATGTGAGGATGAGGCTGGCATAAGTAGTCGATGGAGCTGGACTACGGTTTCTGTTTTCAGTTTCATCGTGATTAAGAAAGGATATAAATGTGGTGCCATAACCATGGAGAAGGGAAAGGAGTGGCAGGTATTCTGAGCAAGTTAAATCATTGACTGTAAAGAAATCTCGAGTTAACCAGTCAGATAACAAGACATGTGGGTTAACTTGGAAGCGGCCTCCAGCACAACCGAAAAAAAAAAAAAAAAAACCCAAAAAAGAACCCCGAACACGTCTAAGAGTGGAATGATTAGGAGTGACTGAGGAGTGATGTCTTTTGGAGAAGAAGTGGGGGAGAGCTCAGGGGATGAGGGGTACCCGCTGTGGGCAGTGACTGCTTTTCTTTAGTACCTGATTGTACCCAACCAGGAATGTATGTTCCTTTTAATTAAAAATAAGCAAATGAAAATGTCTGAAAGTGGGCGGCAGTCACTGCCTCTGCTATATGCTTTTTGTTGTCTATCAGCGTGGCAACAACTGCACACATCTGGCTAGAAGAGTGCTCCCTGGATAAAAGTGGAACATCTGTACTGAGTGTGTAGATTAGCTCACAAAACATAAATAAATCTCCCAGGATGAACTGTACAGTTTGAGCCCACCTGCACATCAAGGAAGACTGTCAAACCCAGAAGGGGAGAGAGGGAACTTCCTGTAGTGTGTGGGAGAGGGGAAAGGATGTGGGAAGGGGGCCCACCCTGTGGTCCCTCTGTCACTAAAGCAGCAGGCGGGGGTGGGAGGAAGGGGCGGATGGCTCCAGCAAATGGCTACCTCTTTCATTTTTACCAACCAACTTACTCAAACTGTCCCCAGAAGATTTTCCTAACCTTTGAGGCAAACACCATTAGATCTGGTGTGGCCTCCAAAGACAAAGAATCAGGCTCAGTAGAAGTTCCAAAGGGCAGGTTGGGCCTTGCGACCCCACTGGGGTGAATGAACATGCCCAAGTGATGAAAACAGACCAGCAAGCATCCTTAGCACCCAAAGGGGCCAGGCCCCACACTTACAGCACATGCATCTTGGACAGCCCCCAGAAGGCCCCATCTGTCAGCTTGCTGATGTTGTTTCGCTGAAGCTTCAGCACCTCCAAACTGTCGAGTCCCTGGAATGTCAGGCCTTCGATCAGCCGAATGCGATTCCGATTGAGGTCCCTAAAAAGACAAAGCCTCTGGGTTCAGAGCATCCTTTACATACCCCATTTAGGACCATTCTCACCGAGTCCCAAGTGGGTCTAAGCCAGCAGGGAAAATCAGGGCGAGCGGGCCCATGTGAGTCTCAGAGCTGTTCCCGCCACCACCCAGGAGCCATCAATGATGCGGGTCACTGCTAATGGTTGAAAGATGAGGGGGGCGGTCAGATCTCTCCTGAAGCTGGCCCTGCTGTGCCCCTGAGTGAATGAGCACTCACATTTCATCCCTGAATGTCCATGATTCTGCAGTGAGGTGGTGGGCATGACTCAGGATGGGAACTTTTTAGGTGAGGTGTCTTAGCTGAGCAACCAAAAACCACAGATGATGATGCCTCAGCCTGGGAAAAATCTAACCCTTGGTATCAAATGACAATGACACATTTCACTCTCCACATTGAATACGGTCTGTACTTTGGAGAAACATTATGCATATGGGAGAGCAGATCTAGATGCATCATGAAGCATACATATTTGGCTTGTACCCCAGCATGATAAAACCTCAATTAAGATGTCAGGAATGTGGGTGGGCTGGACCCATTTGTAAAACTGGGGAAAGGGCAGGTGAACACGGGGCTTAAGAGCCTTTGGTTTTCACCCAAATACTTGTGCAGCGTCTCATGACCTGGCCCCTCACAACCTCTTGGGCAGCCAGGAGGCTTCTTCAGGACTGCAGCAAGTGTAGCCAGGATCTACCCCAGAGGTGAGACCTACAGTGAGGGTGCTGGGGCTCCCCAGTGTCTTGCTAAACTAGTTCTAAACAACTGTTCTGTTACATTTAAAGCAAATCTCCAATACTGACTTGTTTTCCTGAATTACACTCTTCTGCTATAAAGAAGATACAGGGAGAAAAAGACAAAACAAAAACCCAAGAAACAGTCGATCATGGTTCTAGTTACCAGAGTTTTCTTGAATCTAAACCCTATGTCCACTGTGGGAGGGCACTTGGCTTTGCTGATCAAGAAACGAAACAAATAAATCCTTTCTTTAAAAAGAAATAAACGACCTTGGGATATTTTGGCAATGAAGACAGCCCATCTCTTGCTTATACTACTTCTGGCTACAATGACTCACTCTCAAAGTGCTCAGGAAGCATTGGACACCTTTAGGCCACAACACAGACTACAGGGGTGCCTTTGGAAAAAACAAAGCCTCAAGGAGAAATAAGGAATCAACCCACACAGCCTGCGTTAGCCAGGATCAGCTGCTGGCCAGCAGGAGTTGGAATTTCATTTGAGCAAGTGCCAGCGAAGAAGAGTATGTATACACTCAGTGGATCTTTTTCTCAGCCCGAGGCCGCCCACAGGTACCAGACCCAGCTTTTAATTTGTTTTTATTAGGTGTTGCCACAGGGTCATTAATGATAGTTTATGCAGAGTCTGACCAGGGGGAATGAGGAAGGGGTCGCATTTGGTACGGGGTCTTCGGGGAAATCTGGCTTCCATAAAGTCTGGCTAACCTTAATTAAAGTGCAGGTTTCTGTACTCACAGTTGTGTCAACCTGGGTAACTTGAAGGCTTTCACAGGAAGCTGGGTGATCCTGTTTTTGCTCAGCCGGAGTGTCTGCAGTGACCGTGACAGACCATCAAATGCTCCTGACTCCAGGGTGTTGATCCGGTTGCTGGCCAGGTTGCTGGGATGATTCAGGAGAGAAAATGCAATGGTCAGTGGGAGGCCTTCCTCGTTCTGTTACAAACACCAGACCTGGCTGATTGGGAGCATAAGCTAAAACACACTCATCAGGACCGGGCTCCGTGACACAGCCATCGCCCTGTGGCTGTGAAAACTATTTTTGTTCCTTGATGGTGGAGGCCCTTCAGGTTTGAAGGCCTCAAAGTTGCCTTAGTTCTGCCCTGCGCACCTGGTGTTCATGGCTAGTGGGTTGTCCCTGGAGGACAGAAGTCCCTGGAGGACGGACGTGAGAGTCAATGACCTCTACTCCCAGACACCCACCAGCTGGCAGGGTGTGCATCCCCCTGCAGGATTCCCTCCTCAGCAAGACCGCCCAAGGGTTAGGGCTCAAGGTGGTGGGAAAAGCCCCAAAGAGTGGTGTGCGAGAGCAGTCAGAGCCGATTTCATCATTTAGAGAGTCTTTAATTTTAAAGTGACTCACATATGATTTATGTGATGAATGTGTATAAACCAATCCATTTGAATAACTTTAACTATATCAAAGAAAACATTAGTTGCAAGAGACCTGCAGGGAGTCCCTTTAGAAAACAAGCAATACCTCAAAGGTACCTCTGTAGACAGGCTCGCGTGTGGAAGGGGTGCCTTCCCTCGAAACCCACCGCCGTGTGCAGCTAAGGTCTGGGTCTGCGTGATGCCAAGTAACAGAGATGGAAAAGAGAAAAAGGGAGGGGCCATGTGGTGTTACCCCAACACCTATCTTTCTACCTTCTGGGACAAATGCTCCATTTTGTAGCTTAAGCAAAAAAGGAGAAAGATGAGAAAATTCCACAAGAGAGAGGGGCTGGGAATAAGGCATGTTGATCACTCCCTCAGGCAGCAGCCCAGGACAGGGCACATGAGGATGCTTTAAAAATGGGGCTGGACTGTTTGTTCTTAACACTCCAGATTAAAGAAGAACAGTGTGTGTGATGAAGATAAACTGGCCAGTGTCTGCCAAACAGAAAGTCACTGTGGCTTTCATGCAGAGAGAGAAGGTCACTGCAACTCAGTTAGCAGTTGGTGATCTCTTTGTCCCAAGCAAGGAAGTGCAGCGTGACAGCCGGCACCTCCTTCCTGAAAATCTCGCAGTCTGCATGTGCCGCCATGCTCACTAACAAACACCCAGGCCTTCTGTTTCCAACTGGTGGCTTGACGCAGCCTAAGAGACCACTGTTCTCCTAAGGGGGCCCTGAAAAATCTGTGTGCCAATCCCTCCCTAAAAAGATGGGTCACAATGACCCTTAAACCAGCCTCAAAAATCGTCTCTAAAATTACTCAGGAACATTAAAAATGATGGGAATGAAAACTCACGACATTTGAAAAAAGCCTCTTTAACCCTGAATTAATTTTCAGTTTCTTCCCCAAAGCGGCATTTTCCTAGCAATAGGCAGTGAGTTAAATAGGTTCTAACTGTTTTCCTCCTGTCTACCATCCACTGAGTGTGAAATGGAGCATTAAGATGGGTGGTAGAGGAACAAACCGATGTAGCAATCTAGAAGGGCCCTAGAACCCACAGAATAAATAAACTGAACAGTGTGTTTAAATAGTGCATGATGCTAGCAGGGTAGCTCTGACAGATGAAGTCTCATCAGAGAGGCTTCCCCGCAGTGTCCTTCCTGTGTCCACCCCGAAGTCTTCTCTCTCGGCTTTCCTGGGAGGCAGCCAGTGAATGAGAAAGCAAGCAGGCTTTGTTGCCACAATAGACCTGGATTTGAGGGTGAGAACTTCATCTCAGGGGGTGAGCTTTCAGGCCACTTCACCTCTCCCTGCCCCAGCTTCCTCACCCGTCTGTAGAGTCAGAATGACACCACGAGGTTGGGGAATAGTTTATAAACAGGCAAATGGAAGACAATGGGTTGGCTGCCCTCTGCGAGAAGTGGAAGGACCCCTTCCTGCAGACTCGCCCAAGCCCCTGCAGCCAGACCTGCTGCACTTACAGCTCCTTGATGGGCAGTCCGTGGGGAAAGCAGGTGCTCCGGATCTCCGTGATGTTGTTGGAACTCAGGTCCAGTACTTCTAAGGACAGGTAAGCCTCCAGCTGACTCCGCTCCACGCTGCGAATCTTATTGTGTTGCCTAAAACAGAGAGAAGTGACTTCAACGTGACTTTTAGCAAAGAAACAGATTTTCTCTGCTACTTCTTTTAGACACTTTCCCCTTAGCTATTTTGCGCTTTCAGAAAACTACAAACGCAGTGACACTCTTAGAATGAGATTTCCCATACGTCTTTCTGTCACTTATTACCTGCTGGCCAGGTGCTAGAAACAATATCAAATTCTGTGTCTGTGGCAAGTTCTAAGCCTGACTGCTCTCCCTGAAGGCAAGAACACAGGGGTGGTGAAGCAGATGGTGCAGGGACTCTCAGGGATGACTTTCAGAACAGACGTGGGGTGAATCGAGCCAGCTCCTAAAACAATTTTGATTTGCAATCTTCGGAACCTAGTCCCACCCCACCACCAACAAGGCTGCAGGCTTGAGACCAGATTAATCCCATTTAACACATCCTTCCACACCTAGCATTCTCTGGGTCCTTCCCTGTACCAGGCATGAGACAGGCAGGAGGGATTTAAAAACAAGAAGAGAAAGCCAAATCCTGTCACCAAGTATAGAAAACAGGCACTTGGCTGCCAGGTCTAACTGGATCCCACAAACCTCCTGACTAGGTCCCTTGAAAACTTTATTTCTCGGTTTCTCATCTGGAAAATGGGAATGTGTGTTGGGATGTGACCATCTGGCAAATGTTAACAAAAGTGATGAGTGTTTGCCCTCCAAGAAAAGTATGTCACCACCATGACCTATTGGTACTGTCAATCCTCTTTCTGCCAAATTCAGAGCCTAATGGAGCAGCCAATATCTGCTAATCAGGACAGGTAGCAAATAAATGCTAACTAACGTTGGAAGGAACAGCCCCATTAGGGACTTGGCTCTGCCTGGACGATTCGACTGCCACATCCATAGTCCCGATATTCAGATACTTAAGAATGTGTTGAATGGAAGAGGTGGGTCTCTGGGTTCCAGGCACGTACTCGGGCCAGTTTCTGAGTAAACAGTGGCAGGGTCTCTGGCCAATCAAAGCATTCTTGAACACAACACAAGTAAGCCAGGCGTCACTCACCGAGTGGCATCTCTTTTAAACAAACACTTGACCAAATCAGTTCCAACGGCCATAAACAAGGGCCTTTCCCAGAAGCTCTGGGGTTTCTCATGGACTCCTTTGTTATTTTTTGTTTTTCTTTTTAACAAGTCTCCCAGGCCCTGAACCCAAAAATTCATTTACCAGGGCACAATTGCACACGGCAAAATCTCCCCAGAATGAAAGACCACTTTCCCCTCCTGATCCCTCCCAGCCGACCCTCCCCCCTCCCACAGCTACTTCCTTTGAGATCTTTACTGAGTTCCTAATAGTCTCTTCAGTTTTCTGACTCCCAAAGAAAAAGGAAAAAAGAAAACTTTTATTATGTAAAGTATGGGAAAAAAGAACAAGAAATAAAGGCAAAAGAGTTGAGTCTTATCCAGGAACTCTGAATGCAGGGAGCCAGCCAGAGGGTCTGAAAAAAAAAAGGGGGGGGGGGCGCCACTGGCCCCAAGTCACACAAAGAGGGACACAGGGAGGGTCGTGGGACAGCTGTGCGCCCCGACACTTCTCCTGTTACCTTGGCCTCTTCTCCCCCACCTCCTCCGCTGTCTTCTTTCAACTTCTTCCTCTCTCCTTTCTTGTCAGTCTATTTATTCATTGAATCAAACACATTCTGGCCCCTGCTCAGCGCAGGGCCACAGTGAAGGAAGGATACTGTCTCTTTCACACGCTGGATAAAGTTCCCCACTTACAGAAGAGAGAGCCGTGGAGATGAGAAACAAGAGTGTGTGGGAGAGAGGGTGAGGCAGCAGGATGGTGAAATGTGCCTGAGCCAGAGGCAAGCAGGGCTGAACTCTGCCAGAAGAGGTTGCTGGGATAGGTCCAGAGCGCTGGCTGACGCTCCGGGGAGGGGCTGATGGAGCTGGGACACCAGCAGGACCCCATCAGGGGAAGCAATGCACAGCGATCCAGGTGAGAGACATGCAAGACAGACACAACAGAGAGTGACAGAGGTGCCCCAGGATCTGGAGACTACAGCTGGGGTACATCAAACCGTGATTCTTAATTTTGTAGTTTGCAAATGTTAAGGGATCAGCTCAGTAAACTACTAACTAGACTTCTGTCCTTGCCAATGTACGGTCCATTCCCAGCCCAGCAGCCAGAAGTGGTGGTAAGACATTCCACACACTGAGAAGAAACATCTGCAAACCACCTGTCTGATAAGAGTATAATGTCCAGAATATATGAAGAGCTCCTACAACTCAAGCACAAGAAAAGCAAACCATCCAATTAAAAAGCAGGCAAAGGACTTGAAGACATGTTCCTCCAAAGAAGATACAGGCCTGGCCAATAAGCACATGGACAGATACTCAACACATTAGTCATCAGGGCCATGCCAACGATATACCACCACACACCCACAGGACAGCACTATCAAAAAACAAGTAACAGGTGTGGGTGAGGATGTGGAAAAATTGGAACCCTGGTGCAGCTGCTGCAGGTGGTGCCTCAAAACACTAAGCAGAACTGTTACCACAGGATCCAGCAATTCTCCCTCTGGGGGTAGACCCAAAAGGACTAAAAGCAGATCTCAAAGAGGTTCCTGCACGTAGCAGCATTATTCACAACAGCCAAAAGTGAAGCAACCCCAGCGTTCACCAGCAGATGAAGAGATAAAACACATGAGGTGTGTATGTACAATGGGCTATTATTCAACCTTGAAAAGGAAGCTCCCACAGGGGTGAATCAAGGATTTACGTGAGAAAAGCCAGTTACTAAAAGACATATTCTGTATTACTCCATGTAAATAACATAGCACAGGCTTTTTTACTCCACAGTTTCCACCTGCAGTCCTGCACTCCTCCTAGGTTGCATGGATGCCCGGGGCGGAGAGGCCTGGGCATGGGTGAGGCACACACACCTATGATTATGGACACCTGGGTCCAGAGAGCACGGCCATGCCCATATGTAAGTGTGGACACCTGTGCCAAAAGGCAACAGATAAAGGGGCATCACTCTGAGGACCACTCTGAGGCGAGGTGACATGAGACTGGGAGATAGAACAGGAAAGACTGCTCTCTCCCTGCTGGTCGGTCTGT
Source organism: Talpa occidentalis (assembly GCF_014898055.3). NCBI lineage: Eukaryota > Metazoa > Chordata > Mammalia > Eulipotyphla > Talpidae > Talpa > Talpa occidentalis. The sequence continues at coordinate 48,426,511 of NW_023600993.1, forward strand.
CCCTATTCGGCATTAAAGTCCTGTAAAATCCACCAAAGGCTTCAACATTCTCTTTTTGTCTACAAGAACCAACAGTGAACCAACCTGGCCTGGGATGGTTCAACACTCCACTTTGAAGAGGCATCGAGAAGAGTTAAACTCATTGAAACAGAAAATAGATGGGTGGCTGCCAGAGACTGGGGGGGGGGGGGGGGCGGGGAAATGGAGAGTTGTTTGATGAGTTTGGAGTTTTTAATTTTGCAAGACAGAAAAAGCTCTAGAGATAGGTTGCACAACACAAGTATATTTAATACTGCTGCACTGGACACTTAAAAAAATGATTAATGTGGGCCTCCCCAGTGGCGCAGCGGTTGAGCGCTGGGTTGCGAGGCTGCCCGCGGCCTCTGCGGCGCCGGTTCGATCCCCGGCTGCTCCCCGGCCACCGGAGGAGGGTCCCGCATGGCGCGCAGACCTCTCCTGCCGCCCGTTGCTCCCTTCAGCAGTGTACTTCGGTCCTTCTGCCTGCTCTGCTCCCCGCTCTGGCTCTGGTGAATTCTCTCACCCTCCCGCGCTTCTGACTATACCCAGTGCTTGTATAAACAAAACAAACAAACAAACAAATAAATAAATAAATAAAACATGCCTCTATAAAAAAAAATAAACATTTTAAAAAAATGATTAATGTGGTATATTTTATGTTATGTGGACTTTACCACTCTAAAACAAGACAGAGCAAAAAGCTAAGCCGGTTCACAGGATTTCTTTGCCTGGAACTCAAAGGATGACTTTTGTATCTTAGGATGAAGTCCTTACAAAGGTCTTCATCCTGCAACACACCTGCCTTACTTCCTACTCCTCCAGCTCAAACCTAGGTTCCTCACTGGCCATACAACACAGTAGGAAGACTTCTGCCTCAGGACCTACCTATACCACTTAGAGGTGTGAAACCAGGGTAGTCCTCTCTGTAAAGAGGGATGTTAAGTTCCTGTGGCTTCATGAGCTGATGTGACATGACACACAGCAGTTGCTCAATAAAATGAGTTCTGGTTTTATTAGTTGTATTTGTATCCTTAGGACCAGGCTCAGGAACTAGTTCATAGGAGGTGCTTTGGAAAAAGGAATGAATAAATAGAATTAATTAATGACTATGCCCTGTTTATTCCTCTGCAACAATTCAAGGCAAACAGGCAGGTCTGCTGCCCTTCTCAGAACCAAAGGGTTACCTCTAAGCTCCTACTCTTTGGTTCATGAGAAAACAGGCATGTTCCAACTAAAGTTAAACTGAGACGCTGAGAAGATTGTGCCCTCTTGGGGAGTTGCTTCTTCAAAGCAAATCCCAGACTGAAACTTGTACAGGATTCAGGGTGGTCAAGAGACACTGTGGATCTCCATCCAGTTGGTTACACTTTCCTTCCTCACTCTGCAGCAAGTAGGGTTCAAGCTCATGCCTTGGACCCAAGCCTACCACATGCCATGTCACCAGAGGCAGCCTGGACATTCCTTCTAGACGCCATCTATTAAGATCAGAAGAAAGAGCTAGCATTCAGACCCCTGCAGGTGTTGGTGGGTCCCTGTCCACCACCCCCAGCCTTGAGAACGGATAGCTGTAAAAAAGCATTTGTAGCCTGACTCAATTCCGAGCTCTACTTTCATAAAACTGTCCATGTCACCTCTTTAATATAACTTTAACTGCCCATTTTCCAAGGTCTACCCTCCTCTTTACACTTCTGAATCAACTGAACACCTGTAAGTCGCAGGTCCTAGTGAAGCATCAGTGAAATCACACAGCAACCTAATGAGACAGGTAGCATTATCACCTCTACAGCTGAAGAAACCATGGCTCAGAGATCTGCTGGAATTTGCCCAAGGTTTTCACACGGCTGGGAAATAAGAGGAGCCAACACACAAACCCAGGGGAGCAGGACTCTTTTCTAGCCCATCCCAGAAGCTCTCCCAGAAGAATTTTAAGGGCACTACCAATGACTCAATCCACAATCCTGCGGCAAAGCTTGGTTCACTTTGTACTAGCCTCCCAGAGTCCCGGGTGAGTGCACAGGGTTTTGTGCAGCTTATCTTGGCACAAAAGATTGATGCAGCTGAAGCGGTTACTCGTGGATATTCTGGGTGGGCAGACGGTTCCACTGTGACCAGTGTTTACAGATCTACATCCCAGGGTGCAATGGTTACCTTTAGGAATAAAGACTGTCAGTCTATTTAGTAGGGATGTGCTTAACATTCACAAAAGAGACTGAGGAAGAAGCTAGGGAAGAGGACGGTGTGGTGGAAGCACCTCCTACTGGCCTCATCAAAGGAGCACTCCAGTCCTTCTCTGCCACCAAACCAAACCAGATGATTCTATAGTTACAGGGACTGGGGAGTGCGCAGTGGATACATCAGGCAGTGTTTGCCTCCATCCAGTGTCGGTTTACCCCCGGGCTGCTCTCTGGGGTGAGGAGAACTTAATACAGCCCAAGTCTATTAAACCAACACCTGTTAAAGGCTTCAAAAATAAAATCACCTTCAAAGTCAGAAAGCAGGCAAGATAAGCTCTCCCCACTTGGCTACATTTTCAGAGCTGATGTTAAATTAGACAGTAAAACAGACGGAGGCATTTGAAACCAACGTTCAAAACTTTTTATCATAAGTGATTGTTCCACTACGGTTCTGTGAAAGCCCGGTTTACAAGGTATTCCTGCTAGTGGTGGAAAAGATCTTGTGTCACAGATAACAGCCAGGAAGAAAGGGCAAGGAGATGAAAGGAAGCAGGGTCAAGGTGGGTCGAAAGGATTAATAAGCTGGTTCCTAAAATTACTGTCTACACCAGCAGTCAGCAAACTTATTCTATAATAGGCAAGACAGTAAATATTTCAGACTTCGTGGACCATAAGGTGTCTGTCACCACTAAACACTGAAATGTAAAAGCAGCCACAGATGAGGAAGTGTGGCTGTGTTCCAATAAAATTTTATTTATAAACACAAACTGTGGGCCAGATTTGACCCTCTGCCTAGAGTTGGCTGATCCTTGATAATCTACATGGTAGCAATCAGTGGTGTTTTTTTTTTTTGGGGGGGGGTGTTTAAGGAAAGGCAGGGACCTATACTGTAATTCTTTTTTCTGATGCAGCTTTGGAACTGGTATAGATCACTCTGTATCTTGCTTAACCACCATCAAAATGGGGCTAAATACCTACTATAGCAGAGAAAGAAAACCTTCCTCTTTTCCCTCTAGTGCCCAAATCAGATATCATTAACAGCAAACTTTTCCACTGATGCCTTCCTACCTTTTCAGGAAGTAAAATGAAACTCCAGACTACATCAATATGTTTCTCAGAAGATGGTCTAGCCTCTTTGTTGGAGTCAGTGGAGACAGGCAGGCAAACACTATACATGCTTACTCTCTTTAGTTCTGATGTCCCAATTAGACAGAAACACCCTCAGTGGCCAATGTCCAGTCCCACATCTAAGCAGGCGTGACCTCCAGCTCTTCCGGACAATTACAGTACTCACAAGTTCACACTGTGACCCCCTGGAGTGTTGACTCCTAACAAGAAACAGCAAATCTGCCATAATGTTACCTCAACATCAAACTTTTAAAATGTCTTATTTAACAAAACAGAATAATTCAAATTATAGCTGTAGCCTCATTTGGACCTCTGGCTAACAAATATAGTTGACCCTTGAACAACACATGGGGGTTTAGGGCTAATGACCACAGTGCAGTTGAAAATCTGAGGCTAAGTGCACCTGAGCAACTGAAACCCGTGTTGTTTCAGGAAACTGGTTTTCACACAAACTAGTCCTCAAGTGCTGGCCTCTGAGCACCAGACTCAGCTCTCTGCCCTAGTCCATTGCTGTGCTGCCCTGAATTCTCACTTTGGCAGTGCAGGAATCTAACCCCACTGCCCCGACACAGCAGCTACTCCAAGGTCTGAGCAACGATGGAAGATGGCGTATACTCAGCCTGAGGTGCCACTTGGGATTGCGATGTAATTTTAGATACCATCCTTGGATCCATACAATGTGACATGATCTGTGACCCTGATACTTAGTGTAAAAGACAGTGCAGAGCCAACTGGCCCTGATGCCGGCCCACGAGGGTCTTGCTGTATTGCTCCAAGTGCCAAAGGATGTTAATCATTTCAAAAACACACGTGAAGATAATATTTCCTTTGTTGAAAAATACAGCACTAGCAAACAGGTATATGGTCCAGGGATGACAGTTATTCTGTTGATTTGTAAATGTTTTTATTGACCTATCATGTGCATACTAAGATTTGTATAAATTACTGGTATAGAGCTCAACATATTTTTATAAAATACAAGTACCCAACTAATAACTGCTCAGATCAAGATCCAAAGTGTTTTCAGCATCCCAGATACTTTCCTCCTATTACTTTCCTAGTTGTAATTCTTCCCAGAGGGAACCCCTCACTTCTATCACCAAAGATTAATTTTGCCTACATTTGTGCTCTATAGACATGTAATCACTCTATATACACTCTTTAGTGTCTGGCTGCTTCCACTCCATACTATGTTGATGAGACCCATTCAGGTTTTTGCATTAGCAGTAGTTAATTCTTTTTTCATCCGCTACATAGTATTTCTATTGAAGGAATATACAGCAATTTATTTTTTGTTCTGCTGATGGACCATGAGTTATTTCCAATTTTAGATTATGGCTCAATTTGAATGCAGATATGGCTTTTCCACTTACATTGGTGTCTATTTGCACGTATTTATGTAGACGTCAAGGATCAGGCATGGAACTGCTAACCGTGTGGCCAATGCTGTGTCTGGCCTTAGCAGACACTGGTAGTTTTCTTTTAAATCAAATCCCTCAGGGTTGACGTGAATCTGAAGTGCCATTTGATCCAAGTGCCATGTTTATGTTGCTTCATTCAACCATTGCCCTCATCTGTCCCTCTTCCTGCACCTATTCCCTGCAACATGGAATATAGCCTAAAGGCAACAGCGCATGGCCAAACTCAATCTAATCTTGGTCAGCTCTCAAATAGAATTATTAAATTTGTGTGGGCCTAATGAGCACCAAGAAAGTAAAATAAAAAATAATAATAATTCTAAGTCTGAAATTGGCAAAAAATAATATGAATGTATCTGACACCAGGACCAATGCCCATTTGCAACTTGAAAATGAACATGAGGAGGTTTAAGAAAGAGCAATTGGGCCCAGAAGAGCTTTCCTAGGCCAAAGAGGAAAAGTTTCTCTTTTAAGAATGACAGTCGAGGGGCCTCCCAGGTGGCGCAGCGGTTGAGCGCTGGGTTGCGAAGCTGCCCGCGGCCTCTGCGGCGCCGGTTCCATCCCCGGCTGCTCCCCGGCCACCGGAGGAGGGTCCCACATGGCGCGCAGACCTCTCCTGCCGCCCGCTGCTCCCCTCAGCAGTGTACTTCGGTCCTTCTGCCTGCTCTGCTCTCCCCTCTGGCTCTGGTGAATTCTCTCACCCTCCCGCGCTTCTGACTGTACCCAGTGCATGTATAAACAAAACAAACAAACAAATAAATAAATAAATAAAAACATGCCTCTATTAAAAAAAAAAACCTCTTAAAAAAAAAAAAAGAATGACAGTCGAAAGCATCACCCTCTCACTGGCCTGCTTTACATTCTTCAAAATGAAAACCAAAACCATCTATCTGTTCTGTTGCATAAATTGATAATTTGCTCTAAGGAACTGGTGTCTCATAAGAAACGGAGCAGCCGGCTGATTTGGTGGACAGGAAATGAGAATCAGAAGAAGCAGTGCTCTCTCTCGTGTGTGCTCGCCCTTGCTCTCTGGCTTGCTCTCTCTTTTTCTTTCTCTCCCCCTACCAACCCCCACTGCTGGTGAATCACCAGTTCCCTGGGGAATTCTGGCAGATTCTCAGCCTGGCTGCAGATGACGATCCGGATCTGTTTATTCAGGTGGAGATCTGATAAAAAACAAGAGCAGTCCAGTGGCGGGATAAACAGCCTCCACCAGGAGGGGCTGACCCCTCCAAAGCCGGACTGGGCTGTGTCAACCAACCTCCCACCCATCCAACTTCCTTCAGCCTCATTCTCCCCTGGGGTCTTCAACCAACAGTTTCTATTAATTCCTTGCAAAGGAGCCCTGATGTCCCACCCATGGGAGTGTGTGGCCCCAGGGACCTTGAACACAGGCCCATTTTATAACCACCTTCCATCAGCATGTACCCAGGGAGCTGGCAGCCTGAGACCAGGAACAAAGCAGCCAACAATGCACCCAGAATCGGCCATCCCAACTCCGCGAAGTCTGGAGTGATCCAACCCACAGATGACTGCAAACCACCAGGACCCAGCCCACATGCCAGGATTCTGCACTCTGTTAACATGCACAACCAACAACCACAAACTAAGGAAAGGCACACTGTTGAGTGACAGAAGCTCATCAGAAAATGCTACCTACTATGGTTGCCAGCGGAGAGGGAGGAAAAGGTGGAGCACAGGGGATTTTTAGAAGAATGAAACCATTCTGCACGATACTGCAGTGTTGGATGCATGTCATTACACATTTCCGGAAGCCGGTAAAATACGCCCTGGTGGCGCAGCAGTTGAGTGCTGGGTTGCGAAGCTGCCCGCAGCCTCTGCAGCGCAGGTTCGATCCCCGGCCACCGGGTGAGGGTCCCACATGGCGTGCAGACCTCTCCTGCCGCCCGCTGCTCCCTTCAGCAGTGTGTTTCATCAGTCTGTCTGTTCTGCTCCCTGCTCTGGTGAATTCTCTCACCTTCCTGTGCTTCTGACTGTACCCAGTGCTTATATAAATAAATAAAAATAAATCTTAAAAAAAAAAAAAAAACACAATGAACCCTAATGTAAACTATGGGTTCAGTTAATAATCGTGTAACATTATTGACCCACCAGTTGCAACAAATGTACCACACTAATGCAAGATGGAAACTGGAGTAGGGCGTTATAAAGGAAGCCTCTCTACACTTTCAGCTCAGTTTTTCTGTAAACCTAAAACTGCTGTAAAAGTTATATATTAATTATATATAAAATAAAACAAAAACTCCCCAAACATTAAGTAGTCCCGAGTCATTACAGCAGGATAAGGTAAGAGGCCCAGAGGCTGGAGTGTTCAGCCCACCTTCTCATCGCTCTACCCTTGGCCTTCAGAACAACGATTGGAATATAAAAGCTGCTCAATACATAGTTGCTGAAAAAATAAATGAACTGCAACTATAGCCGAGTCTCCTACATTGACCACCTCATTCCCGAATAAAGGATATTATTCAGGAAAACGAAACAAAAAACACTGTAAGGCAAGACTATCCAACTAAACCTTTTTTTTGAAAGAAAAAAAAAAAAGGTATAACGCAGAATTAACTTTTTTAGGTACAGATGTCTGCATATTTAAAAGCAAATGTGAGATAAAATGGACTTTCAGGTTGATTGTGCATTTCCCAAGTTCAATAACCCAAACCAGACACTCATTGATAAGCCAGGCTAGGCAAGGTGAGACAGCCCTCCTGATCACACAGCAGCTAACAGTCCGTCCTTGCCAACCCCACAACAGTGAGGGGCCCAGCCCGGGGTCTCTCCGTATTCCCACACAGCCCTACCGACCTGCAGCCCGAGCCTAGAGAATTCAAGGAGGAGTGCTCCAATCAGACACCGCTGGCCTGAGGAAGTCCTAGGTCACGTCTGGGACGTGCCATTTAACTCAGCAGGGACTTCTAAGCACTGGCAAGTGCCCGGGGAGCCAGTTCCAGGACCACAGGGAGGTAACTATCCTGGTATCTGGGCAGGGCCTAGAGGCACCAAGAAGAGTCAGGAGCTAGGAAGTCAGGAACAACAAGCCACTTCCCTGAGTTCCGTCCACACACAGCCACCTTGGGGTGGAAGAAGCCAAATGCGCCTCTCTCTGGTCAAGGTCAAGATGTCCAATTAATTCCTTTTCCTTGGCTGGACCCTCTGCGCCAATATATCCCTTGTTTTCTTCTCCTTTCCCCCTTTCCTTGGCAACTGGCTAACGTGCATATAGGGGTGATCTGCCCCACACACTAACTTCTCTGGGGAGGTGTCATGTCCTGGAAGTGGGCAGGCCAGGCCTTTAGGTCTGGTCATGTGGAGCCACAAGCATGCACACTGGGGCCTGTGAGGCTGAACGGGGCTCACACGGTTTCTTCTCATTACACTGTCAAGATCTGGCTGTCGGCCTGTTTGCTCTGCACTCCAGGGGCACCCCTAACTAGAGGCTCATGGCAAAGATTCTCTCAGACCCAGGGACTGAGCCATTCCTGGCAAAAACAGGTGGGCAAGGTGGAGACATGGCGGTGAGCAATAACAGGTGAGAGGGGCCCCTGAGATCAAGTTCGAATCCCAACATTTTCACCAACGGGCACACACACTCCCCTCTGAGAGAGTGTGAAACTAATGGGTAGCTCATTGATTTTCCACCTGCAGGGGGTAAGTGAGAAGCCGTCAGTCCTGCCAGGTGATGTGATGGAGCCAAGGCATCGCACAGAGCAAACTGCTCTCTCCAAGTTCATCAATGCTGGGGTGAGGAAGACATGCTAAAAGGGGTCCTCTAGGAATCTAAAGAGCTCTAGTGATCTCTGCTCCTGGCAGAACTTACCTCTAGGGAGGTACAGTGGATAAATGGATGGCATGGTGACCTTACTCAAAATATCCAAACAACAGCCTCTCCCTCTAGCGGCCACTCTCCCACATCAGCCTGGGCATCCAGTGCCCACGATGCTCACACGGAAACGCATGACATCATTCCAGCCACATGCATAAGAAATAGCAGACACAGAACTGCTAACACACAGGACTACGTGTGTTAAAATGCAGGAAAAAAGTAGGAAATACTAGAATATCCTGCTGTTGGACCAAGTGTGATGAAGGAATATTCCCCTCTTTGGCATATCATCTTAACGTTCTTATCAATTATGTAAATGAAATTGGTATTTTATGAAGCAGTTCACACGACAGACAATGAATTCTGGGACCTGATCCTCAAGTGCAGATATGCTTCACCTGTCTGACAGTTCCAGGGCAGAGAGCTTGCTGGAGTGATCATGGCTGAAGGGACTTACTCCAAGGGGTGCTGGCAGGGTGGACGCCAGGCCCTGACATGAAGTTCTTCCACCCAGTCACCAGGCACACACCAAAGTTTTTCTAGACAGGGAAGGTGCTGGTTTCCAGAATCTCCTTTTGAACCCCCTGGACCCTAACACACACCCTGCGCCAGGTGCTGCAGACATCAAAGGGCCTTTGTACCTGGAGTCTGGAATGGAGCTCCAGGGTTTTGCAGCCTCTGGGGAGTGGTTCCCATGCTGGAGTTGGCTGCACACGGCAGTGGAAGCTGCCAGGAAGCCCCCCTTTCTACTTAGCTACCAAGGAGGTATAACATCCATCTTGCTCAGTAGAGATTACAGTAAGAGCAGCGGTAGCCCTAACTGCAGGAAGAGTGGCCTCAAACCCAACATTTCACTAATGCTTACCAGAAGCCTGGCTGTGGCTCAGCTCATTTAGTCTGTGACAGGAAATGAGGGCAATACTGTTACCATTCCCCTTTTACAGATGTGGACACTGAGGCTTAGTAAGGGTGATGCAGCAGGAAGCTGGGACTGGAGCCCAGATATGAATCCAGATGCTGCATCTAACTAGGTAACTGAAACTGCCTAACAGGTAAGTAGAAGATCCCTGAAGAGAGCTTCTCTGAGCAGTACCCTGCTCCTCCTACTTCTCAGTACCTACCAGAGCCATCCCACAAATCTGATTCCAACAGAGATGACTCCACAGATGCAAAGAGGGGAAATCCTACTGTGGGCCACTGTTCATGCTACTCTCCCCAACCCGACACAGACACAGAAACACACACACACACACACACACACACCCTTCGAGGCACCCAGTGTGTCAGCACATGGTCCCTGCAGGGCCTAGTTAGACCTGCCCCACTTACATTTAAGATAACTGGTGTGGTCCCTAAATGAGTGAGGGTGGCTCTTATTTCTTCAGGCAGTTTGACAGGTCAATACAGGACATCTCCCAAGAGCAGAGAAAAACCCATCTCTCTCTACCATACCAGAGAAAGCTTCTGCTGCTGCATATTCAGAAAGTGTAAGGCCCTGTCCTGGGGTGGCCCAGCTAACCTGTGAGAGCAAGAGTCTGGGATAGGTCACATTCTGGAAGGGCAGAGGTACTAGAAACTGCATTAGATGGCCTGAGGCTAAGATGACAGAGGCGGGATTGTGGGTGCTGGAGTGTCCCTGAAATTCCCTCAGGGGTCACAAAAGGAAATCCCCCTGCTGCTGGCCACTGGCACATTCCCCATGTTCCTTGTGCCAGCTTCCTGGCAGTTCCAGCAGGGAAGGAAGCTACTTCAGCACTTGGCTGCAGTCTCCAAAATAAGATCCTCCCCCCTCTAGGGAGCGATATCACTGATGTGCCTTTAAAAATAAAACCAGACCTGCTTCCTGCCCCATCTGGAAGCCTCTTGATCTCCTGATCATATGATTTAGGGTATCTCTTCCACGCAATTTCCCAAGCCTTCCCATACAAACTGAGTGCCCTGTGGGAGAGACTGTATGGGTGGGATTAAGGAGCTGGCCCTTTAATGCAGTCCTTCTCATCTATGCTGAAGCTGATAAGACCTGGTACAACATCAAAGAGAGCAGCCACCCTTGTCTTGCCATCTAGGTTCTGACAGGAGCCAACAGTTGCCCCATTTCTTTCTGAGAAAAACAGAGGGGAAAAAAATCTTTGGGATCTAAACTTAGATTTGACGCTAAAAGCGCCCTCCATAAAAGGAGAAATTATTGGACTTTGTCAAAATTTAAAAATGTGCTTGGTGAAAGATTGTGTTAAGATGAAAAGGCAATCTATAAACTGAGAAAAAAAATACTTTGAAGCCACACATACAACAAATGAGTATCTAGAATATATAAAGAACTCAAAATTCAAGAGCAGAAAGCCAAATAATCCAATTCAAAAGTGGGCAATTCAAAAGTGCCACTGTATTAAAAACAAGATAGAAAAACAAGATAGATAGATATTAAAAACAAGATAGATATTAAAAACAAGATAGAAAAGCTGCAAGTTCTTCAATATCTGCCTGATCTGAAATCCTTGCAGGATGTGGTTGCTGAAGCTGTTGGCTGACTCATCACCTGCTCTAACAACTGTCAGAGAAACATGACAGGGTAAGGAAGTGCTTTTTAAAAATTGCTCATAGACATCTATAAACTGGTTATTTAACAGTGGGGAAATGAGTAAAAGATGTTAACAGCTATTATTCCAACACAAAGATACAGATGGCCAATAAGCACATGCATGAAATGATGTTCAATATCATTAGCCTTGGGCCTCCCCGGTGGCGCAGCGGTTGAGCGCTGGGTTGTGAAGCTGCCCGCGGCCGCTGCGCCGGCGGTTCGATCCCCGGCTGCTCCCTGGCCACTGGAGGAGGGTCCCACATGGCGCGCAGACCTCTCCTGCCGCCCGCTGCTCCCCTCAGCAGTGTACTTCGGTCCTTCTGCCTCCTCTGCTACCCGCTCTGGCTCTGGTGAATTCTCTCACCCTCCCGTGCTTCTGACTGTACCCAGTGATGTATAAACATAAAACAAACAAACAAACAAATAAATAAATAAAACATGCCTCTAGAAAATTTAAAAAAAAAAATATCATTAGCCTTCGGGAGCGTAAATTAAAACTACAATGAGATACTGATATGTACCTACTGAATGACTAAAATCAAAAATACTGGCAATACGAAATGCTGGCTATGATGTGGGAACCACATCATTCATGCACTGGTGGTAGGAACGTAAACGAGACAGCCACTCTGGGAAAGTATGGCAGTTTCTTAAAACACTAAACATACAACACAGCCAATAATACCCTAGAGCATTCACCCCAGAGAAATGATTTATGTTCACATAAATATCAGTATCTAAATGTCCACAGCAGCTTTATTTTTAATAGCGAAAATCTGGAAACAGCCCTGATGTTCATCAATAGGCAAATGGTCAAACAAAGCCAGGTGCATCCCTATCACTGAGTCTCTTCTGCAGCTCTAAGGAGTGAACTGCTGATACGTACAGCAACTTAGCGGCATCTCCAGAGGATTATGATGGCTGGAAAAAGCAATCCCTAAAGGTTACAGGCTGTGGGACTCCATTCTTTAAGAGAAAATTTATAAAATATGGAGAACATGTTAGATTGCCAAGGGTGTGGGAGCAGGAAGGAAATGGGTGTGGCCTGCAAAGCAACTCGAGGTAGCTCTGTCGTGATGAGAATGTTCTCTGTCTTGACCACACTGATGTCAATTCCTCCTTATAAAAAGCTGTGGCAAGATGTTACCTTTGAGGAAAGAGTTAGGGCATAGGCACATAACTGGGAGATGGTACTGGTTCAGTTCCAACCACTGCTTCAAGGCCCGCAGGAAGGAGTCAATTGACCCTTTTGGTTTCCCGGGGAGTGTAAGAGTGACGTTTACACCATAATGTAGTCTGCTAAGTGTGCAACAGCACTATCTAAGAAAACAATGCACATGGCTAATTAAACATGACCCAGAAGCACAAAGTGAGTGCACACTGCTGGGGAAATTGCACTGTAATCCACCCTCAAATTGTAACCAAGCAGGATCTGCAAAGTACAATAAAATGAAGTATACCTGTGTATGGGTAATCTCATTTTTCACAACCGTTGACGAATCTACAACTATCTGGCAATAAAAAGTTAATTAAAACACACACAAAATACTATGTCATAATATTCAGAGTGGACTCGACTGGAAGAATTCACAGTGAAATCAGACAACCAAACTGCTACCTTGTTTGGTCTCCAGCTGTTCCTTCAAACCAGAAGAAACTGACCCTGCATGACTCGGCTGTGAGGGCCACGTACCAAACACTACTGGGCTCCGTGGGATTTAAGCATAAATGGACTTTACTTTGCATTATTTAGGAAAGGGCTGGGGAAGGGTTGGGCTGCTAGTAAGAAAGATGTTGTTAGTAAAACTTACTGGAATCTAGATCAGTGTGAGCTGGTCTACTAGGAGTTATTCTTCGGTTCTGTATCCTGGGGCTTGGCCAAGTCCAGAACTACCTGCCAAGCAGAAGGGCTAACTGGGCATCCACACCTAGGAGGTGGCAGGCACTGGTCAGGCTTGCATGGTTCCCAAAGGTCATTCCTGGAACAGCAGCTTGGAAGGCGTTCCATGAAGACTGTTCTAGAATGGCCACAAACCCTCTTTTCTCAGCTGTTGCAGACTCTCAAAACAGCCAGCCAAAGAATAGCGTCGATGGGGGCTCCAGCTTTCATTCCGCTCAATTCTTCACTTCCCAGACCAGCATGACTACAAAATCCTTTCTTCATGAAGCAATAGCTAATATCGCACAGAACAAATGTTTCAGGCAGCCCATTCTGCTGCAGAAAATACTACCTCTACCTTGCCATTATTAAAGAAAGTTGTCCATTAATAATGGACAGTTAATAATGGACATTAATAACTGTCCATTAATAATGGACAGTTCCCTCACACATGTCCTATAGCAAAGAGAGCTGCTTCCTTTTAGCTCTGGGATCTCTGAACTGTCCAACTACAGAACATGCTTTCTTTTCTCTTAATGCATTGATAATGGTAGAAACTAAACGCTCCTCGATATACCTTTTTAGAAAGTCTGCTGCCCATCTGCCTGTTAGGGAAAGGGGGATATCCACCTTCACTTCAGAGAAAGTCACTCCCCAAACCACCTGTGATTCCCTCCCAGGTGAGCAGATGCCAAGAGAGCCCATGCCAGGGTGAGGACAATTTCATATAGAAGCAAACTAAGGCCTGGAAATCTGCTATGAGAAAGTAGCAGAATAAGGAGTCAGTCCTCGAGCTGGGACCCCAGGGCGACACTGCATGCCAGGGGGCAGTTTTTACTATACCTTTTTCTCCTACAACATACTGAAGAGCTTTTCAATAAACCAAGGAAAGCAAGTTTCATCTATTGGCTAAAAAGAGCCACGCCCCCCAGAAGCCCCCAGCAGACCATCTGTTATTACTTGTCCCAAGTTCGCCCCTTCACCTTAGTGATAACTCTCTAAAACCTGCCCCTTCTACACAGTTGCTTATTCTTGGACTGACCTGTTCATTTAGTCCTTTGCTCACTTATTCAAATATGTGAGAGATGCAGCTTCAGCAAAAAGGTAAATCTGACGGCAGTGTGGTCCCCAAAGCCATCCCTCAATGCCAAAAACCTCACACTCAAGTCAAGGAGACAGAGAAAGCAGCAGATGTTATGGGCTCACTGGCAGAGGGGACACAGCACTGTAGAGGTGAGGAGAGGGACAGCCATTCCACACCAAGGTGACAACATGAATGAGGCACAGAGTCGGGAGGTGGTCTGGGTGGGCCTTCATATGCACGATGGGTGTAAAGGTCAAGGCAGGAAGTGATGAGAGGCCAGGCAGAAATGCCGCCCAGTCATCTTTGAAGGAGCGCAGACTTTACCTTGTAGGTGATGGGGAAGGTACCAAGGAGCCCTCCAGTTCCTCACCATATTCTAATTTGTGGGTGACCATGAAGCAGGCAGTTCTCTGAGAGGTAGGTGCAGAGTGTGAAGAGAAAAGGACGGAAGCCTCTGCATCACAGGCTCAGCAGGCCCACAGTATTCACAAGCATCTGACCCCGGCTAGAAACTGGGATCCCACAAAAGCAGTTCTCAACTACAGATGGACCTTTGTTCCAAAGAATAAACTCAAGGCCCTTCCCACCTGCCATGTATATTTTATTTCTTTTTTTTTAAGACCTTTTATTTATTTACACAAGAACTGGGGTACAGGTCAGAGGCGAGGGAAGGTGAGAGGGTTCACCAGAGACAGAGCGGGGAGCAGAACAGGCAGACAGACTGAAAGCACTGCTGAGGGGAGCAGTGGGCAAGACAGGAGAGGTCTGCTGTGCCATGTGGGTTTCTCCCTGGCCGGCCGGGATTGAACCCGCACTGCACAGGCTGCGGACAGCTTCACAGCGTGGCGTTCAACTCACTGCGTCACCGGGGAGGCCCTACCATGTGTATTTTTTTTTAATGAATTATTTTATTTTATGTAATTCTTATATCATTTTTCCTTTTTTTAGACCCTGGTTAAGCCCCTTTCCATCCAGATGAAAGAAGAGAAACCCAAAGAGGAGAAGGAGCCTACAAGGGGGAACCTGGCAGAGTCAGGGCTAGAATCCCAGTGTCTGGACTCTGGTTTCTCTCTAAACATGGCTGGTGCTGAAGGGGAGGCCATGGGCACTTGAGGAAGGGACTTCTCCTGTCTTCCCAGCAGCGGCCCCTCACTGCAGACTAACTTGCACTCTGGGTGCAGTCAGGACAAGCCTTGTCAGATTAAGTCATGCCGAGGACGGTGGGGAAAGCCACAGAGAGGTCACCTACCACCACTAGCTCCAGGATTTCTTCTGAAATGCTCACAAAGGAGCGACCAAGAGAGGCCACAAGGCCTCACCAATTCTCTCCCCAGAGGTGACCCATGAGGCCACGGAGGCAGGAACGAATGAACTCTGCCCTCATCCAGGAAACTGATCTGAAGTGCTGGCGCACAGCAGACTGTGACCCTGAATCTGCTTCTCCCCATGACGCACTGCTGCTCTCACGCGAGAGCAACTTTTCAGGAGCAGGCAAAAGTGAAGACAGGCATGAGGCTCTTACTTAGAACCACATAATTGCCGGAGAATCACCAAATCAGGGCTCTTATTAGCACATACTAGAGAATAAGGGAAAGAGGGCAGGGGACAGCCTGGCCACAAGGAGCCCCAGGTGGTGAAAGGGTTTATTGCTGCTGTCAGCAGGCCCAGGAGGTGCTTCTGGAAAGGCCAGTCCTCACTGGGCCTCCCAGAACCAAGCAGCACTTACAAGGCAGAGAGACATCATGAGGCGTGCCCAAACTACCATTTGCCCACTTTCAAAAATATACTTGCCTGGGAGAAAATGTCAAATTCTAAGAAGTCCAAGGGAAGTTTTTTCCTCATTTCCAAAATTCCAGTTCCTCTTTGCAACTTATCTAAGGGTCCAATTCTAAACACAACCCTCACAAAATCCCATCACACAATTTTGCACACTCAGTGCTAGCACTTGAACTTCCGACATTACAACACAACTTTAGGATGGGATCAGACAGGGCCTTCACTTCGTAAAACACTTTTTAAAAAAGAGCTAAGCCACTACTTTTGGATTTTAAAGAAAAACGATTTCCAAGAGCCCAAAAGTAAAGCTACTTTTGCTCATCATTTTACTACTCAGGATTTTTTCACAAGCCCAGTGAGACTTCTCTGTCTCACTGCAAATGAGACAGGTGGGCCAGCTTTCAGGTAAAAAAAAAAAAAAAAAAAAAAAAGACCCCGATTAGGTCACAAAGTCACAGGTTCTGTGATCAACAAATTACGCAGTCATGTCTAATCAGATCAAACACTCCCCCTGTATACCACAAAGGCAAAAACAGGTTCCTCCTCATTTCAATTAGCTAACTCCACAGTATCTTCTAATTAAATCTGTGGTGAACGAGGTAACTTAAACCCGTAATAGGGCCCCCAAGATCACAAGTGCTAAAATGAAGGCCAGCCTTGGGATTTCTTTGTCCTTCACCTGGAGAGAAAAAGGGGAAGGGAAAAAAATAAAAGCATAGAGGACAGCGCCCTTGCTTTGCAATTTCCCAGCTTGCAGCGGCACAGTGTAATACTGTGAAGTGGACAACTTCACCCACACAGCATTGTGCTGGGTCTCTCCTCCAGCCCCCCAACCTGAGGCTCTGAATCAGCCTGGGCATCTTAGTTTTTAAAAGTTCTCCAGGTCAACCTACTACAGTCTATGATGAGAGCCACTGTGACATATCTGCTTCATGTTTTCACATTTCCTGCACATATTCAGAGGAGCAGGCAATGAGAGAAGAGGAAGGGAAAATTCTACTATACTCACAGCTCCCAGAACAGGAATTAATGTAATAAGCTAAGGATGCTGAGGGACTCTGTGTATGTGTGCATGAACATGAGCGCGCGCGCGCACACACACACACACACACACACACACACAGGGATTACCTACACACTTCAACCAATCCCCAGAAGAGTGACCCTTGACTGGTATCTGCAAATAAAGTCCATTTTGGGGACTTGTGGTCCTGTCGCCTGTACCAGGCCTCCTGGTTTAGTGTGGCAAACAGTGAAGCAAAAGCAGGACCAGCCCTGTCCACACTAGGGGTGCGGACAGAGTGCTCAGTGGTCAGAGCCTCTACTAATTGGTGCGCATCCACTAAACACCAGACACTGTACTGAGGACATACATACAGTATTTACTGAATTCTCACAACCACCCTACCAATAAACACCAAGGGCAACAAAGGCAGGTCTCGAGCCCAGAGCCTTAGCCACTAAGCCAGGTGCTCTCTCCACATAGCCCTGTGACACAGGAAGGTGGCTAGCCATTTGTTACCTACCTTTGTTTTTTACAGCTACTAGGTCTTTGCAAACTAAATTCACAGCAGCCTCCCAACCACCAAATGTTTCTTAGCCCACAGAGACTGTCCGATCAGTGGAGCAGAGAACAGGGTTCCCTGGAGGGAACACCCCACGTAAAACCTGCTGTCCTTCCAAACACACTTTCATCTCCTGGTGGAAGGAGCTGAGAAGAACGAACCACAAATTGGCACCTTTGTCTCAGCTGTTGGGGTTTGAAAGGCAGCCAGGAAGTGAGGAAATTGCGGAGGAATTTGCCTTGAAGTGCTGTCTTCGAAGCAGATATGCTGCTGGCACAATCGAACAAGTCTGGGCTCCACAGAGACTCAACGAGGTGTTTTTTCCTTATTGTGTCCTTTGCGGAGGGATGATCATGACCAGCCCACGATCTCTAACTTGAGGGTGTGACTAGAGGGTCGGTCATTCAGCCTAATCTTCGGGGCCTGCTATTCTACATCAGCTAATTAAAGTCACATGAGGGCGGCCCAAGGCCAGTGAGCCAAGCCTGCTGTTAAGGCAGCAGAGGTGCCTGTGCCTTCACCTGGGAAGGAGCCTTGAGTCTGTACCCAGAGCAATATGCAACATCGGAGGTTTCTGGCAACAGTCCCAAGGCTCTCCATTCCCAGCACAATTTGATGTCACACTTGAAATGACAATACTCTCCTGGGTTCCCAGGCCACACACCTCCACAAATCTTGTGAGCACAAGCCCCAGAAGTGGAGAAAAATGAGATCAAGACCCACTTTTGCAACTTCCTGTGTGACCTCAGGCAAGTTTCTTGCCCTCTCTGTGCCTCAGGTGCCTATCTTTGGCTTAACAAAAGATGCTGTGTCTGTTTCCCAGGTCGGCAGAGGCTATATAGTGAGAGGCCTGGGAAGGCACGTGGAGCAATGCTTGCCAACGTCAGGGCACCACATTTCAGAAACTAGCTGAACCGTACGAGACTGCTGACATTTTGTGATGATGAAAAAAAAGGCAATTTCATGACTCCATACACTGAGTAAACTATTCTAGATTTAAAACCTTTGCCTTTGAAAAAGCAGGGTGAATCTAAAATTTCCTCCATCTCACCCAACAATGAGACCTCGTGAAAGGAAGGCCGGCATAAATGCAAACACATTTCTCCCACTTGGGGTATAAAAGCTGAAAATGGCTCCCAGGTGTGAGCAGACACAATAGGCCCTGCCTTCTTTGCAAGGTCACCTCTCAGGTCAAAGTCAAGCCGGCCATTTTCGGATTAGGTGCACAGGCTCATGAGGCTTCCAGTGGTAAGTGGATTACAGAAGCCACCTGCAGGAAGTGGGCGAGGGGGAGGAGGAGGAGGAAATGGTCCCAGTTGGAAGGAGACTGTTGATATGGGCAGGAGCCAGCTCCTTTCACACGGGAGATTGTGCAACCCACAAAGCCGCTCTGCTTCCCGGCTCCAGTTCACGGAACCCAAAGCATTTTCAGCACCCACTGCTCCAAGAACATCCAGCTTCACCAGCACCCCTATTCCCACTGGACCTGGGACTATATTTAAAGCTTATAAGATCATCAGAAAAAATAAGGGGGGGGAGGGGCAGACACCCAACAAAAGCCAACACTCCACAGCAGAATCTAAGCTGCCAAATTCCCAAAAAGGCAGTGACCTCCCTGACCAAGGGCCTATTCCGCCGGCTCTCCCCTCCCTCCCTCGGCTCCCAGACCCTACAGCTGGTGTTCACTTTACTTTCTCAGCAAATGACTTACAGATGTACGACTCATCTGGCGGCCTCACCACCCCCACTCACAAAGAAAGGCAGGGGGGATAAAAAGGAAAGAAAAGAGAAGGAAAATGACAAGTCATGACTGTGTGTAACTTGGCAGGCTCACTGCGGAGGCCACAGTGGCTCCCTTCCCAGCAAAAGGTTCACTCAGACTCAGGGCAAGAGGCAGTCTGCACTACAGAACCCCTGGGAAGATTCCGGGACTCAGAGTTGCTTTCTTTGTAAATTGGGTGTTTAATTTTCTATTTTGGGGCCTGTTGGTGGTATCCCCCATCTGAGGAGCCTGTGGTTCTAAGAACCAAGGGTCCTGCTCTGCCTTCCCACAGACATGTGCTGGCTTTTCCTAACAGCCTGCCACTGACAAAGGACATAATGGGGGGGTGGGGAAGATGGGCCTGCAGTGGAACTTGCCATGTCCTATCTGTACTCCTCCAAGCACCCACCGTGTTGGCCAAACACTGAGGGTCCTGAAGCTGACACCTGTAATTTACACTCAATTGTTGGGGGGCAGAGAAAGGAGGTCTACCTAAGAGGCGCCTGAGCTAAAATGTCACTTTGGAAACCTCCCCCTGCCTTGCACCCTACCAGTGACAGTGGAGAGGAGCCCTTTAAACAGCCCAGCCTGGGCTGGTATCACAACTGTCTCTTTACCCATCTTGCTCTGAAGGCAGAGTAGGAGTTGCAAGGGTTGGCCTGTTCTCCAGGGCTTCAAGTGAGGCACAGGCAGCAAACCTCACAGTGGCCTTGATTACCTTGCTGTGGGGCCTAGGCCTCCATTGTAAAGCATTCTGAGCTTCCCTGGCTCCTCTCCCTGACCCTGAGGCCAGGGGGACAACCCCACCCCACCCTCCAATGAGAGAAGGTGAGGAAAACAGGAGGAGAGTCACCTGGCCCTAAACAATGAGGGGTTTGGGAGGACAGGTGTGGGTCTGGGTTTTCATTCTCCTATTAGATCAGGGAGAAGCGCCTGTCTACCTTTCAGATGCTCTTTTAACTTCCACCTGGAACAAAACAGCCCCATTCAAGTCTCAGGTGAGGGCAAAGATTTATCTGATAGTGGTCACTGATAATCAGCAGGAAGGTGAGTGGTGCTAAAACCAACGCCCTGCATTGGCTCCTCCTGCCAGGCTGTAAGTAGAGCCGTTAATACCCACACCATGAGATAACAGCAGGCACCTACCATGCCAGGCTGTGCACTGAGTGCTCCTGCCTTTGGGGAAGGTCTGTTGGGAAGACAGGCATGATCACCAATAAACAGCAAATTAAGCAGAGACAAATGTGTAAAAGTCATGGGTCTCCAACCCAGAGCCACAGCCAGATCTGCTTGCCTATGCTCACCACAGCCAATGGCCCCAGCCAGTAAATACCTTACCAGAGCTTTGGGGTCCCACCATCCCAGATGCCTGTTGCCACACCAGTGACATCAAGAATGTATCTAAATAGGGTCTCCCTGCTGGCGCAAGGGGTTAAGCACCGCACTGTGAAGCAATCCGCAGCCTCTGCAGCACAAGTTTGATCCCAGGCCGGCCAGAGAGAAACCCACATGGTGCAGCAGACCTCTCCTGTCTCGCCCGCTGCTCCTCTCAGCAGTGTATTTCAGTCAGTCTGCCTGTTCCACTACCTACTCTCTGGTGAATCCTTTCACCCCCCTGCATCCCTGGCCTGTACCCCAGCTCTTGTATGCGTAAATAAATAAATCTTTAAAAAAAAAAAGAATGTATCCAAATAATTGCTCCCACCAACTAGGAGCTTAATAATAAGGATTCTACACCTAAGACTTGAGTCGTCCCCCTATGAGTCTAGGCAGTGGCTCTCGAAAAGGAGTTCCCTCACCTGGGAACTTGTTAACAAAGCAAATCTTCCCATGACACCCACACACCTGCTGGATGAGAAATGGGCTAGCCCAGCCACCTGTGTCTCAGAGAACTTTCCAGAGCATTTTGATGGGACAGCCCAGTGAGAAGGGTGAGAAGCCACCATCTCCCAAGGGAATGGGTGTGATGTCTGACCAGAAGGAAGATTCAGTTTATTCACACCACCCAATAATCTGAGCAAACAAGGCAGAAGTGAGCATATCTCTTAAGACAGAAAAGGGACTGCAGTCCCATTTTATCTATATTTCTCTGCTGTGCTGTTTTCTCAGCTATGGCTATGGTTTCCCCTTATTGTCTGTGTAAGGGCAGAACTGGGCACAGTGCAGGTTTTCTGATCCCATGCAGACCGGGTAAAGGAGGAGTCAGAGTCCTCAGTAGTTTTGCAGGTTTTTTATTTGGGGTTCACCAGGCATATGGCAGGCAGGGGTGCTGGCTGGGGGGCTGGGAGGCTGGCAGGCCTCCCAGCCCCCAGCAAGTCTTCTCTCTATCTGGGCTCTCTAGCGTTCGTTCTGCTGCTTCTCGGCTTCGGCTGCGGCGGCTGCTGCTGCTGCTGCTGGTGCTGGTGCTGCTGCTGGTGCTGCTAGCGTCCCCCCGTGACGCCGCCCTTAAAAGCACAGTCTTAGCTCAGCTGAATCCCATCTACCTATGCCCACACCCTATTCCAGGTGCCTGCCATCAGGCATGCATTCAGGACAAGGATCCATCTATCCTGATGGCGGGAGGGCAGAAAAGCCTGATATTTTCTTTACCCTACAGTCCACCCCCTCAGGGTTTTCTGCCATACAGTCTATACATATATATACAATTTTCTAAGCAAACAAACAATGCAGCCATGGCCCACAAAAGCAAATACATCAAATATAACAAAATACAATATAACAAAATACAACAGAACACAAATAAGTCCAGGCAGGGCACCAACCAAGTGCAAAAGACAATTATTGGTACCAGCAGATGAGCCACCAAATCTGCTGCCGAAGGCACTGCTCATACGAGGGAGGGGAATCACTCACGGCATCTACTATAACATACCAGGAGCCGTCAGGCTTCCTGGCCTTCTCTGGCTGTAGTCTCGGCTACAAGGCGCACACAGCATCCACCCCCAGGATGCACTAGCTCTGGGATTGGCAATTTTATTCTGTTGGGGGTAATCGCCAACCCTCAGGGTTTCTGTCTGCAGTCGCTCCAACACTCGGCCTTCATGGCCACCCATGCGACTCGCAGACCCCTGCACTCAAGCCAACCCACTGCACAAGCACATGGGTCGGGGATCCAAACTCTGCATTTGGCTTGGGCTCCACCCCAAGCCACGTTCCCCACCCGTCCCCCAAGGACGGGCTCCTCAGCTCCTCACCCTCACTCAAGAATGAGCAGGGCATCACCCATAGGTGATTTTACGAGACTCACAGGGCTTCAGCATACCCAGGCTGCTTAACAGCCGCTTTAGGGCTTCTCAACTTAGCATCAGTACCAGCTTTTGCCACCTTAGTTGGCTTTTCTCCTCCACCTGGCCACTGGGCATACACAGGCTGCTTTTGGCCATCTAGGCCCACTGGCCACCCCCAGATTCTCAAAAAATAAACATAACCTGCTAAGGTCCTCCGCCTTCTGGCGGGATTGTCAGTCCAAAATCATCAGTTCATCAGTCTATCAGTCCATTGGCCTCTCCCTGCTTCAGCAATGGCCTGCTGCCTCAGGGGTCATTGGCTGGTCCTTTCCGGTGTCGTTGGCTGGTCCTATCCGGTGTCGTTGGCTGGTCCTATCCGGTGTCGTTGGCTGGTCCTTTCGGGCGTCTCCTTCACGCCAGGTCTCATCCTGTAGCTCGTGGACGTATCCATCTTCTATACCGCCATGGTGCCTCCAGCGTCGTCACAGGCAAAGTCTGTTCTCCTTAGTCCCTCCAGGTCTTCGGAGGGCTCCAATACCCGTCTGCATGGATCTTGCCGACATACGCCAATTGTAAGGGCAGGACAGGGCACAAGGCAGGTTTTCTGATCCCATGCAGACCGGGTAAAGGAGGAGTCAGAGTCCTCAGTAGTTTTGCAGGTTTTTTATTTGGGGTTCACCAGGCATATGGCAGGCAGGGGTGCTGGCTGGGGGCTGGGAGGCTGGCAGGCCTCCCAGCCCCCAGCAAGTCTTCTCTCTATCTGGGCTCTCTAGCGTTCGTTCTGCTGCTTCTCGGCTTCGGCTGCGGCGGCTGCTGCTGCTGCTGCTGGTGCTGGTGCTGCTGCTGGTGCTGCTAGCGTCCCCCGTGACGCCGCCCTTAAAAGCACAGTCTTAGCTCAGCTGAATCCCATCTACCTATGCCCACACCCTATTCCAGGTGCCTGCCATCAGGCATGCATTCAGGACAAGGATCCATCATCTATCCTGATGGCGGGAGGGCAGAAAAGCCTGACATTTTCTTTACCCTACAGTCTGGAACGTGAATAGGCCACAGGCTACTCAGGAAAGAAAGAAACAAGCTCACCTTGGGACTTTTAAGGAACAACTGCATTCACAGTTTCTTCCTAAGTGTTCCCCTATTAACTTTACCACTCTTGAGAGTATGGAAAGACTCCCAGAGCGAAAAGATGCCAATGGCCCAAGTGCAGTTTACTTTTACACCAACACCCAAATGGACCTGCCTGCCTTTAGCAGCAGGTTAAAATGGGTTCCTGAAGGAGACTGGGCAAAGACGGACCCGTTTCCACATTGTTTAACCATCAAGCTTGATTAAGTCCACTCTTACCCTATGATCTGTGGATGGTCCAGCAGACAATTCCCCTACAGGAGGGATGAGGATCCTTTATTGTGGGAGGACAGCGACACTCACCTCACCTTACATCGCGAGTCCAGCTGTGTATCAGCACACAGGAGCTTGCCCAGCCACAATCACCACTCAGCATAAGACAAGCTACCATATCTCATACTTGTGGAGGAGAACAGCATAAAAACAGACGGGAACAGCAGTTCTCTATTATGTCTGCAAATGATGATCTTCTTTCAGGTGATACAACGTGGAAAAAGTTTTAGGGGCAGCTAAGAGAAAGGCAACCTAAGAGGTGGCAACCCAACTCCTGAGGGGGAGGACAAGTCTGCCCTTCACACTCCCCAACACACACACACACACTCTCTCTCTCTCTCTCTCTCTTTCTCTCTCACAGATGCCAGCCAACTATTTGCTACTCAGTGTAATTAAGTGCTTAATGTCTAATTACCAACAGCCTTAGCTCTGGTCCTAAACTCAGCCTAATTTTGTAGAATCTGGGCCCCTTTCCTCCCTGGCTTGGTGGTGGAGCCCAACTCTTCTCCCAGCCCTGAGGGGCCTGGGCCAGACCATCACTGCCCCCTCCACTAGCTCTTTAATTACAGTTTTATGTGGATTGATCTTCACATTAACAAGCCTGTAAAGAAGATTGATTTGCCCCTCTTGTTTCTAGCCAGTTCATCAGGCACATGGAGAGTTAAGTATTGATTTTACCCCCCCAGCAGACCCATCTAGAAGAGCACCATCCTTCACAGCATCAGGATCCCTCATCTGCACCCAGGGCTCCTTCCACTTAACTCGCTCCGAGTGGGGTCACAGACAGGACACCAGGTTTCATTCCTTCCAGGTTTTATTCTCCGGAAGTTATAATAAAGAGATGTTAAATATCCCATCCTTTTTATTCAATCAGTTTTTCTTCAGCTAAAAGAGCAAAATATATAAACTGTGTACTTAGATCCACCTCTGATGTTTTTATTTAAATGATTCATATCCCAAGTTTTTCAGGTCCATTTGCTAACATGAGTGAAAAATTCTTCCTTCAAAAAAACATTTGTTTTCAGATTAGCGATTGCCAGGGGCTGGAGGGAAGGGCAAAGGGAGGCCACTGCTTAAAGGGTATGGAGGTTTATTCTGAAATGAGATAGTAGTGGAAGTTGTACAATGCTGAAAATGAAGTAAAAGTTGCTGGATTGTACATCTGAAAAGCGTTAAACAGTGAGTTCTATGTGATGTTACATTTATCTTATAAAAAAATAGCTAATTTTTTTTTTCCAGATTAGAAGTAAAAGGCACTTCAATGCGTTTCAAATATAGTATAAACCCCAGGGATTTTAATAACAATATTATAAAGTCACGAGTAATAGGGTGCAACTAATCTTTGCTTGCTCACCTATCTGGATCTAGGCCAAAGGTAGAGGGGAGTGGGAACAAGGCACAGTTAAGGGACAAAATCTTAACTAAACCACCAACTGGAAAAGGTTACATGGATAATGCCGAGGTCCATGTAGGATAGTTGCTAGTAAATGTGCAGGAGACTGCCCTGCTTTAAAAATGAGGTTGATTTTACAGCAAGTTCTTTTTCTCCTAGGACTAAAAAAAAAAAATCAACCATTTCCCCTGTGACCAGTCTTCACAATGATACAAGTGCAGTAACACCACAGGAAAAGAGGAAATTTTTCTTCAACAAAAAATGCCATTTATGCATCAGACAAAATTACTGTTGTCAGGGGAATTGTAACTTGAGTTTCCTGGACTTCAAATTAAAAAAATTCAAATATAAGAATCCATGAGCAGATTTTGCCCCTGTTTTACAAAAGTCTGTTTCTTTTTCTGAGAACTATTTTATCAAATTAGGCCCCTCTCACTTCAACCCAATCCTATTAAAAGCTTTCCTTGAGTTTTATGCTTTATTGTTATGAAGGACAAATGGCTTCGGCATTATCCTCAGAACACGATGCAAATAAATCTGCTCTTTGACAAATACTTTAATTGAATTAAGTCCTTTAATCAGAAAGTATTAACCAATTGAAATTCTACTGAATGACTCCAGTTTCCAAAGCACTGGAAAACTGTTTTGAAGCCCTGATATCAAAGCCATATGCGAAATTAACCTGTTCCCACGAGCCCCCTGCCAACCGTGACACCCAGTGAGGGAGGGCACTGGTGTCCGGGGCCAGAGGAGTGCTGCAAGCAAGAAGCAAAGAAGGACGACATGCAGGAGACAGGAAACCCACACAGAGATGAAGAGCCAGCTTCCAGAGGCAAAAGTCCATAATTACAGGTGTCTGAGTGAAAACCACAGACTTGCTACTTGTGCTGAAAGAAAGAAGCTGTAGTGGTTACAAGATCTGGGGGATTTCTTGTGTGACATTGTTGCCTATCGCTACATCTCCAGGTCTTAGAAGGAATATGAAAACTGAGAGGAACACCTTCAGCAGCTGCTTCAACCCCTTCATTCAACAAATGAGACAAAGGCAACAGCATCCCAGGTCACAACTTCACCAGAGACAGCACCACGTATATGCTCTGTATTATAAAAGAGCCCTCCCCCTGCTTTTCCCTGACACACCTGCCTAAGAAAGTTTCCCTGGCTCTTTACACTTGGATGGCCTCAGCCACTTCCTCCCTTTGCACATTTTATTTTTCTCAAGTCTCACCTATTCACAAAGGGAAGATGAGATGGGAATAAGAATTTGGATACTAAGGACTAAAAGTACAAACATTCATTGAGCTGAAGAACTGCCCACATTTGCAGTGTGTCCGGGCTTCCTATGAGTGCCTGAATTCTCTCAAGGTTAGCCTGGAACAGCCTTGGCCCTGACTGCAGGGGCATAAAAGGTGCCTAAGTGTTTGCTGAAGATGTGAGGCCTTTTAAATCTGTGGTCCTGAAAAGCCACATATTAGCAAAACATGCTCTTTGGAGCCTGAATGTTTGGAATCATCCTGGGGATGAAGATGCTAAGCCTTTCACCTTGGTGGTCAGGGTGGGAAGGTGAGGCTCACCTGCTGCCCAGGTTGTCATTTTCTTCCTTGCCCTTGCACAACCCACTTGAAGAAAATATAGAAAGGCATGAAGGATGATCATGAAATTGTTCATACACCTGCTACCCAGATGTCACACTGCTTATCTATCCTTGCATGCATTAAATCCAAACATCAGGGAACAAGGCCCCTCAAGAGAAAAAGAAGATAAAGACCCTTCATTTTCTGTAGTTTAAGAGAAATCACTAACCCAGTGGGATGGAGACCAGCTTTAAGCCAAAAGGAGGGTCTCCCAGGCTAACCTGCATTTTCCAAACTGAATCAACCCAGCTCCGGTTTATATATTTTAATGCCGTCTAATGAAACAGCAGGAACAAGGCCAACCAGTCCCACTGTTCCAGGCACTGGGAGCAAAGAACAGAAA
This sequence comes from Talpa occidentalis, assembly GCF_014898055.3. Lineage (NCBI taxonomy): Eukaryota > Metazoa > Chordata > Mammalia > Eulipotyphla > Talpidae > Talpa > Talpa occidentalis. The sequence goes on from NW_023600993.1 coordinate 48,453,726, forward strand.
GGTATTTTTAGTAAGCAGAGCAAAGCGTGATTCAAAGTACCACAGGTCCTCAGGGTAAGCTGGGGTCCCTGCCCATCTTTGGCATGGGTGATTCAGAGGCACCTGCCAGGTTCTCCCATCCAAGGCACGAAGGTAAGATAGCAATGCATGGAAAATGTGGGCACCTCAGTTCCACCTCTCCATCTCACAACTTACAGGAACCCAGGAGGCTTTGATTTCCCGCTGATAAAACAAAGGAGGAGCAAGGGGAGTGAACAAGGGGCAAATGGCTAGAGGACCTTATCAAAGCAGCTCCTGATCCAGCAGCACTGGGAGGTGGCTTGAGACTGCATATCTGATGAGTGTGGTGCTGACAGACAGGACACGGCTCGTCCACTGGCTACAGTTTAAGTGGCAAGGTGTTCAGAGTATATCCCAGTGCTTTGTCATATGGGCATATGAGGGATTATCATGCCCCTAATTAGCCTAGGGTAAGAGAAACTAATTTAGTTTGCCAACAAGTAAACACCTTCCAGATGCTGGCACACAGACCAAATGGTTACAAAAGTCAAGACACTTGCCTATCTGTATGCAGACACAGTACCCCAATCTTCATTCCATTTCTCAGGAACAAGGACTGACTCACAAATCCTGTGGCCCTAAAAGGGACATGCTGCCAAAGCGCAAAGAGCTATGTGACTATCAGCTGCCAGCCTGAAGCTGCAGCCATCACTGTGTCTTGCATGATATGCCCAGGCCTCCCTATCTATTCTACTCTCCAACCTTCAGGTCACACTCCCCATATGTAAGATGAGTCAGGAATGCTTTCTGTAAATGAGGAAGATGAGACCAAGAAAAATGAAGCTGTCTGACCAGGACACAGAACTGGGCCACAATTTTAATGTCCAGTTCTCCCAAACCTCTAGAAAAGGTTTAGCCAAGACGCTGGTTCACAAGGAGGGAGTACCTATTGAAAATGAGGCCTGGAACCAATAAAACCTGAGATCTGGAAGCTACCCAGGCAATCTCACTGATGACCCATTCCTGCTAAGTACTATGCTGGCGTTGAGGAAAGATATGAACAGGTGAGCAAATGAGGTGTAACGCCAGCAAAAATCGAAATCCAATAAAAATATGCAGGCCTGCAGTGGAAACAGGAAATTCACTGGGGCAGAGGTGCTCTGCTAAGGAAGCTGCTAATAAAATCTCGGGTAGAAAGTGGGGTTGGATTCACTACTGGTTTATCTGGAAAGACGTCTGGGTGAGTTGAAAACAACTGAAGAAATGGTGCAACTCAAGGTACCTGACTCCTCAGCAATGGTTCTTAACAGCTCAAACCATAACAACCTCCATTTAATTCCCTTTATACTTCTTTTTATTTCTAGTGTGTTGTCTGTAATAATCAGCAGGTTGTCTATTGTTAAACACTTGACCATGAGAATTAATTCCTTACCTCTATACTGTTTCCAGAGGCCTAAGGGGTATTTTCTTTTTTAAAGCCATAGAAGTAAACTGAGTCACGTTACCAGATTCACTGGCACAAAGTTGAGCCTGCTGTCTTCTAATTCACAAAAGCTCCCTTTAACTCCAGTTTATTCACCTAACTTGCAGGCTGACCATGAGAAGCAAGAAATCTGGTTCTGTACACCTCTGCACCTAAACAGAACTATTTTCCCTCCAGATGAGAGATGATGCAAAACTTCCATCTGTTAATTCCACAAACCCCCCAACAAGTACAAGGGCCAGCTGTGACACCCATGAAGGCTGCAGTAGGAAGACAGGCCACTCTTCAGCAGCAAGCACATTTTCTTGCCACCAGTGTCAGCAGGATAATCCCCCAGTCTCAGCAAACAACCCAGGTTTACCCAATGGCACCACTTACAGAAAGAGGGAGACAATGTGAGGAGAAGCAGCACCCAGGGATGGTATGGCCGTCAACTCATTGTTACTGAGGAACCTGTAACAAGAAGAAGAAAAGAATCATTTAAATTAGTAGCTTTTTAAAAAATATTTTTTAACATCATTTTTCATTTTTGCACAATGTATGCATTTTCATCTTGGTTATAGTCCCCATACAATTCCCACCCCCCTTATTTTTGACCCTAATCCCTCCTCCTGCCCCGTAGTGTGTCTCTGGTTTATAGTTGCTTGTTGATTTTGATTCTCACTTTATAAAATAAATAAATAAGTAAATAAATTAGTAGCTGAAATGAGATATACACCAAGGGGGTGGGGGCAAAAAACCCACTGTGCCCAGTAAGCCATGCTAAGACTCCATTGTAATGCTAAATAAAATATAAGAAATTTAAAAGTGAGTTCTTAAAGGGAGAAGAGTCACGTGAGGTCACAAAACTTACATTGTATCACACCCATAGTTCAGATATGATTTAAGACTCAGAGGATGTTTCCAGTCTTCCAGGAGCTTTCATTAGCTCAGGAATCAAGACTAACAGATAAGGGACAGGGAAGAATGACAAGAGGCAAGGCCTCCCCAGTGGCGCAGCGGTTGAGCGCTGGGTTGCGAAGCTGCCCGCGGCCTCTGTGGCGCGCAGACCTCTCCTGCCGCCCGCTGCTCCCCTCAGCAGTGTACTTCGTCTATCTGCCTATTCTGTTCCCCGCTCTGGCTCTGGTGAATTCTCTCACCCTCCCGTGCTTCTGACTGTACCCAGTGCTTGTATAAATAAATAAAATCTTAAAAAAAAAAACGACAAGAGGCACAGTGCAGAAAGAAAATGTCCAAAAACCATATATAAGAGCACTACCTGTGGGCTCAAATAGTCAGAAAGGATTTGAGGAGGAAAGACCATCCCCTCTTACTTGTTTTAACTGGGCTGTATAATATGATAGCCCGCAAACCACAGTTCTGTTCACAAACCCCACCCAGAGCCAGATACCCAATGGCACAGGCGGATTTCCAAAGAAGCTGGGACACATGGGGGCAATTATTCCAATATTGCATCTGTGAAAACACAGGGAAAGTGGACGTGCAGATACCCATCTGAGATTCTAGCTTCTCTGAACTCTGATGAAGTCTCTGGACACATTTTCCAGGAACATATACATATTTGCACACACATTTTTGCTTACAGACACTCCAAAAATCTTGTATAGACAGAGATGCTCTCCAAGCTCCCATTCTGCTCAAATATTCTACCTCTGTATTTACTAGTTCGGGACTCTTAATGGAAGGGCTAAGCCCAAGGACTAAAATGCTGCTTGCCTGATCTGCCCCAGAGGCTTTGTAACCTGGCCTCCTTACATGGACACGTAATTCCAAATCTGGGAAGTGAATGCAAAATCAGACTTGTGCAGTCAGCCCAGAAATCCGCAAGAAAGCCAAAGCACAGTGATCAGGCTTTCTGTTGGGTGACAGGCTATAAAGAAATTGTATCTGAGATGCCAAAACAAGGGGATAAACTGGGGTATCTTATTCTCATTTAAGAGTATGTCTTGCATAGAACATCTTGTTACTGTTTGAAGACAAGGTCACTGAAATGGCAACTGTGTCCATACAAGTATAGAACTAGCATTTGCTTGAATAATCTGGTTGTCTGCCATCTTTTTTTATAGGAAAAAAAATGAAGGAAAGGGCGTTGAATTATCCCATTTGCTTTCCTCAGTGCCAAAGTCAGTTAGAGATGAAGCTTGGCAATTATTGGGCTGTGGGACACAGAGTGTCTGTTTCAATAGCTTCATGACTGAAGCATCTGGCAGAGAGAAAGCAGATCCGTATCATGTGGCAAATCCTTTCTCCACTTAAAGGGCCCTTGTTTATGTGGTGAAGTAGACAATTAATTACTTTAACAGTCTCTTATCTGACTGCACCCTAAATCAGATTGTTTCTGCTTCACCTTTTATCTCCTCCAGCCCTGCTGTGATCCATTTCCCAGCTTGGCATAGGGATCTGGTATTAGAGATCTCCAGCAGTCTTCTTCTCTACTAATAATTTTTCACAGGCCCATCAGTGTACTTATTAGAAGAGCCCCTCAGATAGTATCAGAGCAAGGAAAACTAAGTTCAGGGGCCTGAGGCCAATAGGCAATTTAGTAAACTCTAAAAACTCTTCATTTCTTACAGAGTTATTCTAAAACATAGATAACAGTGGCCATAAAAATAACCACAGCAGTTAACACACTGTGCCAGAGATGACTGCAAGAGCTTTTCAATGTATAAAGTTATCTTCAGACCCTCAGAGGGTGGAGGGTAGTCCAATGAAAATTCCCACTATACCAACAATGAAGTTTAAACACTGAGAGGGTAGATATTTAATGAAGGCACCAGCACAAAGTGGCAGCGACCCAGGGAGTCTAGGTTCCTAATGATTACTCCCTATTTTTCTATACCTTCAGCAACAACTCTACTTATGTAACTTCATTCTAACTCTTAATCAGGTCCCAGGTACTACTCTTGCTTCCTATCTTGTAGTTAAGTTTTCTATGTCAAGTTTTGGTCTGAGTCACTAGCTGGGATCAGCTGAAGAGTAGCACAGGCAAGAGGGAAACCCAAGAATGGATCAGAGGCGAGTGACAGCAGAAAGACCAGCAAGCTGGAAAGCTCACAATTCCCTGGGTAACGTGGCAGTTGTGTTTCAGCCTGCCGAGGACATCTCTTAATTTTAAACCCAAAACACACAGCATGGACTTCTCTGCAGGGAACTTGTGTTGAAGGAGTGGTCTCAGTCCTACTGCACACAGGACACACTACCTCTCCGCATTTCATAGAAATAAATGAACCAGGGAAAGGGGCACTGAGAGTATTTCAAAACTGCTGGAAGCACAGGTGCAGTGGACTACTGCTAAAGATAACCAGGGCATTTTACGTCTGGATCAGTAGCCCTGAGTCAACAGATTTAGGCAGAAATCTCAGGCTGAAATCTCAGCAGGGCTAGCTAAAATGTGAAGAGGACAGTTGGAGTCAAAGGAACAGAACTGCACAACCACCTTACTTCTACATCATTTCTACTTAAAAAGAACCGCCAGCTCAATCTGTTGGTTCCACCACTGCTGGCACTCTCTTTGGTTGCTCTGTCCCCTGTCCAAATGAGAATGTGATCCCAGGGAGGCACAGAGGCCTGATTTGCTCTGAGACATGACCAGCTTGCCAGACTGAAATAGACTGGTCAAAAATAGCACAGCCAGAGCCCGGAGAGAAAGGGCTCAAGGGAGGCTTAGCACAGTTCCTGAGAATAATGAAACCTTAGGAATTTATGATAGTGTTAGATGAAATCTTTGGCTATCTGGGGTTGTCTAATCTTCTTCCCTTCTGGCTCATCCCGAATTTATTTCCATCCAAGGTCCTAAAAATCCTTCTAAAATGTCTGGCCTCTCTAATTGAAACTTTTCCTGATGATTCAGAACCAAGAAGTGCCTCAAAGGCATCAGGCCATGAATGATGAAGAGTCACATGTAAGGTAACAAGGCTACAGGACCTGGGGCAGAATTGAAGAGGCCTTTCCCCTCTCAGCCCTGAGGTCAGCTCGGGTCTTCTGGGCCGTCAGCTTTCTCCAGAATGTCCATTTACTTGGCTTGGTGAAAGGAAGCTTTTATATTGGGCAAGATACAAAATGCTAACAGGGATGTTTTAGAGTATTATTAACAATCAAATCAGGCTTCAACAGTATAAAACAAGCTCATGCAGTAACTTTGGGCCATAGTACTTTGGGATTTGGTGCACCATATTTATTTATTGAATAGCTAATATAAGCACACAACAGAACTTGCAAACTTTAAAAAAAAAAAAAAAAAGAACACCAGGAACACAGAGTGAAAAGTAAAACCTCCCCATACTTCAGGTCTCTAGTCTGTCCCAGCAGGAAGCTTCTGCTACCAATGATGACAGGTGTGCACATCTCCTTCCACACAGATGCGTGTGTCACCCAGAATATTCTGTACTAGTGTTCCTCTTTATGATGAATGCCGTAATTTTTTTGGCCAGCTGGGGAGTGCTCTTCTTCTGGTTGAGATGGCAAGGATGAAATACCACTTATTTAGTCAGTCCAGGACTCGAAGGCATTTTGGTATTTTCCAAACACAAAGAGAGCTGTGATTTATAATGGCCACATTTGGGCAGTGACTTGGAAATTCAGTTGTTTTAATTTTTAAAGGGAAAAAAGTCATCTATGAGACATGGGCACACAGGTTTTAGGATTGAAGCCATTTGATTGATACTTGGTATTAGTGTTTCTAGCTATCTAAGAATAGAGAACAACACTTCGGCAAGTTCTGAGAGATACAGTTTCTATACCACATAATCTGATATAGTTTTTTTTATTTTTTTTAAAGATTTATTTATTTATACAAGCACTGGTACAGTCAGAACTCAGGAGGGTGAGAGAATTCACCAGAGCCAGAGCAGAGAGCAGAACAGGCAGACAGACGAAGTACACTGCTGAGAGGAGCAGCGGGCGGCAGGAGAGGTCTGCGTGCCATGTGGGACCCTCGCCCAGTTGCTGGGGATGGGATCGAACCGGCGCTGCAGAGGCTGAGGGCAGCTTCGCAACCCAGCACTCAACTGCAGCGCCACCGGGGAGGCCCTATAATTATTTTAGTATAGAATAAAGTTGCTTAAGTTAGCAATTTTAAGCAGTAATAATAAAGGTGAACATGGGCCATGTTCTGGGTTCTGTGCTGAGAGCTTTACACGTAGCATCTCAATGAATGACATATCAACCCTTTGAAGAAGGGACCAAATTATACACCACCTTAAAAGAAGAAATGAGGCACAGTTAACAGAGCACCCAATCAGGGCCAATCCACAGCTTGGATTTTTAAATCAGTCAGCCCTGGGTTCGTTCAACCCCAATCCTACCCCTCACAACTGAATGCCGTCAGCCTGTCACTTAACCACTTAGTTGCCTTAGTTTCTTCATGCAAAAATGATAAATAATTCAAGAACCAACTTCACAGGGTTCTGGCAAAATCCTACTGAAATAATTAAACCTAACAATTCAGGATATAGCTAGATAATAGAGTAAATGCTTAACAGGTGGTGGTAATTCACAGTCAAAAAGCAGTGCATCAAAAGGACACCCCCTTGTAATTTTACCCCTCCCTTAAGCTCTCCCTCCCACATACTGGAGGGAGCATAAATCTCACCCAGAGGAGAGTGAACCATAAATACCCACAGGCAAGGCACACTCAGGCTTCCTTGCCGCCTTCATGAACATTTTAGGTCAATGGCCCTGGAAAGCACATGGCAGCACCCACATTGAGCACACTCAGGCCAGGCAGGAGTAATGTGATCTGAGTGCAGTTTTCAAAGGCGGTGGTATAAATAGCCCCTTATTAATACAGGAGCCTCATTGCCCAGGTCCTCTGGCTAGAGACCATCCCTGGTGGGCTTTCCTCAGAATTGTGGGCAGCAGAGACCGTGTGTCTTGGCAGCAGTTGCGCAAGTATCTTCCTGCCTGCCTGGGGCATCCAACGGGCTCACTTTCTCTCCTAACTAGCCCACAATGTTATGTGGTTCCAGACCTTCAAAATAAAACCACGGCAAAACCACCAACCACTGCTCTGCCAGCCTGTGGTTCCCCTCTTGCTGAGGTTTCCAGACTTGGGTGGCTCTGCATGGTTTAGGAGAAATGACAGCTCCCGAGAAACACTCAAGCCAGTTTATTTAGAAGTAACTGTGTGTTGACTATGATTTTTCCTTTCTTCAATATCTTCCCCACTTCCCCACCCTGCACAAGTGACAGTAAGAATGGTGTTTAGCACAACAGCTGCTTAAGGTCAACCTCCATGAGTGCCTTAGCAGGATGGAGGCACGAAGTCACATACAAAACAGCAAAGAGCACAGGATGCACTGAGGAGCCTTCTCCTGCCTTTAATGCAACAAGAGATTCATGGAGGGAGAAAGGCCAAGCAATAGGGGAGAAGGGAAGCTGATCGGAGGCTAGCACGGGTCTGGACAAGGCATCTGGAGGAATGAGAGGCAATATTCTAAACCTAGAAGGCAAAGACTGATGTAAGAAAGCAACACAAGGACATCAACTCTGGATTTTCTTTTTTAAAATATTTAGCGGAATGTTGCAGGTTAAGATGTGGGAATTTAGGCTAGTGCAGCTTCAGGGTCAAATGCACAGGTTTTGGAATCAAAAGGATTTGAGTTCACCTCTCAGTTTTATCAACATGTAACATTGCTCAGGTCTATCTAACCCATCTGAGCTTCCATTTCCTCCTCCATAAGAAAGAGAAAAGTGTTGTAAAGAAAAGAATTTCTACCACAAAGTTTGGTGAGGAGTAAAGGAGGTAGCATTTGCCAAAGGTTTAGCACAGTGCTGTCAGGACTGCTGTGACTGTTAAGGGAGAAATGTATTTTTAGGTCTCACAACCAGCACCGCCAATGAAAGACAGGTGGAAACGAGATGCTCGCAGTTTTAGATCTGGGTGGGGTGTCAGCTCCCCAAAGGATTGGAGGTTAAGGGTGTCAAAGAAAATGAAAGCTGAAAGCCTTGGGAACAAATAGAACAACAGAGCTAGAATGGAAAATGAAAATGCTTGCTGGAGCATCGACCACGTCCCTAGCTGATGGGGAGGTCAAAAAACTGAGGCGACTTACTCCGCCTTCTGGGACCCATGTCGGGCTCTGGCCTCACACCTTGTGCATGCTGGGCTAGGTGGCCCTCATCCTGTCCTTACCTTGAGGGCCTATGTCTAGAGTCACTCCTACCTATCACTTTCACATGTGTTCAGACATCACCTCCCTGACTAACCTAGTTTCGGATCACCCCTCCAAAATTACAAAAAAAAAAAAACAAAGAAGAAAAAAATACCCTCACACTCCCTGTTCAATTCGCTCCTTAACACATATCTACACAGTCCTATCTGGTGTCCTGGTTCAGTTCACAACCACCCCCATCTTAATGTAAAAGTTGCAAGAGAAGAGTTTGGTCGGCAGGGCCAGGATGTGTGAGGAGGGCACAGCATTTATGGGGTGACCCAAAATTTTGGTGACCAGGCAAAAGAATATTTTAATGCAGTATTTCTTTAAACATTAAAATGAATATCAAACAAAATCCAAAAGGAAAAAAAAATCAAAGTTTTAACATCCAAACAGGGTATGCAAGAGTACTATTTCAAGCCATACTGAAACCCAAGGCAAAAGAAAATATCAGGAACACTGATCCTTTCTTCCTGTCCCCACTTAAACTTTTTGTATTTTATCCACATGGATTTTTTGCATTCATTTTGATTTTTTTCATATGCTGCATCAAAACATCCTGCCATTTTGGCACTTCTTAAATCTTGCACCTAAGGTGAGCACCTCACTTGCCTCACACTAGTCCCCAGTGTGTGTGTCTATCTTACTCTGGTACTCAGAGTTGTGCTGGCATATAGTAAGCACTCAAGTAAAGAGTAATCGAAACTTTGATGCCAGATGAAATACCCCAGCTGTCATTTTCTCCAATTCTAAATGAAAACACTAAGTTGTGTGACTTAACATACAGAAGTTGCATAGTCACAAGCATTAAAGACCGCCTGGTTATAAACCCAACCAGATTCTTCATGGACTGAGGTTATCATCTTCGGGGACTGGGTCCCCTTAAAATTCATATGGGGAATTCCTAACCCCTGGTACCTCAGAATATGACTTCACATGGAGACAGGGTTTTTATAAAGAGGTTATTAGGTTAAATGACATCATATGTATGGGACAAAATCCAATATGACTGGTGTCTTTTTAAGAAGAGGGCATTTAGACACACAAGATGCTAAGAACTGTGCCTACAGAGGAAAGGCCTTGTGAAGTGGGAGCAGCCGTCTCTAATCCAAAGAGAGGCCTGAGGGGAAATCAACTCTGCCAGCTCCTTGATCTTGCACTTAAAGTCCCCAGAACTGCGAGAAAATAAATTTCTGTCATTTATACTAAGTCAGTGGTCTAGTATTAAGATAACCTTAGCAAACTAATATCGTGACCTACTTCAAATTTCCTTACCGCATTTCTAGCTTGTCGACCCTACAGGAAAATGAAGGTCCTGGACAAAGCATTTCTGAGAGTCTCTTCTACTTCTGATAAACCTTTTTACAATACACACGGAAGTCATAAATGCCAATTTGAAGAATTTGGAGATGAGGGAAAGGAATGCAAATATTTTACAAGCTGTACCGGCTGATAAAATTCAATTCCTTTAGATAAATGGTCAGCAATGGAATCAAAAAAGAAATGAAAACTTTTATGTTAACCAAATGTTAAAATAACTTACCTAAACATATCTAACAAAATATCTAAAAACATGAGTACCAGTGAATGATCTATGGAATACCCATGTGTATTAATTTTACATAAAAATTAAATTTAAAAAATTTTAATTTACATGATAAAGTATTCAAAAGTACAAGGCTAAGTAGGAAACACAATACACTGGTTGATCCCCCAAATGATGGGTGTACAAGTATATATTTTTCATGAAGTGTTCATAACGGTTATGTTTGAGAGATAATCCTGGTGTTTCCCATTAGTCTTTATACACTTTCCAAATTTTCGGCAGTGAGTACCCATGACTTATGTAAGTTTCTGTCAAATCCCTAGGAAGCTAAAACTCCTGCACGATAGCCATGTTAAAAGCAGAATTCTTTACGTTAACTAGACAAGACCGAGGCCTGATTTAAAGGACACTGCAAGTGGCAGCAACTGTTGAGTTTCACAGACTCCAATGCCCAGCTACAGGCAGCAGGGGAAAGGTAAGCCTCTCTTGTCCATTTTCCTATCCAATGTCCCTGCTGAGCAGGCTATTCCACCTCCTTGGGAACTGTGGGAAGTGACCAGACAGGTGGTTACCTCACCTGGTCTACAAGGGACAGACTCTCCTAAACACGCACCCTGTACTGGGATTTCAGTAACGCCATACCTACTGAATTGTAACACAACTATCACTAACTGCCTAGGAAGAGAGGGACTGTGGTGACAGGCAGAGAGGTAAGTAGCCTGATTTGTGACTATGGCCTATACACAATGTTCCCTCCAACTAGTCTAGACTGCTGGTCCTGGGTAGAGAGAGATGCTGCAATAATAGAGCATTTCCCCAATAAATTCCTCAGCACCCCCACTGCCCACCCCCACAGGTTTAGGGGAAGCACTTACACTTCCTGTAGATTTGGCAAGTCCTCAAAATCAGTAGGGTCAATCTCAGAAAATTTGTTGTAACTCAGGTTTCTGGTAAAAGAACAAAAAAGGGGGAAAGGTAATTAAATCAACACTCAGCATTGCACCCCAAACTGAGGAATATTCTGCTTTCCAACAACAACAACAAAAAAAAACCCCAAACCTTCATTATTGTTCCATCTCATGCTTTAAGTAACCTTGATACTGAGATTTACAGATATACCCCCTCCCCACCTGCATCCATAAACAAGTCACTGAGAAAGTCTCAAATCACTGGAGGTTGGCTAAACCCCTTAACAATTTCTAAAGGAAGTCTATAGTATGCCAGTTCTCTCCCTACATTAGAGTGTGCTCGTCCAAATGCCATGCACCATATCAAATCCAAGGCCATCTTTAGTGGCATTTTTTTGTGATTCATGTTTTATTAAAGCAACAAACAATAAAGAGCAAGAGTAAAGACAAAGAGAGAATGGAGGACTGACCCTCATCTGAAAATAAGTGGCTCTCAACCAGGGATGACATCTGGCAAGGTGGAGATATTTCTGGTGTCACAACTACAGGAAAGGGGTTAGGGAGGTGTGTATTGCTACTGGCAGGTAGTGCATGAAAGCAATGGATGATCCTCAACATACTATAATGCAAGGAACAGTCCTTTAACAACAATCAATGGTCCAGCACTGAGTGTCAACTCAACATTAAGAGGTTGAGAAAGCCGGGTCTAAATAAGAACTTAATGATAAAAGTTGCTCAGATGTAGAGACAAAGTTGAAAGGATTGTTTAGAAAGAGAACAGTATGAGATCCTAATCATAAGATCATTGATGAACATGGTTTTCTTACCATAAATGAATAACCTATTAGGAATGACAGTTACACAGGAGACAGGAGCCACACTCGAAGGTAATTCCTGTTGGTATTGGCCAAAGTCAGTGAAGGTCACAATTAAGCAACCTTTGAGATGATAGCATCTGTCCCAATTACTCAGAACTACATCTTTTCCCCCTTCATTCCCCCAGCTCTGGCCCTAAAGGCAGAGGAGAAGCCAGCTGGGCAGTATTCAGCCAGCTGGGCTTCTCTGATCACCTCTCAACCCAGACCAGTTTCAAATTTCAGAAGTATGTTCAAAATAGGCACTTACTTCTCACTGTGCACTGTACCTTGCTCCTGACCACCAAAATCCACCCAGTCCTGTGTATCCCCTAGAGGTTAAGTTTTAATCTCAGCAATTAATTTCACTGACTTTTTGGTCAATTAACAGGACTACAAATAATGAGTTTAAAGCCTATCTCTTCGGCAGCATAACCTCACATAAGTGGCAACTCTTTTTAAACTTCCTCCAGAGACTTTCCAATCAATACTAACCTAGAGCTGATAGCCCTATTCCACTGTCAACTCAAGACATTCATCTAAATAAAAGTCAAACTACACTTGAAATTAATGGCACATCTGCTTTCAAGGCACAGCCTGAATTAAAAGCAATTTGTCCAGAGATTATGTTACCATAAAAACTGAAGGTGGTAATTTTTTAAACCACATACTGAAATCAAGTGTGAACTTGTCTTGCTTGGGGTATCTATGGGTATTCAGACATCGACAGGGTTGACCTGGAAAAGAAAATCTACAAAGGGAGAGAAGTTTCTTACATTGGAAAAAGGGCTAGACAGGTGAAAATTTTCTTCTATTGTGGGCACATTATCATGGAAAAAGGATAGAAATACTGTTTCTGAGTCTACAGACACTATGCATTTACAGTGACTAATGTTATATCATCATAGGTAATGGGAGCTGTTAAAAGCTGGAGGGGACATCAGAGAAAGACCTAGAAACCACAAAATCAAGAACCTAGAAGTCAATCTAGCAGATGTTCACCTGCCAGGTGTGGGATGAAGCCGAGAGCCTGCTGCCACTGATGGGTCCTTTGCTTCAAGCTCCACAAATAAGGGCAGAGCAGACCAGTCTTCTCAGTTCTCAAGAGAGGCGCAAACTCTGAATTCTTAGATGAAAGCTGTTCAATTCTTTATTTAAAAAAAAAGTCACCTTGGATGGGCCAAAGAAAACCTCTTTGCAAGGCTTTCCTGAAGACCACTAGCTTCTGATCAAGGTTTAAACTGAAGGACTCATTTCTGACTGACATATGTGGCCCGGTTGGGGCTGGAGCTCAGAGGAATTGATTCTCTGGCAATTAACTGGAGTTCTGCTCTGCACTACCTTCAAGAAAATCACTCCCCTTATTGCATCCCACAAGTGTCCACATTCTTCAGAAACTCAGTGTTAGAATAAAATCATTTTCAATCACGACACCCCTTGGTCCACCCTTCCCTTAGAGAGCAGACAAAATGTATTTACACTTCAAAAATGTTGTAGAAGTCCTGCTTTTGAAGACAAGGCTACTTGAGAAAAGGGTCTTCCCTAAGCTAGTCTTATCAAGAAGCCAAGTGTTATCAGGAATAACACTGAGATTCCAGTAAGTAGCAATAAAGATGAAGACAGCTTTAAGTGGAAACTTAAGCTTTTACTGGGTCAGTCTGGATGCAGTGACTTCTCTACTTTCAATGAACTAGAAAAGCCATATTATCAACATGCCACGGTCAGCAGACTGGCTCAAAAGAAAGTCTCCTTTATGGGTGCTTATTAGCAATACACAGAGAAGACAGAGTTGAAGCTTAGGTCCCCTGGAGCAGCTTTACATTTGGGCACAGAGATGCCTAGCTTTTAATTTTGAGAAGTGACTAGTCCTGAAACCTCGGGCAAATGGCTGATCATGTACTGCCTTCTTGGGAAACAGGGACAATATTTACTGTACTGTCCCTCACAAACAATCTAAAACAACACCCTCAAAGACATTTTCTTACTTGCTCCCTTCAGGGAGACAAACCCCTAGCACAATATATTTTTTATAGTGGGAAAATACATGTAACATAAAATTAACCATCTTAGCCATTTTTAACTGCACAGTCCAGCAGCATTATTGTGTCACTGTTGGACAACCATCAGCACCATCTATCCCTAAAACTTTTTTATTTTCTCCAACTGAAACTCAGTACCCATGTAAACACTAACTCCCCATCTCCCCTTCCCCAGGCCTGACAAGCTACAATCTACCCTCTGTCTCGAGGAATTTTAGTATTCGAAGTATAAATACATGAAACCATACAGTAGTTGTCCTTTCGTGTCTTGCTTATTTCACTTAGTATAATGTCCTCAAGGTTCATTCATGTTGCAGAATTTCCTTCATTTTAGGGCTGAATAACATTCCATGATATGTTTATTTTCTTTATCCATTCATTGGTTTACCCATACATTTTGTTTATCCATTCAACTGTTGATGGACATTGTTTCTATCTCTTGGCTATTATAATAATATGAACATAGTATTTACGAACATAGTTTTTCCAGCATAATTTTTATAATATTTTCTTTAATCCTGGACTGTATGCACACTGACAACATTCATTTCGCAAAGATTAGGGAAACACATTTACACTGCGCAGAGAGGGGGATCAACTCAGATCCTAAAAACAAGGGGTTAATCAGTGAAAAACCTTTAATGAGTCCTTTCTTTCAGGTGGCAGCTGACATGCACACAAATCTAAAGCATCTCACTTATTTCCACAAACACCGTGCACCCCTTACCAGGCCCGACATCTGAATGTGTCTTCAGTTGAAGGTTTCAGATTCTCCCGTCAAAACAATTCATCTGTCAGCAGGACAGATGCTGTCAAAAGCATTTCTGCACCTTTCAGTAGCAGAGACAGAGGAAAGAAACCTCAGGGAATCTAGTTACTGCCAATTGCAGCTTTCATTAAACATTTTGTCAGCCATTGTCATAACACAAATTTTCCCTGTTCTCTTACAAAGGGAGTGCAGATCTTCGAACAATTGAGCCCAGCCAAAGATATTCTTTCAGCTAATCTGCTGAAAGATGACCGTCCGGCCCACCATTTGCAGAACACACAAGAGGCACCTCTGTGAGAAGAGCTCAAATTTTATCCCAGTTTTATCTGTGTCTGAAAAGCATGCTGTTTAACAGTGTACAACAATCTGCTTGCTGAGCAATTTTCATGACAAGATTCCCTACCCCAACCACACAGAAATAGAAGAGCTAAGTCTTTATATAGTTTAGAAATCCCTACAATTGGACAGCATAAACCTGTGCCGTCCAGTTTGGTAGCCACTAGCCATGGGACTATTGACATTCCATATTTAAAATACTTAGGATCACATAAAATTAAGAACGCAAACGCAGTGCATCACACCAGCTATATACTCAGCGTTCAGCAGCCACGTGTGGCTAGCAGCTTCCCACCCACACGCTGCAGACAGAAGTCACTTCTATCAGCACTGAAATTTCTACTAAACTGTGCTGTATCTAAATCATGGAGCAACCAACAAGTATTTCTAAAGCACAAAGTAATCAATGTATATTTAATATGAAATGGTACCTACAGAAGAAATTTGAATTTTTTAAAAAATTATTTCCTAATAACTCAAGAGCTTTGTTGAAATATGGTGGGGGATGGACACTAGTATTAGCCTCCGTCCTTTAGGTGCACAAAGTCCACAACCATTCCCACAGAGGAAAGGCCCTTGAAAACTCCATTTACTAGGAAGATACTCTTGTTTTAAAAAATGCCCTCTGAGTGTAATTCTATAGGCTTAATCAGTATTTACATAATCTGACCAGCATCTTCCTGGATTACAACCAGAACCACATATTACAAACTTGGCAAATGCTATTCAAAGCTGGCAAACAATAATTCATTGACTCCTTGGAAGTTGAGGGATAAAAAGTTCCGTTTACTGTAAGTTAACTGTGGTGAGGAAATCAGCCCAACATCGTTAGACAACATAATTAGCACCTCCCCCCTAACAAGCATTGCTTGCTCCTAGACCACTGACTCTAGAGGCAAAACCTCTCCTGGGAAGCGCAAGGCTTACTTTTCAACATTAACGGGAACCATAACTCAAAGCTGAAGGAGCAGGTCCTAAATCTGTGACAAGCACTCCCTGGGGAAGGAGGTTTTCATATTCAGTTTAGTTTCCAGGCCAGCCTATTTCCCATTACTCAATCCTGTCTGGACTCCTAAACGTCACAGTACTTTACATATTTTACTTTCTGATGTTTGCTAAGTTGAATAATACAGCTGGAAAGAAAAGTGTGAAGAAATCCAATGATCCACATCTGGGCACTATGTGGCACCCAGGACTAGCCTGGAAACCTCTTGTTTCTTGGGAAAAGGAGGCACCACCTACACATCTGATACTAACTTCAGAAACTGTTTTGTTTGCTGCCCATTGGGGGGAAAAAAAGCTGCTTAGGATTAACTGGGGAAAAAAAAAAAAAAAGGTGATTTGTCCTTACAAATTTCAAGGGGAACATACACGTTGTTAAAGATATTTAATCCCTTAAGCTTTTAAGGCTGTCTGCAGCATTTTTACCTTCTGAGGAATCACAGTGTAGTACACACCAAGTTCCAATGAAATCACCACTCTATATTCTCCAGACCTATTTATAAGATTTTATGAGAATAAGATTTCTTTTTAAATTTAGAATATCAAAATATCCTTGTCTTTTTCTATACTCGATGCTTTCCCCTCATTCACCAAAAAGTACAACTGAACAGACTGATAATACACGTTAAAAGGCTTATAGCAAGAAAATGATAACACTGCATCTTAAACTGGAATCATTCCTCTGGCATTCTCACCCAAGCATATCCCTTCAGGAGAAGGTTCTGTAGCTGCTGCCTCTCTCCAGTAAATCAAACAGTCAAATATTCCCTAAACTGGGGATTAAAAAAGCAACACATTCTGCAAATAATCCCATGCAAAATCAATTCAACACTTAGAGCTCATCATGTAAGTTTCTGTTCACTTATGTTTAAGAAAGTGGGTTATGAGTCACAGTTATATCAATTTTTGAAAATGTTACACTGGTAATTCTCTATGCAAATGAGGCCTACAGGCAAACACAATTAATCATTAGTCTTATACCGACCCCTGAGTCGCGACTTGTTTGCATTCCTTAAAATCAGGTACAGAAATCAGTGTGGCCTTTGTGTCCTAACACCAGAGACATTAGCTGGGAGAAGTCACCCAGGCCTGCCCCTAATCCCATAGGTCTTAACCTGTGCTGGTCTATCTCACCCCCACCTGTGGTTAATTGAAAGCAGGTCTAGGTCTTTGTTCTTTAGCACCCAACAGATGCCAAATTCAACAAATTACTTATTGAGTGTTTGTCTACAACTATACTGTGCTGTGATAAATTCTGATACAAATTAGGATAAGATCTAGTCTGTGACCTTAATGAGTTTACAACCCACTCCTCAGATAAGATGCCAGACCAAATAATTACAGCCAAAAGCTCTCTTACAGCAAGCATCCTCTGAATGGTAGACCCACAAATGCAAACTGGTTACAGGGAAGTTTGCTTTAGGTTTGGAGAAATCTAAAATTTTCACTAAAAAAGTAAATAAAAATTTCTCTTTCTCTTGAATATAATCATTGGACCTGCATTCTTGATAAGCACAATTAGATTTATCTGGGAAATACTCCAGTTGACCACAGACCTCACTGCTCCCATTGTCTCACCCAGGACCTCTTACTCATTTGCAGCATCTGCCTGGCCCATGGACGCATTTGAGTTGGTCATGCCTGGGAAGGATGCCACTGAGTCCAGATGACATTCTGGGCAAGGAAGATCAGTTGTAATGAGAAAGGTTTATCAGAAAACACAAGGCCTTAGCTAAACTGAAAAGCAGAAAACAGCATGTGTTTTTAAGGAAGAGCACCAGGAAGTAATGGCAGAAACGGAAGGTAAGATATGGAGGGAATGAATTTTTTTAAAAAAAGAAAAAAAAAAGCCAAGAAGTCAATACCTCCCAGAAAGGGGAGGGGAAGACGGGAGGCGTGAGAAGAGTGGCCCTATGTCCGTGTCACCAAGCCACTAAACCACAGGTGATAGAAACCTCAGGGCCAGGTCCCTCATGGACTTCATTCTATGGGATTCTATGACAGTTGATTTCCACAGGCACAGAGGGGCTCCCTGTTCAACTACTTAAAGTTTTGACCAAAACGCTCAAGAGGCCTACCATTACTACAAACAGTCCATATTTGCTTTTTCTATATAACATCCCTCAAAACAAGGGATTCCAGGATGTTTTCCTGCCAAAACTTTAGTGTGGCAATAGCAAAACAAAGTAACTGGGTATGACTGTGGTTTTTTTATTCAAATAGTCTCATGCTTTCGTTTTGAGGGTGGTACTGGGAGGGAAGGACACACATTTCCCATAGTACTCTCATTAAATATGGTGAGTGCATCATTAACCTTTAAAGATTAATAACATGGACACTCTGGGCACACAAACTCTGCAGTCCACAGGTATTCTACAAACAAAGGTAAACTGAGCCGGGAATAGCTGTGACCGACGCTTCTACAAACTGGCCAGAAAAGGAGCACTAGCACTGCCCAGCCTGGCAGGAAAGAGGTACCTAGAGGCACTATTTGGTTTTGCTACTAGAGAAGTGGATTTCCGGAGTCTTGGGAATAGAGGGGGGAAGGGAAGGTGTCAGAAATGTGATCACCTATTCTCTACTTTATCATCTCTGAAAAGGAATCACAAACTCACCCTTTCAGAGAATCTTTACACCCTCTACAGGACTTTCCAAATCGTCACCTCTGCTATAAAGGTCCCTTTCACACTTGGGGCACCATCCAGCATTCAGCTTAATCTCCACCTCCTGAAAGTGCCCATTCTGGGAGCAGAAGGGAGTCAGGGCCTCCAAGCCAGTTCCCTCCCCATCAATCTTTGTACCGTCCTGGCTTACTGTCCCCTGGCACCGGAGCCTCCAGTAAGAGCATGGGGTTCATCAACCAAGACCAGGAGGGGGTAGGAACACAAGCTCATCTAGGGCTGACATACCTAGAGCTAGGGACTCTCACAGGGAGAGGAAGAGAGGATTCTCCTAAACAAAAGCCATGCTCTATGGAGGCAGGAAATGGAGACTTTCACTTCTGTAGCAAAAAACAAGTCAAGCAAAAGGGACAGGAAATGAAGGACACATTAATCCAGAGGATAAATTTGGAATCCTTGGTTAGCTGAGTGCTTTGCAAAGTCCACCAGTGCCCTTCTAGCCACAGGTTAGTGTTTTCTTTTCTCACACCTCGGGCTTTAGACCTGGACTCCACAAATGTCCCTTTTCAGGAGATTATTGTCCCATGGAAGCACCGCCACAAAATATAGGGTGTTTTTAAAAAGGCTGATGAGCTTTAAAATCATTATCTTTGGGTTTACAGATAAAGATGCAAACTCAGGCCTCCCTGGTGGCACAGGGTTACGCTATCAAGCTATCGCCAGCCACTGCTGGCACAACCATCAACCATAAGGGGTACTCTGATCAATTTCCTTTTCCAAAACACAGAACCGATTCTCCACTTGACACCGAGTGATTTCACTCATTCCCTGCCCACACCAGAGGGCACCAAGGAACATCACTGTAGGAGAGGGAAATAACTATATATATAAACACAGCCCCATAAAAAGTATTCCTAGTCACAAGAACAAGATGGTCAAATTCCATGCCTGTCTTTTTGGGAGAAGGTACAAGTGAGGACCTCACTGGGATAAAGGGATGAGGAAATTCTTTAACAGACACATGCTAAAATATTAATAACAAACCCAAACCCCTTCTCTCCATGTAAGTCATTACCTACCCTGTGAGCTCTTATCTAGGAGCTTCCTAGAATGGGGAAAGATCAAGTCATTTTGTGACTTTTAAAAATCTCATTTCCAACAACTCTCCAACATAACCCAATCAAAGAAAATACTCTTATAGAAATCTCATGCTACAGAAATGTGTGCCAAAAGATAAAAAACTAAAACTTTGTAACTCACTTCTGGACATGTATAATAATCAGAGTATTTTTTGTTGTTAAAGAAAGTATCTAGAAGGGCAATTTGAGACAAATACTTCTGGGTTACAAAGAGTAATCAATATATATAGTAAGTTGCCTGTTTGTCCCCATTAAAAAGGAGGTTAAAGGAAATGGAAGTTTTTTTTAAGTAAATACATCTGTACAAACAGCAGCTTACCTTACTGTTATCAGCATCTCTTTCCTTCCCCACCCACACACTCAAAAATGTTAAGGGACAAATGACATAAGTGGGTGTAACTGCCTTCCTAGGCTAGAGCTGCTGGTAATGAAAATCCTTTCTGAGAAGACAGATGGTCCCAGGCTTGTTCTCTGGAGTCTCTTATCAGCCTCCACTAGAACTTAGGTGCATCTCTTATTTTTCCAACTGAAATCATACCCACTACTCACTGAAGTCTCCGACAACTTTGTGCCTATACAAAACCCAAGCATCCAATATCTGAAATGAAACTTCAGAATGACTTCAATTTACTATTCTCCATAACCAATGGATTAAGATACCTTCAAAGAGCATCAAATGTTCTCAGTATCACATTATCTTCTAGGTTTCAACATCATCTTTCAGGTTTCAAATATTCAAGTGTATTATCTAGGTTTAGTCTCTCTTCCCTTCCAGGCTACCTCAAACCTTAAAAAAATGAGGGTCACTCAAATACAACAAACGAGAACAGATGACTGGTACAAAATCAACGAATTTCGAAAAATAAGATTTACCTACAACTTTTCAAGAATACATCTACTGTATTACATGGCAGCACAAGAGTGTCTCTAACTAAACATTTGAAAGAAAACAGTTTTAAAAGGTCAGCCTCCTGGCTAACAGTTAAATCACTGACTTTATTAGCTAGCTTATCGACTTGGGATCTTGTTCTGTCAATTTTTCCATTAGGCTTTTTAAAGTTTATGTGTCACGAAAAGTCAAGCTGAAGTCAAAAGGCAAGTTTTTCTTTCTACGATACTTAGATATCATGAAATACTGTGAACTCAGAAGCTCATCTGCACTATTTTCCATCTGCCTCATTTTTTCCCGGGCTCTGGTAGTTGAAGTTACTGAGAAGACACTAAAGGCCAGTTGAACGACCAAACAATATCTCGGCGTGCCTGTTTTACACAGATTCCTTATGTTATTAGAACATGGAACGTATCACTGAACTCACCAGCGCAGAGAATGAGATGACATATTACCTCCATCCTTAACATATTAAAACCTCATTACATCGAATGGAAAACTAGCAATGAAAAAGACAGTCAGGATATACTTTTATTTCTTCTGGTTTTTTTTTTTTTTTTAAAGCACTTACCAAGGCCTCTAAAAAAGAGACCTTACCTCTTCTACATGGTCCATCCATTATTACCAAAGCACAATTTAACACCAAGAGCTCCCTGCCTCCATGCCCTTGGCCTCCTTGCCCTGCCTGACACAACAGTTCCAAGTCATTTACTCTCAAAGGTGTGTCTTAAAGGGTAGGTCCTAGCAGTAAACTAAACTCGCTCCACTGTATCCTAAAGATACAACCACCAAGCACCTAAGAACTGATACCTATGGGATGTGACTCCATTTTTAAAGTGAAAAACCAGAACAGATGATTGAAAACCTTACTAAAAGTCAATTTTAAGTTGGAATCCCAGTAACAGGCTGGAGAAACCTAAGAAACACCATGTGTACTTCCAGATATTTCAATCCACTGTACGCAAAGGATCAATTCCCATCTCGGGAGAAAATCAAGGTCTCACTAATCCCAGATACTCATGAGCTTGGGGAGGCCTCTGCCCTAGGAACTAGTAGGAGCACTTCTTTGCCTAACATCTTCCAGCATCTCTCCCTTTTGATAAAACGATGTAATCAAATTTGAGCTGGTTAAAGTCTTGCTCAGTTTGCCCTAGTCATGTAACTCCATCACAACTTCCCTCCGATAAAACACATCCTTTGAGGCTAGGAGTCTGGAGGGGGAGGTTGATTTATTTGCTCCTCCATACTAACCAAATTGGCATCATAAACCCTTTTCAGTTAAGAGATCAGTTCAATTCTGTGCCCCAAGATGTAAGGGATCAAACAAAGTTATTTTGTAATGGCGCAGTTAATCTGATAAGGCTTTCAGCAATGAGACTCTACCTGTTCTCAAGCTAAGCCTCCCCTGGCTAGCTTTCCTCTCTCCTCACTCCTCCACACTTGCTCCTAAAATACCATCAAAGCAAAATACAAGGTTCTGCAATCCCAGATCCAGTCCTCTTGGCCACACAAGCATGACTGTGCAAAACTATGTTGGCAACTACATTTACTTGCAGCAAACTCAACCCGATCAATAAGCCAAAGCAGGTTGGATTCAGTTAGGCTTAAGTTTGCACAAGCACAAAGAGAAAGCCACCCACTCTCAAACCCCAAAAGCTCCTGCAGAAAGCACCTGCACAAACTCGTCAGGGTGGTTTATAAGGTCACAAGTGCCTCAGAAAAGATCTTTTATTCCTAGGGGCATGAGACAAATGGTAGGCCTGTCACACTGCTGGTGTCAATATTTATCTAAGACCTCGGTATTCACGACCCGTATAAACCAGGCACTTTTTCAATTCACTCATTCACATAATTTGCCACTACAAAGCCCCAAAACAGAGATTCATTTACAGCTTGAATTTCTTTTCTTCCATTTCCATAGAGGAGGTTGGCTGTGGGGCCCACGGTATATGTCAGCAATAATCCCAGGAGTTTGAGAATAAAGCCTTCAATGTATTTCAGAACTGCCAATATCAAATGGCCTTGCACCCAAGGACAATAAAGAAATGGGGAAGGGAAACAAAGCCCCGGCTGCGTTCTCTCTTCCCATGGCATGTGTATTTTCTGCACTGAAAGTGAGCAAAGCATAGACCCTGCAGTAAAGTAACTGAACCCCCAGAACCACGCCCAGGCATTTCTAAGTGTGACTTACTCACACAGCAGGATTAATCCAGCAACCAATACCCAAAGTATTAGGTACTGCTCAAAGGAAGACATGTGCTACTCAATAGCCCTGTTTGGCCAGATCCAATTCTCTCAAACTCCCTCCTCCTTCACCCTTTATGGAGTCTTTTTCTGTGAGCCTCCCCTAAGCCCTAAATAAAGGCCATGCAAAAGTCCCCTTCCCAGGTACAAGTCAGAAAAGGTAGCATCATTACCATTAATATCAATTTCAGAGACCCCTGGGACCTCTGAAAATAGCTGTGCATTGTGGAATCCAGGTTCACAAGTGGATTCCTCCAAGTCTCTCCCCATCACTCAAGCCCTCTCACCCCCTTTCTGCAATGGATGCTGTTGGCCTCTCCTCCAAAGGGTCACACTGCAATGGGGGAGGTCAAATTCAGGTTTGCATGCCAAGGACATTGGGCGCAGAAGAAGATGGCTCTCTTTCTAGTGACAAACTGCAGAACCTGCCTCACGCCCTCGTGCAACGTTGCTGGCAAATGATATTAAACAGATTTTTAAGCAGCTTCCCACGACTCACTGTATCTACTTTTGTGCCCCTATATACTTGATTCTTCCCAGAAAGAGGCGAATCCCTAACAACCCCCTCGTGAGGAATCTGGATACTCTATGCAGTCCAGTAAGGATCCTCATATCTGCCAACAGGCTGCAAATCACTTCAGTTCCTTGCTAAGCAAAACTGCCACAGCAAGTGATGAACTATGACATATGATGCATGTGTGGTCCAGGAGGGGCCGACATTCCTCCTCTGCTTTAAATACGCCTGTGAGTAAAAGCAAGCAAGTACTGGGCCCCAAATGGTAGCAGCTGAGGGTGTGGTCAGCTTTATTTTTTTCTAACATAAAAATATACACGACGCTTAAGTGGCCAGTATTTCCTCACACACACTGAAGTTAATAATTCACAAACCAACTGACACTCATCAAGGATCAGAAAACTTAAAGGTGGGTTGTGCAAACACTCCTGTTCTTGCTCTTACTTAACAGCTGGTTTATTTAACTGATGGCTTCTGTTGCCATTGGGGCAGACAGCACTTCAAAATGTTATCTGTTGAGACAAACACCACTACCCAGATCGCTTGGCTTCTGGGTCTCACTCTGGCAATTATTTTCCTACTGGGTGGAACAGCTGGACAATTCTAGTCTAGGAAGGTGAAATATGGGACGAAATAAGACATTATCATAATCATACTCTCAGTTCCAATCTGGCCCCTCCAAATGGACAATCCCAAAGATGCCAATGCACGAAGGGTCCAATTTGTTCTCCCCTCAGATCTTACATTTTCCATCTCTCTGACTTGATATGAGTCAGCTTCACTCTCTCATTTTTTAAGACATAAACTGAGCCAGAAACCTGAAGTCACATGTATGTGTAATGTGAATGGAGGGAGGGAGACGGAATCAACCAAGCCTTCTCCCACCACTACTGGAGTTCCTAATCTGCTGCAAGATAGCAGGATTTCCAGTTGTTGATTGGTGTTATCCTTTCAATCATATGAAATTAAACCTTGCAGGTATGAACTGTCTGCAAAGCTGGGGACCTACTACGAACATTACCCACAGGAGGGATTATGAATCTGCCATACCTGCAAGGCCAGATGAACTTCCATACAAGCCTGTTAAAGAGGTTACACATTAACCACCACATATCTCAAAGAAGAGCCTATCACTTCCACCATCTCCACACCTTTTATATCCGGTCTTTCAAAGGGCTTTCTGGAAGTTGCCTCCATAGAGGCAACCAATATATGCAGACTGGTCTATTTTTTAAATTTGTTTTTAATAGACACTAATTTAAGTGGGTGCAGTTGGTCCTTCAGAGGCATCTAGTTTAAGCCCAGAAGGGCAAAATACAACGGCAAACCCAAAAGAGAAGAGGTGTAGGATGGCCAACCCATGGTTATTTTTACGGGTGTGTACAGGCACATGTTTCAAGGGAACTAGAAGACAGTGTCTGGGAGAACAGAGGACAGCTAGCCCACAGCCACAAACATTTGGTTTGGAAATTTGGGAACACACAAATGCTTATTAAGTACATGCTGTGCGCAGGCAATGGCGCTGGGCTGCAGGACCAGCCCTCAGCATGGGGATCCTGAGGAGTGTACCACCAGGCGGGAAGATACAGCTGAACAAGCACCCAGACTTGTGCGCCAAAGGTGATCCTGGACAAGACAGAGGTCACCTCCCTCGGGTGTTCTGGGAAAGTCCTCTGAGGAAATGTTTAACTGGAGACCGGAAGGACAAATACGAGTCAGTCAGAAGAGGCACAGCAGCGAGAGTACAGACAAAGGTCCTGAGGGAAGCAAAGGCTTCACAGGTGAAGGAACTATCCATGCCTGTAAGGCCCACGCCCATCAAGCCCTGGTATCAGTCCACTGCTGAGGGAGGCAGAAGCCAGGAACAGGGCCTTGGACCACTAGGACTTGCAGCGGGGTCTACAGAAGCCCACTGTCTAGGGGAGTGGGCTTCACATTTTAGACTCCAAAGCAATGTCCCCACACAGAGTGGTTAAATGCCAACTTCCAGGCCCTGACACCATAAATTCAGACCCCAAGGTCAATGGAGGAGTGAGAAAACGCCCACTGGCTGCCTGAACGTTTAACAGGAAGCCACCATGTAATTATAGCATTCCCCTCTCCGTAGGGATCTGTTCCAGGATCCCTAGGGAATGCTGAAACCAGAGAAAGTACCGAACCCTAGATACAGTGCTTGGTCCTACACATCAGACCCCTAATAAAATTTAATTTACAAATTAGGTACAGTAAGAGAGTAACAATAGTAACTAATAAAATAGTACTATACCAACACACTGTAATAGAAGTCATATGATGGTGGTTGTCTCTAAGTATCTTGTACGAAATATTTCAGACCTCAGTTGACTGCAGGTAACTGAAACCATGAAAAGCAAAACTTCAGATAAATTTTGAGAGAGAGATCAGCCTGCTGGCCACTCTTCACAAATCAGCAGATCACCAAAGGTGGGACTATCAATGGCTTCCCATAGTGTGCCTGCAGGCTTTCTCACAAGCTCCCTGCTGCCATGTGGAATCCCCACTGCTATTCCACTCTGTTCATCTGGAATGGAACGAACAAGTAGGAAATTAAAACAAAGAAACACAAGCCCTAATCCTCTCTACCCAGGCTCAAGGCACTAAATGCTTGCAGAAATTCAGTACTAACCCCTGAGTGATTCAACCAGCCATACTCTCCGGTATAAAGGAAACTACTGCAAGAACTCAGCTTCCTTTCCCATTAAAAGCCACCAGGGCCATAGTTTTCAATTAGCTGTGTCAGCCCACCACCCCAAAGCCGCCCAAGTTCAATATGTCTTCCCTCCCCCAGCTTCCGGTCTCCACCATGCGCTTCACACCTCCCTATTGTAAACCTGTCCAAAGCAATTACCCTGCCTGCACTGGGACAGCCTCAGTAGGGCATTTCTGTCTAATTTATAGCTACAAAGCTCTGTCGGCAAAGGCTTGCCCTGGAGCAGAGGAAATGCAGAGAATGGTCAGGCTTGGCTATAACTGCTTATGCACAGTAAATTCCCACAGCTTCCAAGAAGGCAAATTCTCCCATTCTTCTAGTAGCCAACAATGTGATGAGCTCCCCACAAAGCATCTGAAATCTGGATCCACTGCAAGAATAAGCAGTTATTTTCTGCCACTATCCTCCTTCACTTGGATTACAAATAGAGAGGCAAATAAACCAAACCAACCAGGCAAGTAATATCAACCGTATTTCTACCCAAAGATATATAAAGTCTTAAAAATCTTAAAAAGAAAACTTCTCATGTAAGGACGATAAAACAAAGACTAATGTCCCTTCCAAAAGTATACAATCTGTCCCTTTTTAAAATATGCTCTGCCTACCTAAGTGTCCAACAACAGAATGACTGGATTAGGATGCAATATATTATAGGATGGAATACTATTCAGCTATAAAGAGATGAAATCTTGCCATTTACAGCAACACAGATGGTACAGGAGGGGATTATGTTAAGCGAAATCAGTCAGGAGAAAGAAACATACCAGATGATTCCACTCACATGTGAAATACAGAGAAACAAAACAAAGGAATAGACAAAACTAATCCAAAGCAAACTCTAGAAGTCTGACCCCAGAATTAAACATACCACAAAAGGAGGGTGAGAGGGTGATGAGTAGCAAAGGAGGGAGGGGGCCCAATGGACTCTGGTGGAGGATTATTGGTGCCTTGGTATTGGGTGTGGTGTGGTAACAAACATCTGATGAGGTGTGAACCTATAACCCTAAATCATACACACTGCTGTAAACCAATGTAAACACACAAAAAAAAGTCACAGAAAAAAATAAACAGGTAAGAAAAAAAAAAAACTTACAGCTTAAAAAAATTCAAGGACCACCATGTGATAGTAGTTGCACTTTTAATACGCATACTTAGAGAAAACTGGTAAAAGACTTGCAAGTTCAATGACAGTCATAAAAGAAAATGGGCTCTGCTTGCAACTCAACAATAAAAAGGCAAATGACCCAATTTAAAAATAGGCAAGGAATCGGAATAGACATTTCTTCATAGAAGACATACAAATGTCCAGTAAGCACATGAAAAGATCTTCAGCATCACCAGATATTAGGGAAATGCATATCAAAAGCAAAACAAGATACAAGATACATTCACACCCCTGGGATGGCTATTATCTAAAAAGACAGACAATAGCAAGTGCTAGTGAGACTGTGTAGAAATGAGATGCTTCTCAGGCTGGTGGTGCAAAATGGTACATGTAGCCACTTTGGAAAACAGTCCAGGAGTTCCTCAAAACATTAGAAAGTTACCATATGACACAATTTCACGCTTGGGTATCTGCCTAAGAAAAATGAAAATATACATTCACATTAAAAAGTTTAAACAAATGTTCACAGCAGTAACGATAATTGCCAAAATCTAGAAACAACCCAAAGTCCATTAACTGATAAATGGATAAACAAAAGCTGTATGGTCACACAATGGAATATTATTCAATCACAAAAAAGAAAGTACTGATACATGCTATAACATAGATGAGCTTGAAAGCATTATGCTAAGTGAAAGAAGTCAGACAAAAAAGGTCAGGTATTTTATGTTTCTACTAAAATGTAATGTCCAGGGCCTCCCTGGTGGTGCAAGGGGTTAAGTCTCAGCACTATGAAGCTAGAGGCAGTCACTGCAGCAAGAGTTTGATCCCCCACCAGGGAGGTAACCCACATGGTGCAGCGAACCTCTTCTGTCTTGCCCGCTGCTCCCCTCTGCAGTGTATGTCAGTCAATCTACCTGTTCTGCTCTGCACTCTGTCTCTGGTGAATCCTCTCACACACCAGTCCCCCGCACCTCTGGCCTACACCCCAGCTCTTGTATGCCTAAATAAAATAAATCTTAAAAAAAAATAGTAATGTCCACATAGACAAATCCATAGAGACAGAATAGCTGATGGCTGTACAACTCTATCAATATACTAATAATGCTGAATCATATAATTTAAAAGTATGACTTTTATGGTATGTATGTATTTAATAAAGCTATTACTTTTAAAAAAGAAGGAAAAAACCAAACCTGCTGCCTTAGTGGGCTCTTAGAATTCCAGACTGAAAACGCTGCTTAGCTACTTCTGTACCACAAAAATGCATAAATAACCTTTTCCTCTAAGTACTGGTAAATGAAATGGGAAAATATCCACATTTTGAATGGTAAGGAAAGGCATGGAACCACCTTCAAAAATGCCTCTCACCCAACCAGCAAATTCAGATCATTAACTGTCCTTCACACACTCCCACTGCTGGGCCCATCTGAAGTAGAAAACCTCACTTGGATTTTATCCTCCCGGAGAAAACAAATTCTCAGGGTTTCAAAAGAGGATTTTTTTTTCCTTGTGAGTAATTATTTAATAAAGCTGTGGAAAGCAGGGTTCCCAAAGGCCAGCCATTCAAAAATTAGCAATAAGCCAGAAGGCAGGAGGAAATGTGGAAACAACCCAAATGCCCAAAAACAGATGACTGGATCAAGAAGATGTGGTACATATACGCCATGGAATATTACTCAGCATTCAAAAAAGATAAACACATGCAATTTGTAGCAACATGGATGGCGCTGGAAGGGATCATGCTCAGCGAAATAAGCCAGAAAGAAAAAGAAAAATACCGGATGGTCTCACTCATAGCAGGAATCTAGAAAACTTAAATAAGGGACCAGGAAAATGAATAACTATAAGAAAGAAAAAATCAAAATCAATAAACAACTACGAACCAGAGACACTCTATGGGGGGTGGGGGGGAAAGGAGGGCTTGGGGTCAAGATAAGGGGGTTGTAATTGTATGGGGAATACAAAAATAAAATTTAAATAGAAAAAAAAGATTAGCCTCTAACTGAGAAAGATCTAACCCCTTTCTGTGGCTGGGCAGGCAGATTTTAGAATAATAGCATGCTATTTCTGGAACTCCCTCCAGAGGAAAAGCTGGGAAGGTGGGAGTGTGAGTCCAAACATTTCAGTTTTAGATTAAAATTGATTGATGCTGATTGAGAGCAGCTATAAATGGCCGGCACCCCCTCAGTGCCCACGGCACAGGTTTGCTGGTCCTTCCTGGCTGAACTTGTCCCCGGAGAGCTCAGGGACCACAGCACAGCATTGTGCTCACCAGCAAAGATGCAGTTAACTGGGGCCAGGATACTAATCGACATCAAAGAGATTCCAGTTGCTCTCCTTGTGTAATAAACTTCTTTCACCCAACATCATTCACACTTTCCCAGTGCAAAGTTCACTCTGATACTGGTGGCTTTCTCACTTTGTAGCTTTTTTGGCAAGTGCCCCTTGGCCTGGTTGTTCATTAATATATAATCAGAACATTAAAAGCATTGTTTCACCTTCCAGGGAGTGTGCAGCGCATTTCATAAAGCCGACATTGTGCCGAGGGTGGGGGAAGGCACCTTGCAAAGGACAGAGAGTTCAAAGATGCCCAGACGGACGGGTACGTCCACGTGCGCGCGCGCGCACACACACACGTATTTCACAAGCGGTTTCTGATATATTCCCACATGGCAAAAGGGTAAGATTCAAGTGTTGGTCTTACCACAGAAAATGGCATTTCTTTCCTTTTAATCCTTTCAACATGAAATTACTCGTTACCTGGAAAACCTTTTTAAGAAGCAGTGATATCTGTGGCAAGAAGACAAGTGAACAAGGATGTCTTCGGCATCACGAGAGCTGTCTAAGAATAAGAGTCGAGACGTGTGCGACTTTTACTTTTCAAATCAGACACACAATGCAACTCACTTTCCAAACCATGTTTACTTTGCCCAAAGCCACATTCTAAACACGGGCTCGTTTGTCGAAGGCAAGAGCTTACAGTCCAACCTTGTTTATGCTCCAAGTAGGTTTTGACAGAAAAACCACATCAATTTGTTTTAAAATAATTTCCATTTGCTGGAAGCTGTTCCTGAAGGGTTCTCCGCCACGCTAATCTGCTCTGATTCCTACCAGCTGTAGGTACCGGGCACGCTGGCCACAGAAGGGGCAGCCTGGGCACAGGCGGGATGGCTTGGAAGGGGTTACTTCTGGGGATCTGCAAAGCCACTGAAATATTTCCCCCCAGAACGCATGATCAACCTCAGTTTAGGAATAACACAAAAACATTTCCTAGTTCAGGGGCAAAACTTGTAATATGCCTACACAGAGCGCAGTTTTTCATAAAATTACACCTGGGAGAAAAGAGGTTTCTCATGCTCTCAGAAACATGACATTTCTAATATTAGGGATGTGTATTTGTATTCAAACCCAAAATTCACAGTAGAGGATGCTAAGCTCATTTATTTGGCTAACTGAGCATCCAAAAAAGGAAATTTAAAAGGGAAAAGTCTTATGAGTAACATATGCAAAGATCTTTAGCCTCACCACGTAAGGAAATGGTAATTAAAATAATCCAAAGCAATTGGCATGTATTAAACTGGTGTATGGTTACAGGGTAGAGGGCGGAAGCATCTAATGTCTGTAACAGTGTGGGGAAATGGGTGCAATTTCACTCATAAATTACTGGCCCCCTAAAAGCAGCAGTGCCAAAAGCCTTTAAGAATTAATTTGCATATCCAGAACAATTTGGATTTAGTGAACTCAAGGAAGTAAGAAATAAACACACATGCATACGTACATACACACACACACACACACACACGGATGTTTATCATGGTTTAAGGGAAGCAACATGCCCTCTATCAAGAAAAGTTTAATTATAACTTAAACTGTATTTTTAAATGTTTCAAGTCAGAGAAAAGAGCCATATAGTGGGACTTTAAAAATATTAGAAATAAATAGCAATGCCAATTTTGTTTTAAAACTATAATTCAAAATTGGTATTCAATCACAGACAGTACTAGAAAGTTATATAGGAAAGCATTATTTATCACTAGGTAAGGAGATCAATTACTCTTTTCTCTTTTATAGTTTCACCTTTAGTCATGTCTACCATGTATCACCAGAAAACTAAAAGTAATTAAAATAAAGGCATGATAAGGAGGCTAATGGTCAACACAAAACCTTTAATATATGTGCCCTCTGACATACAGTCACTCCTCAGCCAACCCAGTTAGAGAACACAACCACAGCCCACACCTCCATAACCATTCAAACACATGCTTGAGGCAGAACCCACAGGCAGGACAGTTTTCCTATGCTTCCATCAGCGACTCTGGGAGACTGCCCCCATCTGAGGTCCACACTAAAAGGAGTCAGATTAAAAATCTATCTGTCCAAGTCTCCTGTGGAAGCTTCTATAAATCCGAGCTGTTAGTCTGGACTGAAGGCACTGAGGGCATGATAACCTGCCCCACTGTTCAAAATTTTAGCTGGCTCTGGGTAAAGATAACATCTCTCCCTCTATCAGCAAAGAGGGAGAAAACAATCTTGGCTTGATCATCCTTTTTGTCAAAGTAGAGGTCTTAACAAAGTAAGGAAGAGCCCAAGCAACCCCAACCAGCTGCCTGGCGAGGTCTCAGCGTAAACTGAGCAGAATAACCACAGGGGAAGGGTGTCTAGACAGCCTGGTCTATGTAAGAAGCAACCCTCCCTGCAGTGTCAACTCTGAAAAAAGACACCAACATCAGCTCCAGCAAAAGAGAAGAGGGACCGCATCGGAAGCTGGGAAATGCACGGTGGGCTTTCTTGCGAAAGGGAACCTAGGAGAGGGAGCCTGGCCCGCCTGCCAAGGACAGGCACCAGAGATCCAGAAGAGACCAAAATGAGGACCCCACATGGGAGACAGGTCACACACAGTGCTTACACTGAAAACAAGATTCAGTGGCAATGCTTGGATACAGGACTAAGAAACCATGGTCCCAAAACAGAGGGACTAAAAACAGTGTCAATTCTCCATTCCTCTTAAGTTTCTCAACACTAGTATTTGTTGGGGGAATGGAGGAAACTATCAAATACACAAGGGATATTTAGGAAACGTGCAGACAAGAGTCCTGTGGGAAAACCAACTTAGGGTATATTTCTGAAAAGGAATGTCTACAGGATTGTGCAGAATGAATGCATTTCTACCTACATTGATATCTATGCTGTGCACATGATGTGATGTGTTCCAGGCTCTGTGCTAAATTCTGGGGAGACAATGTTAGATTAAAAACAAAGTCTTCCCTGCTCAGGGAGCTTACAGACCAAGGGGGCAGCCAGACAGCGATCAGATCAGCAGGCACAATGCCCCACAAAATACTACAGAGTCTTCAAGGCAGAAATCAAATCCAGAGGGAAAGTCAGCAATGGTTTCCAAAAAAGAGACACTAAAAGAGGAGGAATAGTAGTTGGCAAGGCACAGGGAAGAACACATCTCTGGGCATCGAGGACAAGATGCAAGGAATAGGTGACACACACAGCATTATGAGGGCCTGGAAAACGCCCCATGTGGTGGCAGGGACACATGGAGCCAGGTAGAAAGAAAGGGTGAGAGGGAGGTGAAGCCAGAACTCTAGGTGGTGAAGGCCTGGGTTCCAGTATGTGAATCTGCACAGACCACCAAGGCTGGGAAAACAGTAAAGAACAGTAAAAAGCCCCCTGCGCCCTCTAAAGTCTGCCTAACATAGAAACCGTACAGAAGAAAGGCTGAACATAAAACTTACTCAACGTCACTGATGAATTCCACCTCCCTTCCTCCCTCCTTTCCATTTCTGCTAGAGTTCCCTTTGTAAATGAAGGGGAGGGGGCCAGGGGTCACTGGTGGCCACAGCAGTCTCCCAGGGCCACGTATATCTCACGGGGCCACACAGCTCGAGACATGCCAAGGATTTCAGGGGGAGCATAAACCCCATTGGCAGGCTAAACTGTTCATATGTTCTTGAGTTAAAAATACACCACTCTGGTCAGCGTTAACACCAAGATCTAACACCAAAGCAGTTTGTAAGGCCAGGCCAGGCCAGCCTAGGATTCACCCATCATCTAAATGGGCCTCACCCTGTAAATCGTCCAACAATACATCAGTGAGATTATAATAAACCCACCAAATACACATGCATTTGAGAAAAACACTTTCCAAACCCAAGGATACTTTACTGTTTATAAATAGTTTACTTTTTTTGATCCTGGAGCACATAATATTCACAGTTGCTCCAGAAACCA
Organism: Talpa occidentalis; assembly: GCF_014898055.3. Taxonomy (NCBI): domain Eukaryota; kingdom Metazoa; phylum Chordata; class Mammalia; order Eulipotyphla; family Talpidae; genus Talpa; species Talpa occidentalis. Next base: position 48,487,300 of record NW_023600993.1, read on the forward strand.
AAGAAACACGGAACAGGGACACAAACCACAACCTAACAGAAACAATAAACAACAGATGGCGAGACATATGCATGTGCTGCAAACCCCTTCACCAAGGGGCACACCAAGCATGGATACTGACACAGAAGCCGGCCCATGAGGTAGCATGCTCTTCCAGATCACATTCAAGACAGGGACTCCAGGGTTAGACCTGTGCCAGGTGCTTCAAGCCACCAAAGAGTTGAGAGGTCAGCCAGTGGCCTCAAAGAATTTACAGGGAGGACAGACAAGCACAAGGAAACAAGCAGCAGTAGTCTTACAGTTTTCTTTCTACATAAGATCATCTTGCGTTCTTACTCCAGCTATTACTCATCTCCAGGCAAGTCATTCAGCCTGGGCCTCCCATGTACCAACCGGGTAGTATACACAGATAGTATGTTTCATAGTTAGGATGATAAGTTAGGGTATACGTGTCCTGCTGCAAAAATGAAAATTGCTATTATTCCTAGAATTATTGTCCTAATAACTGGCCCTCCTCACATTTCTGATGTGGTAGTCCTGTTAGAAGTTACAAATTATTTTTTCCTGACTTCACCACAGGTTTAGTGAGGTGGGCACTATAATTATCCTCACTTCACATAAGCAGAAATTGAGTCAGAAGGAACCTAAATAAACTGTCCAAGGTCATGCAGACAGCTGGACTCCAAGGGTGCCCCTCTGAACCACGTCACCACTGTACCACCTAACAACATGGCCGCTTCATCCCCCACTCCCACCAGCTCTGTGACCTCACATGAGGAATGGAGGAAGGCTCTACAGAGGCTGAAGATACGGCAGGCATTACCCTACCCAGGAGGCCCTGAAACACTGCCCTGTTCTGGGGTTTTCACTGGTGAACATGACTTTGATGTATTTGAAGAATTCAAGTCAAATGCTTAAATAAATTCCGATTCTCAAGTCATATTTGCCTTCACTACTGATTTTAGTCGATATTTATGAAAAAATGTAGTGTCATCTGCCTCCAAACAAAAGAGGGATCCCCATAAATAAACGTAGCTTCATATTGCTTTCCATATATGGATATTTTAGATATCACCATCTTGTGTCCAATTATTGAGCCAATTTCACCTCTATGCTCATTTTTTGGTAACTCTGACTAGAATTTTCCAATGACACTGTAACTTTAAGCTTTTGTTTCTTCTGCATTTAAAAAGAATGCCATTTCCCAATATATAACTCCCAGATGTAGAATTCAGATGATTCATCTTGCAGAACAAGTGTTCTGAGACATCAGCTCCAAATAGAGGAAAAACTTGGAATTCCCTTCTCCCTCAAAGTAAGAACTCGCCTAGATCTGCTCTGCTCCACAAAGTTTGTTTTCAATTATATCTCCAAATTCTTTTAACAATAACTGCATGGCGTCTGGCACCAACACATCTGATTCTTTGAAGTGGTTCTCAAGCAGAAAGCAGAAAAAATAAGGGGAAAAGAAAGGAAGCACATTCATAATTTTTGTTTTAGGTCAAAACTTCTCTCCACTAGTTTGCTTTGACAATAAAAATCAAAGGAACCCAACTCTATGACTTCTCACTGAAGATCCACTCTGCAAGGAGCACCAGTAACTGAAGAAAACTTCTAAATGTATCCCTTTACCCATGAGCAGGCTCTTGATGGGAAAACAAGATCTTTGGCATACAGAAAATGGCATTTAACTCTTTATATCTAAATTCCCAAAACACTTCCATGAAATCCTTCATGCAAGTTCACTAAGAGTCATCACACTTTGGGGGTAAGCCTTAGAACCCCTTTGAGAAACAATGAAGGCATGGATATCCTTTTACCCAAAAGAAAACGTATTAGATCCCACAAAGGAAAGTCACAGGGCAATAACCAAATAATTATCAAGGGATGCCAGGGTACCTGAAATTGAACAATTCCTGCTGTTTTCAAGTCTAAATGGAGATGTATGAAAATTTATCTAACCAGACTGAGAATTCTCTGGGAGAGGGTTAGATGTAAATAATAAATTCACCATTACAAAGAATAAGAGAGAATGTCTGATACCAACAAAAGAGGCTTGTGGAAGGGTAGCAGGATTGTTCGACCTATTTTGATTTCCAAAAGCATTAAGGAAAAAGGCTATCACTGGGGCTTAAAGAGAGGATGTTTTTAAAAATCCAGTTTGTTGGACTATTTCTTTTTGTCCAAAAGTAGTCCCTAATTTCTGTTAAACTTCCTGTCAAGAAGTTCCAAACCACTAATTGTGCCTCCAACTTCAATGCATTTTAGCTGTCCCCAAACAAGTTTCCAAATTCCAGGAATCTTTCTAAAGAAAAAAAAAAAAAAAAATCTGAAGGTTCCATCTTATGAAAATTTACATGACAAAGAATGAGTGGAAGGAAGAGAAAACCCCAAGAATTTCCACTGAAAGCCTAACAAATTCCATGTGGAAAGTAGAAAAAGGTGGATATTCAGAACACAGAAAATAAAACCTTCTAGATTCTACATGATAAAGTTTTTCAAGGAGGCCAATTATGATAGGGATCAAATTTTCATTAACAGAGCTTGACCAAGAAGAAACCACTAAAAATCCAGGCAGATGGGTCAATTTGGTATAAACTTGACCAAAAAAGAGACTTTGAAACTGGAGAAAGCAAGCCACTGGGCTCTAACTAGTAGGTTGAATTTCAACCCTACGAAGGTAAAGAAAAGGTCTCCCTGGTAAAAAGGTCCCTGATGTCCTCCATGCTCCCTGCATGTACTCAATGCTAGGTTAGCTCAGAAAGAACAGTGGAGGTGGTGTGTGGATTCCTTTCTTTTACTGATTACTACTGAATGTATTACAGATGGCCCAGTCAGTCAAGCAAGGCAGTTCATCAGCATCCCCTACAACTTCACTCACCCAACCATGCACTGAAGGCCTGGCCAGAGAGGTGTGTCATGCAGTCACCCTAAAACAGGCAGAGATAAGTGAGCCATTCTCTGGCAAAATTTATCTTTGACTTTATTTGCGCTTTTTGACCTAAATCAAAGACCTAAAGTAGGTCTGCACCAGATTGTACAGTTTTCTCTGGGCCAGAAGAGAAAAGGAGTCAAAGATTCACAAAAGAAATATTAAGTATTCATTCCCCTCAATAACAAAGGCCCACAAAAGGTTCCCCCACTGAGTCCCACACACATCCCCCTTTTCCCTTTGCTGCTCAAAACATCTATCTGAGGAGTTCACTCAAGACACCAGACATGCAAAGGTTACTTCTAAGTAACTATCCCAGATGCACAAATCAATTTACTAATTCTTACCATTCAATGAGTAAGTTTATTCTCTGTCCGCATCCATTAAGATAGAATCATAAACCTGAAAATGAGTCTTAGATGTTAAACATCCCTCCACAGATTGAAAATGAAGTGGTTAGCCCAGGTGACACTGCCAATCAGTAGATGAACCAGACAAAACCCCAAAATCTCCTGACACCCAGCCATAGGTATGGGCTATTTTCGTATCCTCCCACATTACTGCCCTTAAAGCTTTACTACAACTAATTTTTCCTCTTCAATCAGTAGTTCTTAAGTCAAGAATCCTCTCAAGAGCTTAATAAAAATTAGGTTTTTTTAAATGTGCCTCTTTTCTATACAGAAAGATATAAGTGTCAAGATTTCACATATAGTAGATTCCTAGACTCCCCCCGCCACCACAAAAAAAATTGAAGTCAGTCAGACTTTATTTTAGAACAGGCTGAAATTTAATGCAATTTTAGTCATTTCTAAGTACTGTTTCAAACGTAATTGTGGGAGAATCCAAAAACCTCCGAAGAAGAGTTTCTGATTTTTGTCTTAAGCAAAGCATGGCCCTCCACGAGGTCAAACCATGCTGAGCCAAGAGGTCTACACAGACACTAAATCTGAGAAAACAGAGGTGTTTGGGATGAGTAAACCTTAGCAGCTACAAGATATTTTACTGTGCTTGTCTGGGTCTCCTCTCTTCCAGCGACAGAAGGAAACCCCTTCTTGTTCAAGTTGCAGTTTCTGCATCCATCACTTCATTGCATCAACAACCAATTTCCTGGAAGCAGCGAGCTCTTCTGGCTGTTTATAAGTTTTGCAAGCACTGGGAGCTTTTATGCCAGAAACTCACACCAAGCCAGGTGGAGGGAGGAAATCACAGACAAAAAACTCAATTTTTTAAATGAAAAATACAAGGAAAACTAAAATGTAGGCAAAATGCATGATGTTGGACCAAGGTATTGCACTGCTGAAATCAGGTGAAAGAATGCAGTTCTCCCAACTTGTAAAATAGAAATTAAAGTAAGAATTTCTCAATTGTATGTGTAGCCCCCAATGCGCTTGTCTTAAATCCTTTGGTATGTGCTTCCCTCTTTAAAACACAGAATCCACCATAAGATGGTATCTAATCAAGTATCATATAAATTTAACTAAGCTTAATACATCCAGGAGTTTAACCTGACCGTGTAGGGTGGCTCTGATAAACCACCAAGCACTCCATAATCTACACTGACTTAGATTTTTACAGCTAGAATATAGGAATGATTACATAAACTATGGTAAAGTGAATGAAACTTGGATGATCACATAACCCCTATTAGGATTCATAATTAAGCTGTAGCCACCATGAAATCTAACCAATAGAGATAGTAAACTGATCTTTTACAAAACCAAACCATTCTGCAGCTACTCGGAGAAAAGCATTTTCAAATCTGTGTGTGTTTAAATCAAGCACAGAGGGTTCCAGGATCCTAGTTCTTGCTTTTTTGAGGATTTTCTTCCAGGGTGCCTCTAACTCTATTTAAAGAAGCCTCAAGTAGTTACAGCTGGAAGGTCAGACCTTGCAGAGTAAACAATAGTCAACTCAATTCAGACTCCGGGACTTCACAACAACCCATGGCTAATTATTCGTCTATTAACAAACAAAGTTTGAAATATCACTTTTTAAATGACCCATTAGTAGTTACGGTTTGTTCACTAATATATTCTAATATGTTCTTATCAACAGTTAATAGCATAGTAGAAACCTCCCAATTAAGAGTTACACAGGATTCGAGAAAGTTAATCAGAATTGCACGTTTTGGGTAAAGGACTCAGGACAAAAGAACTTTCTAAGCACCTCCCACAAGAGGAAAAAAAGTGTCTCCTGAGAAGACATGAGTACATACAGTATGTGCTCATTAAACAGTGTATAAATATATAGCCTACACAAAATTCCCTTTGGAAAAATACACAAGATATGTGTTGACTATTTTCAACATTATGCAATTCACATTTCTTAAAACCACCTCATAGTGAATTACACGTATGAGGTGAATTTTTATCTCAACAAAGTTTTTTTCATTAGAAAAAAACGAAACACTATCCACTTACAGATGAAATGATAAGCCTGGAATTGTTTCCAGAAAACATGGAAGGGGAGAAGTGCATTGGGGCAAAAATTAAACAAGGTGGGTCGAGAGCTGATAATTGCTGAAGTTGAGGGCTAGAACACCAAGTTAATGACTTTATTCTGTCCACTTGCTAGATATCTGCTTTGTGAATAAAAAGGTTAAAGAAAAATACCTACACCAACAGAAGTTAATGACTTTAATTATATAGCTGCATATCAAATTTTCCCTTAATTACATTTTTTTTAAAAGCCTTTCAGATATTCTCACAGGAAAAAGAAGCTATGTCTGCGCCAGCCTACTTCCCAATCAGTTGGAAATTAGCACTGCCTAAGCAGAGCCCAGTGTGTCCATTTGTTTTTATCTAGCCCAAACTGCTAATGCTTCAGATACAAATGCTTTGAAACAAAGAGCTCTACAACTGCAGGGCTAGATAAAACTAAAGCAAGATTATCTATCCCACAGTTCAAAAGTGCTCAATCCTCCTTGTATCTAACAGGTTATCATCAAGTAGGTAATCCAGCCAGAAAGAATTTATCAGTACAATGTATGCTCTGACCAAGATAAGCAGCAAACTATTTGAATGGCAAATTATAAATTGATGGAAGGAGCAAAGGACAGGAAGTGGGGGTTAAGAGGGGCACTTGCTAAATGCTGCATAAAGGAGTGCTTAAAAGATGAAGTTTTAATTTATCAGCTAAAAAAAGTTCCCTACTATCTCCACTCTGTTTCTTAACACCCAGCTAATTCTGCTTGCAGAATGGACCTATATTATTTCATTCGTTTTTCTTCATGAGACCTTAGGGGAAAAAAAAAAAAGATGGACCTGCAGATTTGAAATGATTAGAGACTTGTGCATGACAAAAATTTAAAGAAAATCAATGCAAAGTTCTTCAAGAGACAGGCCATTCTCTGAATGCCACCTTTGCCAAAATAAACTGTGCAAGCAGTGATTGGAGCCTGCATCCTGGTTCATAAGGAAACCAAGATGTATTAGGACTTGCAAAGATGAACCGATTAGTTGTTCACATAATGGGCTTTACCGGTTATGCTAGATTAAATAGTAATAAAGACACAAACAATCATAGTTGTTCATGTGGGCAAAGCTGTGAATCATGGTCATTCATGAGGAAGGGAGGCAGGTACAGGTGCAGAAGGAGCAAACGGCCTTTTGGGTGGCATCTTTGCCAGATTCCTTAAATGACCCTGTGCTCACCGTCCCGTGTCCCTTACAGTTACTGGCAGGACTGCAAACAAACCAAAATAAACGAAAAATGTCAGAGCTCTCCAGCTGTCTGCATACAACCCAACAATCTCCCCTCACACCTCCTCCTCCTTCAAATATTTCCAAAGAGAACTGGGTATAGCAAAGGATTCAGCTGGCCCCAAAGTCTGTAACCTAACCTCTGTTTGGAAGTGCACACCTGCATTTTTCCAAGCTATTGACTGAGAGGTACTACTTATATATCGGTAGGGATCAGTTTCAATGAAACCCTGGGAAACAATAGAATAAAATTATTAGTTTAATGGCCTCTCACTTCTCGGCCTCCTTCCCACACCCCACCTCCCAAAAGGAAAATGATAAATATAAGTATTTGCACAACTGGAATACATTTATAAACCATCTCAGTAATTTCTGGTAATTGTATAATTTGTTGCAACTGTTTAAAGCTTCCCAACGGTCCCAATGAGATTCCCAAAGGCACATGAAGTTTCACTATTCATTTTATCACTAAAACTTTATGGGAGAAAGTTGCTGGCTTGTCAATCCTGCCACCTGCTCACTCCAAAAGAGGTCTTCACATCAGAAGAGAACTTCTCCCAAGATGCCTCTGTCATCAGGAAATCTATCTGGAGAGATTAGATATAAGAAAGGATACAAATTTGAGCTACTGAAGCAGTAACTTTCAAACTGCTCAGGTATCATCAGGTAGTTGATGAACCCACATTTAGGACCTGGGAAAAACACACGTGCCTGCTAACTCTGCCCTCACTGCAGCTATAAAAGGGAATGTTACGATCCCCTTCTTAGAAACAAGGGAAGGAGATTCACCCTAATATCACACGTATCTGTATGGGTGCTGGAGCCAGGAATGGCCCCTAGAAATAATTTCCAACGCCTTCATCACTATTCCTAGTGAAGGGTGTGGCCTGAATGTGTTCATCAGGGATGAGGGTGCCACACACTGAATAGAGCAAAATCAATTATCCAAATGGAAACCCAGGGTGCAATTGGGCAGTTGATGCTCAGAGGACATGGAGAAGAGCTGAACCCAGGACACAAGAGAGTAAAACTTGGGACGTGGAGAAATAAATTACTTCCTAAACAGTGGATGACTTTAATAAGCAAACTGGGTTTCAGAAGATTATGCACAAAGCAGTTGACTAAAAACCACAAAGTATTAAATTATATAAAACATAATACTATAGGAATATATAAAGCATAAAGCCTTTGGATAAGAAAATTTCATAGCCATAACCCTCCAAAAAAAATTAAATAAATGGGATACAAATTGGCGACTTCCAAGGAGACCACAGAAAATCACAATTTTCATTTGTTCTACCATCTCTATTTTCCTAATGAGAAGGACGAGGTATCAGACCAGTCTCCAGAAAAGTTCCTAGTCCCTCTCAAGTAACTGGCCAATTAATTGGTCAGTTTAGACTACTATGCTAAACTCTGCAGGTACATAAAAAATCAGTACAACTTCCAAACTCTGGTCTCCACAGTCCTACTTCTTTGCATGGGATGATGAGAACAGATCTGCTCTTCTTACTGGTTCTCATACCTTAACTTGAAATAAAAGCAGAAGACAGCCACATTACTGACTCACACCAAGAGCCGATGCCATGGGATTGATGGAAAGACCCCCACTGGTTCAATGCCATGCTTAAGTCATAAAAATCAACACTAAGTGTCCCTCAATTTCCCACAGGCTGAGGAACTTTGAAGATTTTTAGATATTTCCCTCCTCTGCCTGGGAATTCTTCTATCCCTCCTCCCTCAGGTCTCAAGACAAGGCCTCCAGCCTTTGAAACTGCATCCATTGTAAACAGCTCTGAATATTAACACAGCCCAGAGTCCTGTTCTCTTTTAAAAGACCCCCAGGGTTTCAAACTGCTGTCACTGAGGAGGGGGAAGGTCCCCAGTGAGTGAATACCACTAAGCTCAATCAAAAGAAGTTGAAAGTTAGGTTTGCTCATGAAACTTAAAGTCCTTCAGCCTATGGGGTAAGTCAGAGGAATCCCTCTGAGTTTTAAACAAATGGAAAAAAGAAGAAGAAAAGACCCTGGTACAACCACATCCTTACTGCTTATAGAGACTTTCAATTCAATGAATCCCTTTTTTAGAATTGCCTGGTCTGTAAATGTCACTTTAAAAATAACCATAGAGCATGTTAATAACCTCTTTCCGGCCTTCCCTTGCTAACAGACCTTCAGGGCTTTAGCAGGTGCACAAACTGGGCCAGGTGCATTGTTAAGTCACACAAAACCCAAGTGCTCCCTGGCATTCCTGTCTACCCTGAAAGAGAGGATGCTGAAAAGACTTCGCACCAAGGAGACACCTCTGCAGAATGGGGAAGAGGCCCTTTCATTGTGAGCAGGGGTGTCTGAGGGAGAGAAAGGTCAGTCAGAGGTCGTCGAAAAGTGCTGGGGAAGGCGGCATGGGAGACCCAGGCAAAGGAATTAACACTCGAAGAGGGAAAGTTGCAGCCTGAACTTCAGAGCTGAAGGGACCCCCCCCCCACCAATCCACTAGGAACCAGCTCTGCTACATTGCACGTTATCACCTTCATCCTTTGGAGATGTTCCCAAGAATTAGCACTGGAGATACATTAAAAAGTCTAAAGTTTGTGAAATCTAGTGCCCAAATGTAATTATTGGAAGGGATGAGCACGCTTCTTTCTCAAACAGCCCCTTGAAAGGGGGCAAGAACTGCTCGGACACATCCAACTGATTACAGGGAACTGTGCCAACACATTCATTGATGTTGCGCCTGGTGGGGCTTGGGGCCCTTCCTAATTTCACAGTACTCTACAGTTAGATTTTAAAGATATCATTTCATATTGGCGGCTTTTAAATAGTGTATCTTTCTCTCCAAGCAACCAAATTTTATTTGCCAGAGACTTCCCCTTACTCAAAATAGGCTGAAAACTAGTAACAGACAGCTGTTCCATCGTGGAGAGGGCTTCTGGGCCAGGCTGTTGACACTTGTTGTAAAGAAAAGGCCTCTGAACTCAAGCTTCAGCCCCCTACTATGTTGGGGGCACTTAGACTTTTCAGATTCTCTCTGCCATCACCCCGTGTTTAACAGGCTTCTATTCCAAACCATCCTTTGCCCATCCCTACAACTCAGATGTTCAAGGTCCTCCGAGTCCTTGTTAAGTGATAGGACCACAAAGGGAAATGGTAGACGGGAAGATGTCAGGACAATGCAGGCAACATCCACTTCTTAAAAACACACATGAGAAACCCAAGATAGGTTCTAGAACAATCAGGTCATCTGCACTTCAAATAATTTGCATAAACAGGAAGGGAATTACTTTCCAAACCCTTAATTCACAACACTCTGCACACCTGGGCCTCCCAGCACAGCTGTAAAATTTGAAAGACAAAGGCTCTCTTTGCTTCAAGATGACAACGGCAACCAGAGCTTGCGTTCATTTTCAAATATAATCATAAGCACGACTAACTTGCCAAAACCCACAAGGTTAGATGTAAGCCACCAGGTTTGGCACAGCAAACACATAAGGAGACATTAACCAAGAGATCCAACTCAATACCCACATCTTCAAGTGGCTCCGTATAACCACATCTGGTATCTGTAGTGAAGGCCCTTGCTTCTGAATGCCGTATCATCTTCCCTCCACATGGGTAACAAGAATTACGGCCTGTTCTTCCTTCAGGGCCTGCCCAGTTTCCTACCACAATCCCACCAAGGCCGCCATTTACTATTTAAGCTAGCAACATTCTGTATTCAACATTATGCCACTAGTAAGGGTCTAAGGTAAATTGTATTTAGAACTTCTTAAATATCCTCTAAAGCCATGTTTTCAAAAATAATTTCAAAGAAAGCAAACATCTGAGTTCTAATAAGTTCAGCTTCTTAGGTTCTGGGAAGTTGGAATAGGCTTGGCAGTGCTTGGTGCTATTTATGAATTGCTGGTTGCACGATGCCAATCTCACCTACGTAATGGCATGGCAGAGTCAGTTATGTCTTGACTTCTACAACTATAAGTTGTTGTGCTTAAGTTATCCTCAGGCCCTGGGAATGAACACAGTTTCCTTCTATCAGCTCCATTATATTTCTTGTATTAAAACTGCATTTACACTCACTATTAAAAAGCTTTACTTTCCTTATGCTAGACCTAGGAAGAGATGCACTGTTACAAAAGCAAAAAAAAAAAAAAAAAAAAAGTAAAGAATAAGTTCCATAAAGCATCAGGTCCCCTTCTATCTCAAACCCAGGGCCTGAAATTGTTTGAACTAGCTACAGTAAATCTAGTTCATGGGGTTATAAACCAGCTCAAAGCATTTCAAGACACAATGAACTCAGAGGGTGTACACTTGGTGAAAAACTATAAGATATTTTATTATAAAACATACGGAGACTTTCTTCCCTAAATTCTTGCTGAATCAAGGCCAGGAATATAACCTGTGTAACTACTGATGGAAATGAAGAAATCTGAAACCTAGGGGGAAAAGATTTGCTTGATTTTTCTTTAATTACAAAAAGAAATGACTTCCCAAATAATTTTAAAACAATTATCCATTTTGCACTGAACACCAGATTGCTACACACTAACCAGAAGTCTCACAGTCCATATCTTAAAATGTAATTGGTTAACACCACAATCAGTATAATCAAATCTACTGAACTTCAAACAGACTGGTGTTTACTGATCAAGTCAAGAATACAAAAGTTTAATTTTAAAGGTATTCATGCCATGTGAAATGTCATACCTAGGCAACAGAAAGCCCAAAAAAAGACTAAGTTTTGCTCCAAAAATTAAAGGGCAAGGCAAAGTGGATCTTGTGACCGGAGGAGAGTGCAAACAAGAAGACACCCTATACCCACAGGGAAGGCACCACTACTTCTGAACTAAGTGCCTTCCCCACAATGTCACTGACACGTGGCACTGGGACTGACTCTTCCAACAGATAAACACTTAAGTTACCCTGATTCTGCCCACAATTTTTTTTTTTTGTAACTACCTTAGAAATATGTAGGGGGAAAACCACAATACTCCAGGCTGCAATACCCTAGAGTGCTATGACTACATAAACCACCACCCAAAGCAATGCTGGGTTCTAACCTCCCAGTACTTAACAGCCACTGCCCGTGTTAAAACCCACATTATGACCACCGGTTTCCACTCAGTGAGTGAGTACTACAGGATACTGAAGAAAAAACTTAACCTTAACTAAATTATCCAGCTTCAGAACTATGTCATGTAGCACAGACCAAGTTGAAGACCTTGTCGAATTTTCGGGGGTACAAGACCTTCACGTTTGAGAGGAATTAGCTTATCTCTCCTCATGGCAGCCAGATATCCAGACCTTACTTTCTCAGAGCAAGCCACAGGTGTTGGTTAAAATTTGTGTCACAAGTGTTGTTTCTCCTTTCTAAGCAGTGAATGTCACGCCTGAAGTTATTACTGTGTCACTTCTATATTCTAGAAAAGATGTCCTACCACTCAACTAGGACATCTAGGCCTCTTCTGGAAGGTACTAATAGTTTCAAAGAGACGCTAATCACTGATAACTGGACATGATTTTGACTCATGGATCAGATTTGCTATAGATAAAAAGGGCTACTGCATTCTACCATCTTTGAGTCGTTTAATTTTTTTTTTCCTGTCCAATCCCGCGTAAGAAGTGTCCCATCAAGTCCTGGTCGGCCAAAATCTTACCAGCACAGAAACCAAACTCTTTGGGGTTAAACTCTGTTTAAATCAACCAAGTCCCTGCAGCCTCTCCTGAAGGAGAACTACTCCAACACTAATTTGCACCACTTAGGAGAAATTTTGGTGAGTGAGTGGGCCCCACCCCACTCTACCAAGCGGGCGCCTGGGGAACAGACAGGAAGGGTCTAGAGTGCCAAACAGGTAGAAAAGGACAAATTCCCAGGAGTCACAGATCTCCAGGAACTCCCTGAGCCCCTGACTCGGCTGTCCTTCCAGCGAAGGCTGCCTTCTTCCCCCACCTGAGCCAAGCCTGGTCCTGGGGGGATGAGAAAGCAGCTACAAATAAATAATGTAAATGGAAGACTGGAGTCAAGAGTCACCTTCATTCATTACCCACTGGAAGGCCAAGGAGCTCAGACACCAAAAGAGTAGGGTTACAGGAGAAAGAAACACATACCCGCAGACCCCCAGACGGCCTTCCCCACACTCTCCCCTCCAGATGTTTCCCGCTGTCCACCTACACACTTGCACACAAACACTCTCGCTTCCAGATTCCTCACTCACATTCCCTCACCTCCAGATTCCCACTCACTCGCTCTCAGATCGTCCTCACTGCAAGCCCCACGAGACACTTTTTCTCCTCTAGACTTCTCACGCGCGCGCTTTCCTCTCAGGACCCCCACGCACAAGCTGACCACTATGACCCGACGCTAAGTTTTCCAGCCCAAACAACTTCACACACACACACACACACACACACACACACACACACACTCTCCCACACTCCGCACCCCTCAGGGAAAAGAACCGCCGCCGGCCCTTCCCCAAGTGACAGCACCCCGGGGCGCAGGGGCGAGACCGGCACTCACAGGCTCCGCGTCCAGGCAGGCAGGTCCCCGGGTAGCGCCGTCAGCCCGCGCCCGCCGCAGTCCAGCGAGGTCCCAGCGCAAGTGCAGGCGGCGGCGCAGGGAGTCCGCGGGCCGGCCGTGGCCAGCGCCGGCTCCAGCCCCAGCAGCAGCAGCAGCAGCAGCCACAGAAGAGGGGACGAGCGGCGCGGGACCCCGAACGTTCCCGGGACCGGCCGCGCCATCTTGTCTGGAGCGCGCCGCGAACTCCGGCTGGGGGGCTGCGAGGTCCCGGACGACTGCAGGCACGGGCGGGCCCCGGCGGCTCCACTCGGCTCTAGGCTCCGCTCCGGGGCATGGCCGCCCGCACAACTTCTCTCCGCCGCCGGGCCCCGGGGCTCAACGGGCCCCCAGCGCCCGGGCCGCTCCGCAGCGCCCGGTGGGGGGCGCGAGCCCCGCGCCCATCCGGGCCGACCCGCCCGTTCACGCTGCGAACTCCAGGGACCCCGGCAAGGGTGTTCGGCTGCGCCCCAAGTCCTCACGCCGCGCTCCCGGCCGGCCCCGCGGCCCCGCGCTCGCCAAGTGCGGCGGCCGCCGCTGCCCGCGGAGAAGGCGCTCAGCCTCGCCGCCCCGGCCCCGCAGCCGCGGGCATCTTCCTCGCGCTCCTCGCGCCCCGCTGCAGACCCCGCTCCACCGAGCGCCGCCCCCGGAGCGCCCGCAGGGCCCGTGCGGCTCGCGGTCCCAGCGCCCCAGGCGGAGCGCGCGCGCGCAGTTCCGGGCGCCGCAAGGCTCCCGAGAGCAGCGAGAGCCCCGCCGACCTCGCCGCCGAACAATCAGCCGCTCGCCGCTCGCCTCCCCGCGGCACTGCCCCGGCGGGTCCCCGAGGCCCCGCCCCCGGCCGCTCGCCCGCACACACCCCCGGGCTCCGCGCCCCTCGCCGCCCCACGTTGGAGGCTTTGCCGCGGCGCCGCGCCACGCCCCCTGCCTGCTGTTGATTGGCTGCCGGAGTCAACGGCGGCCAGCCTGGAAGGCCATTGGAGCGCTCACCATGATCCCGCCCCTCCTGCTTCTCGGGGCACCCCGCCCCGCTCGCTTTTCCCACCCAAGGTGTGAAGGGCGGGGACTGGGCGGGGAAATGGAGGGACGGCCTCCGACTCTTAAAGGGGAAGTGTTGGCTGTTGGTGGAGAAAGGGGCTCGAAGTTGGGAGGAGTAAAGATCGCCGCTCGGGATCTGGGGGAGGAGAGAAAGTTGATGAGAGTCGCAGGCCGGCTCTGTAGAGCTGTCTGGCACCATGATTTCTTCCCTCAAGAGACTCCAGATAGGACCCAAGATTTACAGCAACCTGCACCCATTTTCCAGGTGCCCTCTAGGAGTAAAGATATAGATTTAAAATTTCACACTTTCTCTACTCATTGGAGTATCATTAGTTATTTCCTTAGGGGTGTCCCCCTCGCATGATCGAGCTCCTTTCTGCTCCTGACTTGCTCTTGACGTCTTAAATCTAGCAATATGTCCTTGATTAACAAAATGAATGTGTAAGGCAGAAACCAAGGCTCAAAGGTGCACACACTCCATCGCTACCTCTGCCCTAGCTGATGGACCGGTAGTTCTGGAAACGTTCCAGCTTTGGCTAAAGGACTGCTTTGTTTGTCTATTTGTTAAAATCAGCGTCTTTTAAAGCCAGTTTTCAAGAAGCCATGGAGTACCCTTAAAAGAGTAAAAAGAGGAACAATAATTGTTGCAGTTTCTGTTTGGCTTTTGCAGATACCAGTATAGTGGCCAAGTGTTATGACAACGCATGCAAACTTTAAAGCAGATGTGTACACACACGTGCGTGTGCGTGTGTATACACACACACACACACTTTGTGATAAAAGGAAAAGATTGGCACAGTAATATATAAGGGCCCCTCTGGCCATTATAATTTGCCTGTGTCTCAGTTCCCCTCCTAGAGGAAGCACGTTCCTAACATAACTGCACACATTGTACAGAAAGTAAATTCTGCAAAGCAACATTTGCTCTAGCAAATTCTTTTTAAGATTTGTTTATTTATGCATGCAAGAGCTGGGGTACAGGCCAGAGATGCAGGGGGGTGTGTGTGAGAGGATTCACCAGAGAGAGTGGGGAATAGAACAGGCAAATTGACCGAAGCACACCGCTGAGGGGAGCAGCAGATGAGTCAGGAGAGGTCTGCTGCACCATGTGGGTTGCTCCCTGGCCGGGCTGGGGATCGAACTCATGCTGCAGAGACTGCGGATTGCTTCACAGTGCAGTGCTTAAACCCTTCCGCCACCAGGGAGGCTCTGCTCTAGCAAATTAAGCCTGACTTGTGTTTCATGAAAATGGAGGGCAGCAGATGTTTCTCAAGAAGAAAAAGCAAACATATTTAAACGGTTTTCAATTTTTGACACATTCTAAAGGGTTTATTTCACTTGAGATGCACTAAATGTGTTCAAATTTTCTTTAGCCATAAGGTAACCTCTATTCTTTAAACCAATTGGGTTTGGGCCTGGTAACAAGTTTCCTTTCTTCTTTCCTCTCCCCTTTTCTTGATTCATCATTGTAGGGTAAGTGATTATCAGGATTTTCTGCCCTCCGACCATTTAGGATTAATGACGGATCCCAGTAGTCCTAAATGCATGCCTGATGGCGGACACCTGGAGTAGGGTATGGGCATGCACAGGTGGGTACACCTGGACTGAGACTGGCTTTTAAGGGCAGTGTCCCGGGGACGCCAGCAGGAAGAGAACCAGAAGAGAGAAAGAGAGTAGCAGCATTAGAAGCAGAAAAGAGCAGAGAAGAATAGCAGAACAAGAGAGCAGAGGATGAGAAGAACCAGCAGAGAAGCAGAGACCACGAGAGAACGTCGGAGAGCCCAGAAAGAGTAAAGACTTGCCGGGGACTGGAGGCCTGCCAGCCTTCTGGACCCCCTGCACCCTGCCTGCCATATACCTGGTAAACTCAATAAAAGCCTGAAAAAGCCACTGAGGGCTCCAGGACTCTCCTTCACCTGTCTGCTCTAATCATACAAAATCTGCACTGTGCCCTTCCTGCCACTACAATCATGGTACAGATAAGGGGGCCTTTCTCTCTCTCTCTCTCTCACTCTCTCTCTCTCTCTCTCTCTCAACAGTGATGCCTAAGGCAATTCTCAAATATGTGTAAATCTAGCCAATTATGATTCTCAAGAATCAACAGACAAATGCTACATGTGACCCATTCTACCCAAGGCTTTAACCAGCTTCTGTATTCATTTATAACACACATAAACACACACCTTCCATCTGGAGAAGAAGAAATACATCTCTGGTGCAATGTCTTCTGGTATAATAATAATAGTCAGAGAATAGAAGTCATAGGACCCCAAATTTAACAAGTCATCTGTCAGTATTTCTCATATTTTTCAAGAAAAAGAACACAAAACAGTAATTTAATAGAAGCTGCCCTTGAACATTTTCTTAAACAAAAATGTCATATCTTTCTCACCTCCCTCCCCCAATAAAATGGCATATGCAGCAAAACTTTATTAAACTCACTGAACCTCTTGGGCTGCTGGCCTAAAGTTATCTTTCAGGTTTGTTGCATTATTAGTACTGAAAAATGGATATGTATTGGCAAATATTTTCATAATGCTTATGTGTATACCTATGAGATGCTCTTTGGGGACATGAGTGTTCTGAAGGATAGGGTTTGAGAATATACAAGGTAAGGGTGTGCCCACAAATCTAAAGCATCCCCTGTGGTCTGGTTACCACACAGCCAAAGAGAAGGATTCCAAAACCCAGGAACACTTGGGGGTACTGGGCGCCGAGCCTTGGCAGTTCCTCTGTCTACAGCAGTGCATGAAGTCATGTCTGCTCCCCATACCATGTGTGGAAGCTTGCCCACATACTAGCAACCTGCCTGTGATTGAAAGGAGAGCGTGGGCTTGGAGAACAGTGATGTTGAGCTCAGGGGAGAATTCATCAGAGGCCACAATCTTAGTTGAGGGAGAAATGACCACCAACAAGTTGTAAGGGAATCCGTCCCGGCTCACAAAGGAGAAAGTATTTGGTCCTTTCAGCACCAGCAACAGTTAGCTTAGGTAATCTGGGTCCTCCTTTTGCTTTGCTGTTATCCTCACAATTTAAAATAGTTACTTGCTCGTTCAGAAATTTAGTCTGTTTTGATCTACCAGAGACCAAGGTTTAGCATAGACTCAAGTCTCCAATGAGAATTATTCCACATCTCTCTACCTACAGAAGCCCTAACCATTGGAAATAACTTGAAAAGCTAAACAGCAAAAAATGTAAATAGCCTGAAACCACCAAGAGGGAAGAGACGCAAATGAGAAATAATGAAAAAGCAGGTTAATTACAGGGGTTTTTAAAAATAAAAACAAAACTTCCAGGGAACTAAATTAGGGTAGTTTGTTACAGTTTTAGGTGATGATAATGGGTGATTTTAAAGGATGCTGAGATTCAGAGATGCTTGCTTACTGTTAAAAAGATTTTGCATTATGTTCAGTACATTAAAAGAGCATCAGGGTAGCATACAGAAGCCCTGGAGCCTAACCAGGCCTTATTACCCAGGAAATTTGTGCCCAGCCGTTCTGTAAGCCTCAGTTTTCTCCACTGGAAAATAAGGATCATTGTACTTTTCACTGAGTACTAAGACAATTAGGAAAGGATCCATTTTGATACAAGATAGGAGGAACTTTATGGACTATTTAGGTCTATGTACATCTACGGTTTATTTTTAAGGTGTTATTGATTTTAACTCTGATTGAGAGCAGGTACAGATGTAGATGAAAAACCTCTCCAGCAAACTTTTTTTTTTTTTTTTTTCAGGAATGCCAGTTAATAATTACCAATAAAGCCCCTGAAGACTTGCAGAGTGATGACAGTCCTTTGAGCCTGTTTTTTCTCTCTCTTCCCAGGAAAATGAGGCTGTGTACTCATTAACTCCTTCCTCAAAGTAATCTTGTCAAATAGATGAATTGATGGAGAAAGTAAGAGAGGAGGCTAAAGGTTCGGGGATGATACATTAAAAGAGACAATTCTGAGGTTTCTCTGTCCCCCGTTCCAGCATTTTCCTGGTAGAGGGATATGTTTGATTATGCAATCTCTGGTTGTTGGAATATTGGTTAAGACCAACCAGTGCCAAGTTACAGCTGCTGCATTTCCCCAGCAAGAGTGGCTATTGTCTGCGGCTCAACTGCAGCCATCTATAGGTGCCTGCTCCCTTCTGCAGAGCAGCATGGGCCAGGGGAACCAAAGACCATTAGGGTTCACTTTCCAACACAAACCAGAACCTGTGTCCTTGTTCTGGGAATTTGCAATGTTAGCTGATTCACTGAAAGAATACCAAAAAAAAAAAAAAAAAAAGTGTTTACAAAAGCTATGAGCTTTTCAAAAACCAGATATTCAGGGCCTCCCTGGAGGCACAGGGGTTAAAGACACAGCACGCTATCAAGCTATCGCCAGGCACTGCATCAGAGTTCGATCCCAGCTGGCCAGCCAGGGAACTAACCCACATGGCGCAGGAGAACTCTCCTGCCTCAGCAGTGTATTTCAGTAGATCCACCTGTTGTGTTTCCCACTCTGTTTCTTGTGAATCCTTTTATCCCCACCCCCTGCACCTCTGGCCTGTACCCCAGTTCTTGTATGCATAAATAAATAAATCTTTAAAAATTAAAAAAAAAATTTGAAAATCAGAAGTGATGGTCAGTGTAAGAGGTATAGCCTCCTTGCCCCAATGATGAAGGGATGGGCTAATTATATCATCACCAGACATTGTACCCCTCAATCTCTTTCTGCCCCCTTTCCAATTGTTACTTGCAGTAGTACGTGCAAGAGAAGGGGGTGGAAAATCAAAGTTTATGCCTTGCTGCCAGCAACTCTGAAGCAACACTTCAATGTATATAAAGAACAGCACGTTTATCATGACTTATAATAATAATCTTCATGAAGTCATCTACCTTATATTTTTCAGAGCCATGTCACATCATACAACAGCTATCATTTACTGAGCACTTGTGTGCCTAACACATGGCTGCATGTTTTATATACTTTTTTTCATTGAAGTAGAAGTTGAGAATAAACCTCAAGGCCACACAAGTTAATAAGTGACGAAGCCAAGATTCCAAGCCAACTCTGTGGACACAAAAGATCCATTATGACATTTGAGTCTCATAAACTTTGAATATGACAGTTGTTATTGTTCCCACCTTCTAGATGAGAAAGCTGAGGTTAAATGATTGTGCCAAGGTCACCTGGGGTCGAGAATAAATAGAATTTTAAATCAAAATGCAATCTCATCTCATCACACATGCTTTATAATCAGTACATGTCTTATGGTAATGCACATTTCTCAAGGATATTATGAGAATGGACCTAATTTCTTTCCTTTTCCGTACTTGCTAATAGATTTCCAAAATTTCCTGTGCGATTTTAAAAGCTAAAGAATCTAAAGATGAGAATACTGTCCTTCCCCTCACCCCCACCACAAACACTGTCACACTATAATATTGCATTATTATTGTAATATTACCATTATTATTAAATAATGAATTTATTATAATGGATTTGTAAAATCCATACAATGTTATCAAACAATGAAACCAGTCATTTATTTTTAAATTGCAGACACTTAATTTGTGCTAGGCATTATTTCACATTAGAGCTAAGTCTCACTGAAGTCTCACTGTAAAGATGATCAATTTAGAGAGGAAAAAATTGAAACTCTGTGGTCAACAAACTCACCCAAGTCTCATCTTAGGTTAAGGGAAGTCAGGAATTCGAACTCTGTGCTGTCAGTTAACTCCCCCACCCCCCAATCAGTTACTCCTCCACTCTATTTGAATTATTTTTTGTGTTCATCTCTCCTTCTCCACTGGCAGCTCATTAAATTCAGAGCCTGGTATTCCTGTCATCTGGCACAGTTTCAGGCACAGAGTGGGCACACACATTCTGCAACCTGAGCAATGCCTGCCTGCCTGGCAGGACACTTACCAAGTCTCCTCCCCCTTCTCATACACACTTGCTCTTTAAATATGAGCACCAGCAGCAGCAGCAGCACTGTCACCTGAAGCATGCCAAAAATGCGCATCTCAGTACCTACCCCAAATGTAGGGGATCATAATCTGCCTTTTAATAAGGTCTCTAGGTGATTTGTTTTGCTCATTTAAAGACTAAGAAGCAGCGGGGTCACCATATGTACCCCACATTCTCAACTCCTGAGACTGTCTTCCAATCACTGCCAGAAGCATAGACCATATTCTTTGCACCCTATGTATTTTAATGTGATGTGTATGTGTATTTACATTCTCCATATTCACAAACCCTTACTAAAATAATTTAAAAAATGTAGTCAAGCATATGGTTAACATTATTGCCCCTTCACTGAAGGGCATTCAAAACATCTGCTGCCCATGAAATTTTGGTTGAATCTTCTTTTGCCGAGCAACTCTCTTTTTCTTTGTGATGCACCCAGACTATTAAGAAGCATTTGAGAATTTTATGGCCTATTTATTTGTTTCCGAAAGGACAGTTGGGTTTTGGACACATTTAGATTTATCATATAGACAGACACATATTGCTTTTCATTGTCATTCTTATCCATGAGCTACATTCTTGAGATAATCATTTAAATATCCCTATTTCCCTAGAGGAGTTCTGACACTCGTCTTGCATGTAGATGCTATAAATCAGAGTCTCTGTCTTGTCACCCGACCCCCCACTTCCACTAAAAAAAATCCAAAACCATTATTCTTATTTGAAGTGCATTGACTGAGAAATATTCAGGGAAAGCAAGTATGTAAATTCATCTCCTGCAAAGAGGGCCACCAACGATCTCTCCCAACAAGAGATGGAGTTCGTGTGCCTTCCTTCCTGGAATCTGGCATGGCCTTTGACCATAGAATGAGGCAGAAGTAACACTCAGCCAGTGCTAAGGCTGAAAGCTTCACCTCTCACTCTTTTCCTACCCTAAGCTGCTATGTGCAGAAGTCCAGGCTGTCACCTAGAAGAAAAGAGACTGGAGGATAAGCAACCATGAGGTAAGAGAGACCTCGTGGGAGAAAACTGGGCAGTTCAGTCCACAGCAAGCACCATAGTGCAGACTCCACAGTGATGCCATCTTGGACCTTTTGATCCAGTGCAGTCGCAGACTAAATGCAACCTTCACCACCATGTGAGCAGCGACATGTCACCCCACTGAGCCTTATCCAAATTCCTGCCCCACAGAGTGATGACTAATAAAAACACATCTAGTTTTAAGCCACTAAATGTGGCTAAGTGGACATATAATGAAACATGAGTAGATTGGGGGTGGGTGAAGGGAATAAAGTCGAATCAAATAAACCTGTCACTAGGAGTGTAAAAAAGATGAGTGTTATCAGTTGACCTTCAAGATATGTTTGTCAGGGCCCTTGATTGAATGCAACATGCCAGCAGGCTGATGCGTTTGAACAAAAGTTCTTGGGTAATAAATATTCTGGATGTTCAGCGGGCCAACATAACTAATTCCCTTCCTCCTCGCTTGGAAGTAGGTATGAGAGAAATGCAGAGCATCTGTTTATTTTTAAAAGGTAGGTCCTCATGTATAGTTGTTAGTCAGATAAAAGAATGAAAAGGATGATATAATTGAAGTGCCTTTATATTCTTCCTGAAAATATCAGGTAAGGCTTAAAGTGTTTACTCTATTTTTCATGAGAGACAAATGGATGAAGTTCAAAACCTTGAATCCCACTCATAAAACTTACATTGAGACATGAAGTTTGGGGGTGTATTTTTGATAGTGTGTTGTAACTTTGGGCACAGATTAGTTCACCAACCCAACTGTATGCTTTTCTTTAAGGTCTGCAAGGAATAGCTATTTTTCCTTTCTGCATAATCTTGTCCTCTTCCTGTGTATGACATGGGGAGGGGCAGGACAGTGCTGAGGACCAGGACAGGTTAGCTGAGTCACTGCCATCCAGAAGTTTATAACCTTATGGTTTGGTTGACTGCTCTTCCCCATCATCTAGAATAGTGCCTGACAAGCAGCTAGTATTCAATAAATAATACTGAATGAGTGACTACATGAATAAATAAATGTGTTTCTGGACATAAACATCATTTTTCTGTTCACATAATCAGGTCACAAGACGCAGTCATAGACTCCTGAACCTCTGTGATCCCTTAATACAATGGGTCAGACTCCATCCCAGATCTCTAGTGAGGAAGCAGGAGAAAATATGTCATGTTTTCACAACAGGTGATTTTCATGCAACAAAGTTTGAAAACCACCCATGTAGCTTAAACTGCCCCCCCCTTACTTTTTTTTTTTTTTTTTTTAACAGATCTAGAGAAGGGATAGAATGGCCTGGGAAGTCACAGAACTAGTAACTAGAAGTAGAACTCAGCTGAGCAACTATCTAGATTTGCTCAGAATCATGTTTTCCAGGTTATAGGACTTCCAATGTTATTACAGGTGGGGAAACTCTGGGCAAACTGGGAAAAGCTGATCATCTTAATTAAAACCCAAATTTAAAATCCAAATTCAATTCTAGAACTTTTTACATGCCATGTAGCCAAACTATATGAGTCCCAACTATTCGTGACTTAATAACTTGGGTGCTTTAAATGCAGTAACACTTCACATCCTCTCAGCTCTATGAGGTAGGAACTATTACTGCCTTCATTTTCCAAAATAGAATACTGAGGCAAAGAAAGGGTAATAACTTGCCTAAGATCACACAGCCAGAAAATTGCTCTGAAACGCAAGTTCTAATTCATCACGCTTGATACTTTCTTTTTGTTAAATGGTATTCTTGATTCCTCTCCCACTCTTTAAAAAGCATCATCCCTTTGTTTTCACAACAGTTTTCACTGTTTGCAATTATTTCATAGTTTGTCAGCCTGTTTTGGACCCTCTCTCTTCAATAGTACAAATGGAGCCTCAGGGCAGGAAATACTACCCTACTTCACACAGCACCTGGCATGGAAGGGAC
This sequence comes from Talpa occidentalis, assembly GCF_014898055.3. NCBI lineage: Eukaryota > Metazoa > Chordata > Mammalia > Eulipotyphla > Talpidae > Talpa > Talpa occidentalis. The sequence continues at coordinate 48,510,396 of NW_023600993.1, forward strand.
CTCAAGACAGATGTTTGAAATGAATGTCTAGGGCATGCAAGGTTGACTGAATGACTAAATGATTAAGGTAGATTTCCAAAAGAAAGAGACTCTGACATTAACCAAATACCTCCCATGTTTCCTCCACCATCCACTTAGCCTCCAGGTGGGATTTATTTGGCCTGGTACATTTATTTTCAAAATTTGAATTTGACCTACCTTTAGGAGGTAAGCATCTGCTAAATGTCTTGCTGTAAACCTGCCTGCTCATCCTGGAGGCATTTGAGTTTATAACTATGATCCCAGGCTTTCTTGCATACTGATTCATTTATTTTTTATAACAAGCCTTTACAGTAGGTATTTAAACATCAACACTTTAATAAGAAAAGACATAGAAAGTATAGGTAAGGGCCTCCCCCGTGGCACAGTGGTTGAGCTCTGGGTTGCGAAGCTGCCAGCAGCCTCTGCAGCCCCGGTTCGATCCCCAGCCACAGGCGAGGGTCCCACATGCCCCGCAGACCTCTCCTGCCATGCCCGCTGCTCCCCTCAGCAGTGTATTTCATCAGTCTGCCTGTTCTGTTCTCCATGCTGGCTCTGGTGAATTCTCTCACCCTCCCATGTTTCTGACTATACCCGGTGCTTGTATAAATAAATAAATAAATCTTAAAAAAAAAAAAAGTATAGGTAACTTGGCCAAGGTCACAAGCTGATAAGTGGTAGGAATAGGACTCTACTAACTCTTTTCCCTGCCTCCATCTCTCAACCCCGCCCTTTTATCCATTAGGTTTCTGTGGGTATCACAGGAATGAGAGGCCCACCTGTGTGGCTTCAATAAAAGAAGTCTCCTCTAGCATTCAATGCAATCAATCCAACTATGTCTCAGGGTCTCCTAGATGGCTCTTTCCCATGATTCAGGCCAACCTCCCCTGACTCACTTCTAGGAAAACTTGGTATTCTGGAAACTAAGTGGAAGGATAATCAATCAACTGACAAACACTTTCGGAAGGTGAAGGTGTGAACTCAGAACTGGCCACTGGATTGAGCAATGTAGATTTAATTTTGTGCCCTTGACCAATAGCACTACTGGTGGAGTAACAAAAGCATGATTAGAGTGTTAAAGGGAGAACTAAAGATAAAGACTGAGGATAGTAAAAACAGCACTTTGAAGAGCTGTGTTATAAATGAAGCCAAAGAAATGGGGCAATGACTGGAAAGAGAAATGGAGTGAAAAGAGTTTGTTTGGTTTCATTTTATCTTGAGATAGGAAAAATAACAGGCCATCTATAAACATGATACAAAGAATCTTGTAGAAAATGGAAAGAATCAATAATCTGCTAAGGGAAGGGGAGAAATGTAAGAACAATGATCTTAAATAGACTAACGGGGGTGATTCTAATGGCTAAGTCTCAGCCAGGTCCACAGTGGTTTAAAGAAACTGGAAGGCAATCTATACAGCAGAGAAGCAGGCAAGAATCTTTGAGTACTCTCTTCCAATGCCTTCTTTTCCTTAGTGAAATAGGAGGCAAGATCATTGAGAGAGAGGATAACAGCAAAAGTATTGGTTTAAAAAGCCATGAGATCATATGAGATGATGAGAGAAATGCCAGGGAGCATAAATATCTACACGAGGAAAGGGGGCATGAATTAAAATAAATCTGTCTAGTTTTATGTTTCTCTTCTGTCAACCTCTTCTGCTCAGGTGCAGGTATGGGCCACTGTTGGACATTACCAGGACTGAAAATTTTGCAGAAAAACATTGTGAAGCAAAAAAGGGGAAAGGAGGGTTGAGGGAGTAAATTTAACAAATATGTCAGAGAGCAAATTTAACAAAAGGTCATAAACTGAGAAAGTCAAGATGTGATTGGAGAAAAGGGGGTTCCACTGTGGAGGGGTCACTCTATTGGCAAAGATAGGTTAGGTCTGACCCTGGAGGTAAGTAGCTGAGAAAGAGGGGAAGAAGGTGGTGACTCAATAAATAGTTGCCCAATGTTGAATCAAAGTGAAATTACTGGAGATGATCTAGTTCCATACCTGAAAGACCAGCATTGTGGGGAGATTATTTGCATGGTTATTGTAAGACTATTAAAAGATTGACTGAGCCAGTATCTAAAATTTTCAAGATCAGTAAATGACTGTCACAAAGAAGGGAATGATGAATGGCAGAACATAAGATCACGGATTTTGAGATTTGGGGAAGGAAGAGAGGGAATAGTCTGGAGGTGGCAGTGAGGGTCAAAAAACCATCTGTCCTACCTCCTGATCCACTAATATAAGAGGCCTGGGGGTGGGGTCCAAGGGGAACAATCAGCCACGAACTTAACTGGAATTAAGATCAGCCACAGTGACACCAAAGTAATCATAGGCAATATGTAAATGAATGCGTGTACCAATATTCCAATGCCCCAATTAAAAAAAACCCAACAGGCTGCAGGCCAGACTGGGTCTATAGGTAGACCTCTGCTAACCTCTGATCAATACTGCTGAAAAAAGTTAACTAAGAGAAGGCATCATGAACAAAAACATTTGACAAAAAAAAGCATAAGACATTTTAACCTGAGGATCAGGACTAAAAATAATTCATATTTAGGATCCCAGTGGTATGCAGAGCAGTTATGGGTCATTGTGAAGGTTGTATTCTGTACAGCCCTTGGAGGCACATAGACTTTCATGTCATGCTGTCCTAGAAGCTGTATACAGCATAATCTGGATGGCTACATGACAGTCTAGTTACAATATTAATGGCAAGGATTTTATTAAAATTGTGTGGTTGAAAAGATTTACCAGCTTGAGAAGATATCCCTGTTATTTCTAGAAAACTAATGTACTTTAATAGAACCTCTGCTTTGTATCATGCACAATACTTGGGGATATAGAAATATTATGTAACTCTTATAGTGACCCTGTAAAACACACGTTTTCCACTTTTTACTTTGCGATTCAGAAAGGCTAAGTGATTTGAAATACCCAGCTAGTAAATATTAAAGGCAGGTTTGCCTGACTTTCAACTCTATACCTTGCATTCTGTTTCCTTTCATATTGGTTACAAGGATTTTTAATGATGACCTAGTAAAATGTATTAAGAGAGTTTCTTCTGGAGACCTAATTAAAAATAATTACATACCTTAAAAGACACTAAAAATACGGCAGCCACGCCAACAAGGAAGACAGTTCTTATTATATCAATGTCTTTATGGATTTGGATTCTGTTCAGAAAAGCTCAGACTCAAAAGGTAATTGCTGGCAGCATGCAAAATCCATCAACCCATAATTAACATATGACAATTATTCTAATTGCCTCAAACAACACTGCTATGTTTTTAATTGTAGAGCAATTTGCCAATCGCATCATTAATTGGCGATTCATATTTCATATTTTAAACATGTAAAAGACAATGGTCCTTACTTCCGCTGAGGCAACTGAATGCATTAATTGAATTTTTAAAATACATTTTCTTCTTCTCTCTGACCACAGGACCCCCTGCAGATGGTTCTGATTGCAGTTTCTTCTGGCCGAAGTGTATTTTCTCTGGGTAACTTAATCTCACTTTAGCACTTTAATACATTTTCCTAACAATTCACTTAGACCAGATCCTTGTTTCTCTGTAGACACCCTGAACCGGACTCCTATTGACATCAAAGAGAAAATGGTGGGCGCAGGGAAAACTAGAAATCTGGTTCCTGGTTCAAAAACTTCCATACACTATAAAAACTCGTTGGTGTCTTCCTGTGTGTTAAGGGCCAATTAATATATGTGAGTGAAGCCTTTGTATGAAACTACCCTGGCAACGTGTGAACTTGCTGGAAAGCCCAGCAGCTAATGCAAAACAAAGTTGAGTGGATCCAGTTCCCATACAGACACCCCCCTCCACCCCCTCCACCCTTTCTACCCCCAATCCACCATTTGCTCATAGGAAGAGAGTGAGAAGATTAAGAATTGCTTCAAAAGGCAGAAAAGCAATAAAGACAATCACAGACTCCTTCATCCAATCTCTCACTCTCTCTCTCCCCAAGGAATATTTGCATTTATAATCCACCATGAGCCAAACACTGCACTAAGTATCAAAGGTCAAAAAAGAAATCACCTAAACATCAACCCTCAACCCCCACCTTTAAGGTTCACTTTCCTCTGGAATGTTCAGGAAAGACCTGGCATACCTTGAACCTGCAGTGGAGGCAGTTTATCCATATACCAGAATCTGCTCTTAGGCTTGTGATTGTCACCTGGAGCCTTGGGCTCCCACTCACGGGTGGCTGCGGGGGAGATGCAGCAGCTTCTCTGTGGGCACACTAATGAAGGGGAGCCTTCCTTTGGCTCTTATTTTCCCCACCCAAACTATATCCATGACCATCCCCCTATAAAGCTTTACTAGGCTATGAGAATTTACTGGTGGCATGCAAGTAATGATAGAAATTGGAAGATAAAACTCTTAGAAATACCAGACTTTTCAAGCTTGCATGACTACTCCAAAGAGCTGGGGAAAGCACAGAAAGTTAACCCCCTGGCCAGGATTTGTAGAGTGGCCTTGATTCTCAGACTTCTAAGTACTCTCTTCCCAAGACCATGTGCTTCTCCAAACACTCCTGCTTTGGTCTTGCCTTTGCAGAATGGAGCTCAAATCTGAGTGCATATATCCTCAGGGGCTCAACCTGGACCAGTTAAATCAGAATCTCTGGATGTGAAGCCTAGACATCAGGGGATCATTTTTTCTACCCAGGTGATTTTAATGTGCAGTTAAGGTTGAGAACCACTGCCCTAGGAGATCTTCTGTCCTTCTACCATGCCACATGGCAGTGGGGGTGCAGGCCCCAAACATGGAATTACTCAGTCTAGACCAGAGTTTGCAAATTGGCGGCCCACCCACAGGCTGGATCCAGCCAGCAGATGTGTTTTGTTTGGCCCACATGGAGTGGTTTTTTTTTTTTTAAAGGAATTACTTGACAACATTTATTAATGGGAATATGTTATATTGCATAACAATCTGGGTTTCTGGCTTCTTTAGGAAAGTAGGGAATCTGGCCATTCTCAGTCTGCATTCCTGAGGGACCACTACTGGGTGTGAGGAGGGGCAAGGAGTCCTATAGGTGCAGCACTAGCACCGTGGTTTGCCACAGTGCTCACCACTCTCTATCATCTCATGCTAGTCTTGCCTGCCTTACTTAACTTCTTGGTAAGTAAATGCCCTGTGGCTCTAAAACAGGAGGGCAAGAGTGAAGAAGTTCTGTCTGCCATTGTAATAGCTCCCCCATGAAGTGTAATACAAGGCTTCTATTCATTCACAGAGTAAGGGTATAGATAACACATAGAGATTCCCACATTTGCAGATAATTAAGAAATAAAATACTTTGTATATACAAATCGACCTGCTCAGGATCCTTATTACAATGGGACAGTACTTCATATAATTCTCACACAGTGCGGTTGACTTGAGGCCTACCCCATTCCCATTCTTGCTTCTGCCTCCATTCTGCTACTCAACCTCAGGCTGGAGTTGCATAGCGGAAAAAAACAAAACTCAGACTCTACCCAGACAATTATGTATCACTGCTTATCAGTGCCATAGGACAGGCCAGATGGCCTGTCACCTGTCTTCCCAAGACAGTGGTTCTTAGTGTGTGGCTCACAGCCCTGTGGCAGATTCCTGTGCCCTACCCTGCCTGCATTTACTGAATGATCTGGCAGTAGGGCCAGGTATCCACATTTTCTGTCAAGTGAGATTTTTGTTCAATAATAATAGTAGCAACTAATCACAGTATTTACTTTGTGCTTTGCATATCTTATCTCACTTAATTTTCACAGACACTCTTAAGTTTGTAGTAGTAAGCGCATTTTACAAAGGAGGAAACTGCAGCCCAGAGAAGCTAAGTAACTTGCTCAAGGTCACACAGTCAGTAAGAAGCAGTGCTTCAATTCTGATCATCTGCTCTAGTTAGTAAATCACTGTTCTGAGCAAAGGAGAGGCAAGAGGGGAATTCATAAGATCCTAAGTCAAAAAGTTCAAGGAGAACGGGGTAGCATTTTTTTCAATTGCAATGATAAGCGTTGCCTTGCTTTCAGTAATCTAAAACTGTATGTGGATTGAGAATAATTACCTATAACATATGGGAGCATATGATTAAATGGCAAGAATATCTTGATTCCAAATCATCCAGTCCTGCTTGTCTCTCAAAAGTCATCCTTCCCTCCCTGCTGTCCCCCAGGTCTTTGTGCCAACACTTAGCATGTGTCTCTCCTTCTGCCTGAATGCTCTCCCCTTGGATCAGGCTCAGCATACTTTCTCTGTAATGAGCTAGATGGTACATATTTTAGGTTTTGAATGCTATAAGGTCTTCATTGCAACTATTCAACTCTCACTTTATTTGGTAGGAAAGCAGGATGATGATGGGTATGGCTTTGTTCAGTAAGCCTTTCTGCACCCTGACATTTAAATTTAATATTATGTTTTAGTGTCACACAATTTTTCAACTTTACATTTTTTTCAACCATTTAGAAATGTAAAACCTCACTCCCAGCTAACAAGCTGGACAGACACTGTTTCTGATGAAATTTGGCGGTAGGTCGTTGTGCCAGTCTGCCTTAGGTTTTCAAATTGGGTGCTCTTTCCTGTTCTGAAAGCTTAGCTCAGCTTCCAGCCCTCAGAGAGGCCTTCTACACCTCCAGCTTCAGGTATGCCCCTTCTTCCTCCCGTTCCCCTCTGTCCCACCTGCTTGTCACTGTCTTAAGATTGTTTTACTCATACATTAACTTAGTTGCCTATAGTGGGTCTTCCTCTGTTAGAACATAAGTTCCAGGAGGGCAGAGAGCTTGCCTATGCTATTCCTGGCTACTTCTTCAGAGCCCTAAGAGTAATACGCCTCACAAGGTGAGTATTTAGAAAAATGACTGGTGGGTCTCCCTGGTGGCACAAGGAGTTAAGACGCAAACTATGAAGCTATCCGCAGCCTCTACAGCACAAGATCAATCCCTGGTCGGCCAGGGAGCAACCCACATGGCACAGCAGACCTCTCCTGCCTTGCCTACTGCTCCCCTCAGCAGTGTATTTCAGTCAGTCTTCCTGTTCTGTTCCCTACTCTACCTCTGGTGAATCCTCTCACACCACCCCCGCTGCACCTCTGACCTGTACCCCAGTTCTTGTATGCATAAATAAATGAATCTTTAAAAAAAGTAAATAAAAAAGAAAAACGAGTGGGCAGGCTCTCCAATAGTAAACTCACATTTCTCTATGTCCATCTCTTTCAAGTATTTCCATAGGCTAAGTTCAGGTATAACAGAGGTAAATATTACCTAGCCAGTGCCCACAGGTGTTTGAAGTCATTAAACAACAACAACAACAACCACGACGTGATTTCTCTTCTCCAGAATGAAATATTCTTTTTTTTAAGTTTTATTTTTATTTATTTATGCATAGAAGAACTGGGGTGCAGGCCAGAAGTGATAAGAGGATAAGAGGATTCACCAGAGTCAGAGTGGGGAGGAGAACAAGCAGATCTAGTGAAATACACTGCCAAGCAGCAGGCAAGACAGGAGAGGTCTGCTGTGCCATGTGTGTAGCTCCCTGGCCAGGATTGAACTCAGGCAGCAGAGGTGATAGGGCTGAAACTTAACCCTCTAAGCCACCAGGGAGGCCCCAAAATGAAAGATTCTTAAATACAAACACATTGAATGGGATGTGAATTCGATGTCTACAATCAAATAATGCACACAATGCTTCAGGTTAGGAATACTTATTATTTAGAGAGCAAACACTTCATGTTGGGCTAAATTAAGAGTTTCTTCATTTCCTTCTGAAAAGCTTAAACAATCAAAGCTCATTCTCTTCTCTTATGTAAATAAATAAGACAATAAGGCAGCCCCTAAATGCTGTGCCTTCTCTGGGTGTGAAGAAAACTGACTCCTTCCAGACTGCCACTGTGCTGGTAGAACTTTTGTGAGCCACTGGCCTGTGACCACAGGAGAATGTTCTCCTAAGGCCCACAGGGCAAGTTAAGACTCAGAGATGAGGGAAATATTGACAGTGGAAGTTTTCTTCAGACTTGTTCTCACTGAGGTCCTAGGGGAGGGGCTTCTGTCCCCCAGTTGCACACTAGAGGTTGGATGAGAGCGAATTTTAGCATTTCAGGGTGCTGGATCTGAGAAGACCTGACTGATCCCAGGTGGTTACTAGGTCCCAAGTGGTGTTAGTCCCATCTGCACTTCACCACCCAGAATTCTCAAGCTGAAAAGAGTTTTGTAAAGAAAAATGTCAAGCTCAGTTATACCTTGTTATACCAGTCTACCTTGTTATGCCAAGTTCCCAAAATCCACATCCTTCCCAGAATCTCAGAATATGATCGTATTTAGAAATGGGATCATTGCAGATGTTATTAGTTAAGATGAGGTCATAGTATAGTAGGAGGGCCCTTAATCCAATATGATTGGTGCTTTCATAAGAAGAGGAAAAGAACACACAAGGGCAATACCACATGAGGATGACACAGAGGTTGGAGCGAGGCATGCACAAGCCAAGGAGAACCACAGCTCCCCAGAAGCATTGAGGATTCCCAGCAACATCAGAAACTAACAGAAGGAAAGAGCAGATCTCTCTCTCCTGAGCCTTCAGAGGCTACCCACACCTTGATTGTAGACTTCCAGCCTCCACAACTGTGAAAGAATAAGTGGCTATTGTTTTAAGCCACCAAGTTTGTGGCAATTTTGTTATGGCAACCATACAAAACTAACACACAAGGAAGTCAGCCGCTGTCACTTGTGTTTGGCTGAGACGCAAAGGCTGCCCGGGGCCTGGGGAAGCTTCTAGGGGGTAAGGGGAAAGCTTCAGGTGTGCTCTGACTGGAGGCTATTGGCATGGGGAAGGTGGAGGCAGACTGTGTTGAAGTCAGGCATTGTGTTGTTTGGCATGGTGATTGGTACGGGAGCACATTTGACTTTCTCTGGTTAGTTCTGAGCTGGGGAATGGGGGTGTAGAGCAGAGTTGCTGGTAGTCATTGCTGGGTATGGACTGGTCTGGATTATGATGCAGAGATGGTGGTTTGGTTTCCAGAACTGGGTGCTACAGGGGCTGTGGTTTGGCTAACTGAGCAACTGCTGCAGAGGTGGTGGACCCGAATTTTACTGAGATGTATGGTCTTGCCCTTGTATATTTGTGTATTCTGTCTCTCAACTGAAATCCTTCAGGGTTAGAATCCTTTGAGAAAATATCTCCAGTGCTCACCAGCACCCCCAAAGCATCTCTCCTGATGTCTATTATCCCACTGTGTCCTCTGAATGGGTCTTTCATTCTTTTATGCCTTCTTCTTTCTCCTCCCTCTCTTTCTTTCTAATTCTCCTCCACTTCTTTTTCTTCATGCCTTTATTTTTTCTTTATCTCTGGAATATAAGTTCTTATGCATAGTATCCTTGCTAAGAAACTATACAAAAATAAACATGATAATAATAGCTAACATCTGTGTGCTCACGAGCAATGCCCATTGTCCAGCGAATCCTTTCAACAACCCCATGAGTTAAATATTACTAGCTCTAGTCTGCAGAGGAGGAGAAAAAAGCTCAGAGCAATTAGTCAATTTGCGAGAAAGTGAAAGAGCCGGATTTGAATCTAGGTGTGCTCCTTTTCAAGTCTAGACTTTATTCTTCACACTGCCTTCTAATAATTTTTTCTTTATAAAATTATAATTGCTTTATTATGATGATTGTTATCTTATTACTATCATTAAGTGTACTTTTTATTTCTGCAAAATCTCTTCTATGTTCTTAAAAGAAAGGGAGCATTTTTTCATAATACAATAATGGTTACACTTAGAAAGGATGCTGCTAAATGCATTTTAGAAGGAAAATTATGTATTTAAACAAGAGGTTTTAATTTCTAAGGCTGATGCCACGTAATCTCAGAACAGAGAACAGATTAGAAAACAATTTAATGGCAAGCACTTTAACTATTTCGTTATTACAGATTTAAACTTTGATTGACTCAGCAAAACAAACTATTAAGCAGCATTGGAAATCGATGTGAAATGGGTTACTGTGTGACTTGCCCACTCATGAACTGGAGTTTGACAGAAAGCAGGTGCTTCATTGGAATCCAATTAGAAAGATTGGTTCAATGTGGGCCCAAATTGATTACCCATAATTCACACCATAAACACTATCATGTCATGTCTACAGCCAGGCCTCTAGACTTCTATTTTAGATTAGGTACATTATTTTCAAAACCTTTTAGGTGGTCTTGAAAACAATCTTAACACTTCTGTCTCCAGTCTCTTTTCATGATAAAGAATATAAAATTAAGATACCTTTGGCAAGAAATGCCTGCTAACATTTATATTAATAAACAAAAATCACTGAGTGCTTGTTATAGGTGAAGCACTATGATAGGCATCACAGGAGCTGCTAAAGGAATCACACTCTGGAAGCCATTCTTAAAGAAAAAGCCAGGTCCATGTGGACATATCTAGAATATGACTTACGTTATTTAAAAAATGTCTTCAGGGCCTCCCTGGTGCCACAGGGGTTAAAATGTTCAGCACTATCAAGCTATTGCCAGCTACTGTGGCATGAGTTCCATCCCCAGCAGGGAGCTAACACACATGGTGCAGCAGACCTCTCTTGTCTTGCCTGCTGCTCCCCTCAACAGTATATTTCAGTCAGTCTGCCTGTTCTGCTCCCCACGCTGTCTCTGGTGAGTCCTCTCATACCCCACACCTCTGGCCCACACCCCAGCTCTTGTACGAATGAATAAATAAAAATAAATCTAACAAAAAAGATGTCCTCAGAGTCTCTGATATCCTTCCCATAGAATAGTGGGGAGATCTCCTTCCCTTGGATCTGTTGCGTGACTGTGTGGGTGTGTGGGACACTTGAGGAAGGCAGAGGTACTGGCGTGAGAGCTCTAGACCTGCCTCTGAAGGGACTGCCAGCTTCCATGTTGAACCTCTGCGCTGCCCTGCAAACATTTTGATGACCCTGAGGCCATCCCATTAGGGATGTGGGGGTGCACTGTGGAGACCAGGCAAGAAAGATGCCCAAGTCCAGTGAGCCAGGGCTCCAGAAATCATGGAACAATCTACTGTGCCCTGACCAAGTTTGTGACCTAGAAAATAATGAAGTATAATGATTATAAATTATAGCTTTCAGCCACTGAGTTTTGGCAGAGTTTCTTAGGTGGCAATAGGTAATTAGAACATGCTTAGTGCCAATGAAAAGAGATGAATGAGAGACATGAGAAATCAAAAGAAAAATTTATTTTTAGCCTTAGGGATGGTGGGAGAAAATAGGGAAGGGACCAAGAAGTGGTGACATTAGCATTGACTTTGGAAAACTTTTGGATTGAGAAATTTCGGATTGAGAGATGAGGGGATAAGGACAGTCCAGGCAGAGAAAAAATGCAGGTAAAGGTGCAGAGGTGAGAAAGTGCCTGATGTGTGTGTGTCGTGGGTGGGGGGGGGTTGGGGAGGGGAAGTGAATGCTCCATTTTGGAAGAGAATACTAGTTGCAAGAGAATACTACAATGATATGAACAAAAGAAAAGCTGGAACCAATTCGCCAAAAGCCTTGAACATCAGGGTAAGATGAGGAGCAAGGAAATAATCCTCCGAGGAACCACTAGGAAGGTGTGCAGCCTGCTAACGCCATGATTTTAGACCAGCAAGATTTGTGTTGGGCTTCTCAACTCCAGGACTGTCATAATTAAATTGTTTTGTTTAAGCTGCTAATATTGTGGCAATTGTTTATGGGAGTAATAGGAAAGGAACACGGATCTCAATTAGCAGTGGTATTTACTGACTCTGTGGCTCAGTGCATTTGGATCAAGTTCACAGGCCTCTCACAAGCCTCATCTCCTTTTGGGCTCTGGTTCTGTTTTCATGCCCCATGGAAACACTGACTTTTTGTCCTGGTATGGTCTCTACCTAGGTGAGTGACCTTGGAAGATTACCTACCTGCTCTGAGCTTGAGTTTTCTTATCTGTCAAATGAGGGGTTTGAACAAGAACAGTGTCTTAAACCTTTCTTTCTTTCATCATGCTTGATAGAGAATATTCCCATCTGCCTTAATCTAGATTTGAGGAAATTTTCAGTGCTCTGGAGTTAAAATTCTTTCCTGACCCTACCAAAAAAACATCTCAGAGTAAAGTGATTTGACAGGGATGACCCTCTATTATTCCAGTTTATTGAGCTTAGATGCAGGACTTTCTGTATAGCCATCCCAATATTTTATAGAAGAGGCATAGAATTTCATGAATATAACACATGACAAGAAATATGGCACATATGTAAATATCAGAAGTGAATTATTACCCTCAGTGTCACAATACTAATAGTAGTGAGAAAGCTGGACGAGATGTTAGTAATAGTCTTCTTAGTACAGAAATTGAAGAATTTTAGGAACTGAAAGTATTGCCTGAATTAGTTGAGAGTGATCTAATTATAGCTGAGAAGGTGGGATGAGGTGAAGAGGAAACTTTAAAAAATATCATCCTCTCTGGAGCTAGCAGGGATTATGCTTAGTGAAATAAACCAGAAAGAAAAAGAAAAATATTGGATGGTTTCACTTACAGGAGGAATACAGGGGAGCCAAATAAGGGATCAGGGTTAAAAATAATAACAAAAAAAATATTGGCCAGCAACTATAAATCAGAGACATTGAAGTGGGGGGAGAGGGAGAGGAATCAGAACAGGGGTGGGAAGAGCACAGGGGACTATGGCGATGGTGTATGGGTGAATTGGTGGTGGGAATTCTATGGGGACTACACCTGAGAGGAGAAAGCAAACATTGTACAAAAATTAACAATGATGTGAAATATATACAAATAAATAAATTATATTAAAAAATATTAAAAATCATCTTCTCCATTGCGCCCCCAGTCCTTGACCAAGCAAGTTGAACAAACCCTTGATATGGTACAGGTTTCCCCCACTATCTGAAAGTGGGGTATTCCTATTTGGTTTGAGTTGGTAGGTTCTGTTTGGAGTGTGGGCACTCTGTGGCCATTAATTATATGGAATAATGTTTGGTCATTCCAGATTCCCCCCCAACATTCCAAAATAATCTACCAAATAGGAACATTCCGCTTTCAAATAGCTGGGGAAAGCTGTAATATGTTATCATACCTGTAATTATTTCATTAAAAAATTGCACGGAAAACTCAATCCTAACTTTGTAGAAGGAGCAGGGGCCAAGGACCCTCTACTGTTCTTAATGAACTTCCTATTGAATAGGGAAGAGGAAAAAAAAAAAAAAACACAAAAAACAAAGCCAAGTAACAAGGAAATGGATCAATACAGACAACAGACCTGTCTGAATTGCAGTTTACTTAATGATCCAGGAGCTGTGTCATGTTGAACAGCAGTGCCAGGAATAGTTCTAAATCTGAACATTTCAATATTTTCAAGGCAATTCAATGTGAGGTAGGCGTCCTGACACAAAGCACATGACTTTCTAGAAAAAAGAGAGCTGGTTATGGGACTGTGGGAAGCCACAATGCCAGCAACTTCGTGTGGCTGTGGTGTGGCTCTGGGGTCAGGCACCCCAGTTTATAAATCCCAGTTCTACAGCGACTATGAGTCTGACACTGGGAACTTGGTTTCTCCTACCTAAATGTCTGCATCCTTGTGTACAGCGAGGAGGCTGATAGTGATTTCTTAATGTTGCAAGGGTTTAGGTTGACACCTGATGCTGAGGAAGGACTTTGTGTCAGGATTCAGTACTATTGATAAGACCACAGATACTAGTAGAAAAACTTGCTAAGTGGACAAGATCTTTTCTTGAGCTGCATTATATTCATGAAATTCCTTACATGGTCTTTAAAATATTAGTGCATTTATACATAAAGTTTCAAATCTTGCATCTATGTGCTTGCAAACCTTTTTGGAATTTTCTTGACTTTCATGCCATTTCCTTCTTTAAATTCTGATATTTGGACTGTTTGAATTGAACCAGTTTAGGGGAGGACAGGATTACACTGGCTATTCAGGACCCAATTCTCAGCACAGAATGTCTATGGATCTTGGAGGTGTCCAGGTTCGAAGACCTTTTATCCCACTTTGTAATGCCCCAATGTAGACAATGAACAACAGCAGAAAATTATACTGGGCAAAAAAGTATTTTTGTTTTCATGCAAATGACATGGTAGCTCTAAACCGATAATTGGGCCAAGAAATAATTAGAATAACCATGCATATCTGGTAGAGGTGACTCAAAGTAGACAGTCACCTTGTTTCCTGTTAGCACCAGTAAGATTTGAATCAGGTAGAGGAGAAATTGCATTGGGATGGGGAGTTGAGGTTGATGGGTTGGCTCTGAGTCTTGCTTTGCCACAAATAGTTATATCACCTTAGAAAAGTCACTTGCCCTTTCTGGACTTCATTTTTCTCCTCAGTAAAATGAAGTTGAATTCGACATGCTTTCCCTTCTACAACTCGCAAAAAACTGGTGGTGTGTGATATGAGTTGGGTAATTTTGTAAATGTTAGGTAATTTAATGTTTACTTGGAAAATACACTACGTCTATCAAACCCATGATTCTATGGATATTATTGCTTAAAACAAGGTTTTAATATTTAAGTTTAGAAAGAAGCAGCACAAACTGATAACATTAGACACTGGTATAATTCCCTAAGGTGAATTTCCCAGTTTATGACTTTGACTGATGTGTATTAATTATGTTATTTTCTATGTTTTGTGACACTTTGATATCTTGGAATTTACGGGGTCCAGGAAGGAGCTGCCCTTCCCAAGGTTAACTAATTTCTGGAAATAGAAAATAATTTGCCTGAGAGCACACCTTTGATAGTCAAACCAACTCTGAGTCCAAGCCCCCATTTACTTCCTTTAATCATCTCTTGCAAACTGGCACAAATCATCCCAGAGCTAGGTACTGGAGAACTAGGAACCATCCCTACATGCCAGAGCCCACTGAAATTATTCAAACTATCTAATCCTAAACCTGCTCAACCTGCCTACCCTGATTGCCCGTTTCTTTCTGAGAAAAATCACATAAAAGTTTCTGGCTCCTGCTTCCCTTTGCTTTCTGCCCAACTCCCCTCTCAGCACAAAAGCACTGCCAGGCCACCATGGCCTGAGGCCCCTCTTTTTGGGAACTGTGAGTAACAAACTATCTTTTCAAATGCAATTTTTTCCTGGTCTGGACTCACTGTGCCTGAATAAAGACAAAAGACCAGGTCCATTTAAAGGCATGGTGAAAGGTCTAGTCTTATTAGTGTTGAAGAACTTTTATTTCATCACCCCACAGGCTGGCTTTTTCTCCACCTTTAAAATTATCCTGGTATAAAAAGTCAATTAGTTGCCAGGGCTGGTAGGGAGGAAGGAATGGGGAGTGACTGCTAATGGGTACTGGGATTCTTTTAGGAGTGATGAATGTTGAATAAGATAGTGGTGGAGATTGCACAACTTTGTAAATAAACTGAAAAAATGCTGAACTATACATTTTAAAAAGGTTACTTTTATGAAATGGGAGTTATATCTCAATTTCAAAAAATTGACCGCTTTCCTCTCCTTCTGTGTAGCTCCTATTTATTCTGCAAGATTCAGCTTAGATGCCTAAAGCCCTTGCATGCATTGCCTATAGCTACTATAGTTTGCCCTGCTACATTTAAAATACTGTTTTATATGGGGAGGGGAATAAGACAAACCACTTTGGGAGACTCTGCTGCTTGTGGAAACTGTCATATATCACCCCTCCCCAGGTCCTGTTTCACTTGAGCAAAACAGAATCCCACATTATGAATTTCTGGTGTGACTTTTCCCACAGTTTTCTGTGGGGCTTCTAAATACAAGAATGAGAAAAGGGACTCTTTGTTTTGCAGCTGGACTCCGCTTTTTCAGGATCTGGGAACAGATGAGTTTGGCAGTCAAGTGTGTTCAGAGCCTTGTCTTTTGTTAGTTTATGCTGGGGAAGGTGACTTTTCCTCATGATGAGCCAGTGACTTTGGGAGAGTCCCAATCCACAAATACCCATCTGAATGGCTATACTTCATGTTAAGGCATTTTAAGCATTGTTGACTCTTTAAAAGATTAACTGTGAGCTTTGATAACTGGTTTCATCAGTGTCTTAATTGGTTCCTGAGGAGGGCAAAAACCAACCCTACTACTTCCACCTATCTGTCCATATCTTGTCTAAGTTAATTGTTTGTTATCTTTTCCTTTGAAAGGGTACTGGCAAACCCCCTCCTAGGTGGCAGAGCCTCTGATTAACTGTAATGGAGCCTCTAAGATAAGACAGGACTTCCTAGCCTCCTTTGCACAAGTGAAGAAAGTCACAGCCCAAGCATAATCCTCTGAAGAGCACCTGTTCAATGAAGGGAGGATTGTTTGCTTGTCAAATATTGGGTGGATTTGAAGGAGGTGAAGACATAAGCCAGGTTGTTCACTCTCCTGGACCCCAACAGCCCACTCTCCTCCCAGGCTAGGAAGATTCCAGTGTTTCTCAAATTGCAAGTGGCACAGATCTCTTGGGCACCTTGTAAAAACACAGATGTGGATCAGGAACCTAAGATATTTTCTGTTCCTAGTTAAATATTAATGAAAGCAAATAATAATTATAATAACAATGAGGCCAGCATTATGGAGGACTTAGTGAGTGCAAGGCAAACCAAGCCTAACCCTGTTACCATCTTATACAAGGAACACCTGTGGTTTAGAGTCACTAAAGAACTTGCCCAAGGTTTCATTGCTAGTAAGTGGCAGAGCTGTAACTCAAACAATATCTGACTGTACAGGTGGATTCTTTTTTTTTCTTTTTTCTTTTTTATATATTTCTTACATCATTTTTCATTTTTGCATAATGTATGTATTTTCATCTTGGTTATATTCCCCATACAATTGCACCCCCCTTATTTTGACCCCAATCCCTCTTCTACTCCCCCCGCCCATAGTGTGTCTCTAGTTTAAAGATGCTTGTTGATTTTGATTTTTTCTCACTCGTAGCAGGAGTTTAGAAAACCTAAATAAGAGACCAGGAAAAAGAATAACAATAATAAAGAAAAAAATCAAAATGTACAGGTGGATTCTTAAACGTGACTGTCTTTCCTTTTCCATTGTCTTATTTTAGGTTCACTAAGCATGGGAAGTTTGACCTTTGCTTTCAAAAGGGAGCATTCTCCATGTACTACTGCCCTCTCTATGACACCGTTTCTCCATGAAATCAGATGGAAGGAACAGGCAGACGACGAGAAATACACAGGCAAACACTCAACTGATAATACCTATAGGCTTAGCTTGCAACAACAGCAAAATGTTTTTTCAAGTGCCTTACTTTTTACCAGGTAAAACAGACATTAGTTTAGGAAAGTGTTTTCTCCAAAAGATGAGTTTTATTCAGAATTGGTGAGAAGGTATGAAAAATATATCTCATATATTTTTAAAGTCAATATTATGTTGTCTTCTTTGAACAAAGAAGAAAATGCTTGGTTAAGCTATTGATAGGCACTATTAAGAAAATGAACAAATGAACAATGAATTAAAAGGAAATATTTGCAAATTATTCTGATAAAGGACATGTGTATCCTTATAACTCATTAAATAATGATCCAAAGATTTGTATAGACACTTTGCCAAAGGTTATGTACTGATAACCAATAAGAATAAAGGATGTTGATATCATTAAGCATCAGGGAAATGCAAATTAAAACTATGAGAAACCACTTGACACTCCCTAGAGTGGCTGTAATAACAAATGTTGACAAGGATGTATGGAAACTCCTATGCATTGCTGGTAGGGATGTAAAATGACTCAATTGCTTTGGAAAACAGCTTTAGTAAATGCAAAGGATTTTGTTTCCTTTCTAATTTGCTTGTATATTGGAAAGCCATTTTTTGTGGTATATTTCATATGCTGTTTCTTTTGATGTAAAAAAGCTTTTATATCAAAAGTATTTAAGATCCTTTAACAAGTAAAATAGCTAAATTTAGATTTTGCTGTTCTAATGTCTGTTTATCTTAACACAAGCAATTGCTCATACTCCAAAATATGGATGAATCATTAAAACTCAGGACTTGTATCCTTACAATACAAGAGACGTTATCCCTAATGTTATACTGATAACTAATAAGAACAAAGGATGTTGATATCATTATGCATTAGGGAAATGCAAGTTAAAACCACAAGACACCTATTAAATTTTTTTTAAAAAATTTAACCTAAAATTTTAATATTTGGGACCTCCTTGGTGGCATAGGGGTTAAGTCTCAGCACTACCACTGATAAGGCCTAAGTTCAATCCCCTGCCAGGGAGCTAACCCAGATGGCGCAGCACAACTTTCCTGTCTCACCCGCTGCTCCCCTCAGCAGTGTGTTTCAGTAGATCTGTCTGTTGTGCTCCCCACTCTGTCTCTGGTGAATCCGCTCATCCCCTTTACCTCTGGCCTACACCCTACTTCTTCTACACAAAAATAAATAAAATTTTTTCAACAAATGGGCAAAAGACCTAAACAGATACTTCTCCAAAGAGGATATATAGATGGTTCACAGGTATGTAAAAAAAAAAAAATGCTTAGCATCACTTATTATAAAAGGAATGTAAGTTAAAACCACAGTGAAATGTCACCTGATACCTGCTGAATGGTCTACATCAAAAAGACTGAAAACAGTAAGTGCTGGGGAGAGTTTCCCGCAAATGTGGAATATAAACAACCGAAGAAAACAAATTGGCAAAATACAACAAAAATAATTTTAGACTCTGAAGACTACAGTGGTACCAGATAAAGATGGTAGGGGGGAGGGTTGAGGGCATGCGGAGGTGAGTGGATGGTGCACTGGAGTTTGGGGGGGTAAGCGAAGTATGTGTGGATGTTGAGGTGTGAAGCACCCTGAACTTAGATTTGCTGGTAAGCTAATTAAATAATAAAATTTTGAAGAAAACACATTTGGATTTTGCCTTTTAAGAGAGTCTTCACTTTCTTCATGCTAAACACACTTAACACTTTCCTTTCTTCACAATTAAACTGACAAAGGTTAAAGGAGCAAAACAAAACACACACCAAAAAGGAATTAAAGAAAAAAGATTGGAAAGAAAAGGAGTAACATTTTCCTCGCAAGTGTGAACATAAAGCACACAGAGGTGGCAAACTTAATTTCTGATCATTTAAAATCTGAGAAAAGAAAGCATTAAGGGATAAAGAGGAATTTTATAGTGATAAGTCATAATCCAGAGCAAAGGTAGAAATGTCTATAACCTAAAATGCATCATTTATCACAGAGCCAGAAAAAAGGAAAGTTGGATGGGAGGCAATTGTGGAGATTTTAAAACATTATTCACATGCTTTACAAATGTGACAGTTATAATATATAAGCAGAGAGAGAAGTTATGAACAATAAAATGAATAAGATGTCTATACACACATGTATAGGTACATATATTTGTATATAGAAACTATATCCTCCCCTTAGGCATCCTTTAATGTTTATAAAAGTTGATTATAGGTTAGCACATCGAGAAAAAAGCTTCCATATTTGAAAATACACAGGCAAGTGTCCTGAGCACAGTGCAATAAAGTTAGAAATGAATACTAGACATGTTAAATAGAAACCTTAGAGATAGCAGAAATATTTACCCCCAAATAGTAAGGTAAAAGAGAAATTTAAAAAGTATATTATTGACAATTTAGTAATTAATGAAAAGAAAATATTTTCAGAAAACCACCAAACCCAAGCTCTGGACAACATTATTGGCTTGAATGTATTCTTTATTATGTAAAAAAGAATAAAAATAAATGAAGTAAGTCCACAACAAAAACTTATCAAATAGACAAAACATATACATTGAAAATAGAAAGTAATAAATAGTAGAGCAAAAATTAGTGGCTTTGAGAAAGAATAAGCTTACAAGTAATAAATAATATATGAACAACCAAAAAAAGGCAAAATAGACACATCTCAGAAGATTTTCACCCAGAAAAAAGAAAAAAAAAACCCACAATAAACAAAATAGCCAATGAAAAAGATTGAGAAAAACAGATAACTTTTTCCATATTAATAATATGTTTGAGGATTTCAAAGAAATGAATGATGATGGAAGAATATAAAACTATCAAATAACTATGGAAGAAAATTACACTATTTGTCAAAAAATTATCTTTAAAGTAATTTCTGAGGTCAAACAAGTCAGGTTTCCAAATCTTCATAAAACATAATTCCTAATGAGTCAGACAATATGACTGCCATTAAAAAATAATATGGACTTGGCAGAAACTTGAGAAATTAATTACCTGACAGCTCTTGAAGGCTAGAAGCCCTTGATGAAGGTGTTAGCAGATTTGGTTTTTCAGAAGGCCTCTTTCCTTGGCTTGCAGATGGCCTTTTCTCTTTATATCACACTCCTTGCATCTCCCTCTTCTTACAAGGGCACCAATCCTATCAGATTAGAAACCCACCCTGTGACCAGCTTTAACCTTAGTAACTTCCCTAATGGCCCTATCTCCAAAACAGCCACAATGAGTTTTAGAGCTTCAGCCTATGAATTTGGGGGCAGAAAGAGTGGGTGTGTGTGTGTGTGTGTGGCACAATTCAGTCCATAGTGCGTAGAATTATGGATGGAAATCTGAAGTTTACAGTTATTTCCTGAAGTGTACATACATGTATGGTTATATCATCAGTTGTAGCAATGATAAATATTCTTTAATGCTCTGCAGCCTATAAAACTTGTTCACTTGCACTATTTCTCAGCTCACTCAAAACTACTTCAACAAAACCCTCTCTGAGTAGCACCCCATATATCACATGCTATTGCTCTAACTAGTTGCCTGGTTTATTTTTCTTTTTGACACTTATTATCATCCCCTGTATCTATTTGTTTCATTACTTATTGCTTGTCTCCTACATTATAAAAGACTTCCTGAGTGTAGAGACTGCATCAGTCTTGTGCACTATTGTATGACAACACCTACAACAAAACCTGGAGCATAGTAGGGGATTGATGAATTGTTACATGAAAGAATTATGTGAGTTATGTGGTCCTCTCAATAGACCTTATGTAAATATTGTTAAAAGATGAGGGACCAGAGGCTCACAAGGGCATAGGAGAGGGTTTCTGGTTTCGTGCCCCAACTCTGACCATTATCAGATATGACAGTCTCCATGATTTAACCTCTTAGTCTTAGATGGTTAGATATATGTTTGTTTGTTTTTTTTTTTTGGGGGGGGGTGGGGGGAGAAAAAGCTTACTGAGATACAATTAACACACTATAAAATTTATCCATTTGAATATACCATTCAATGGTTTTTAGTATATACATAGAGTTGTATAGCCACCACCACAATCAATTTTAGAACATTCTTATCACCCTGTAAAGAAGCTCCATACCTTGTAGGTGGCAGCTTCAATTCCTCATCCCCAGCCAATTCCCAGTCAACCATTAATCTATTTAAAATCCTTAATAGATTTGTCAATTAATGTTTTAAAAATATATATATTCTGAAATTGCTTGTTGAGATTATTTCTAGGTAGTTTGTTTTTGCTATTATTACAAATGAAATTGATGGTGCCAGAGCTGTGATGTTTAATATAGTCACTACTCACCACTTGTGACTTTGGAGAACTTGAAGTGTGGCTGGTGCTGTTTCTTTTTACTTTGTTTAAAGTGACTACTAGAACATTTAAAATTACCTGTATGATTCTCATTATGTTTCTGTTGATGGCAATGTTCTAGACAAGATAATTTTATTAGCTGGGTTGAGAATAAGTACTTCACTTTGTATTTTGTAGCCAGAAGAATAAAAGCACTCAGTGAGAATTAACATGTGTTGTAAAGGTAAAACACATATCTGATTTTAAAAGCTCAGTATAAAAAATAATCTAAACTACTCTATTAATAACTTGATATTGATTACATATTGAAGTGATATTATTTGTGTCATATATCGAAATAAGATAAGAATAAAATATATTATTCAAATTAGTAAAATTAATTTCACCTGTATCTTTAAGTTTTAAGAGGCTACTAGAACTTTGAAAATTACATATGTGGCTCACATTATATTTCTATTAGACAGTGATATTTGATTCAGAACAGATTTATCAGATAAGTCTAAAATATACACAGTTGAAACTTGAACAATAGAGTTTGAACTTCAAGAGTCCATTTTTGTGTAGATTTTTGTCTACCTGCAGTTTTACATTCACAGATTTAACCAAATCTGGACCAGTTGTAAGGGACTTGAACATCAATAGGTTTTGATATCTGGGGGTGGGTGGGGGGTGTCTTGAACCAGTATGCCATGGATACCAAGGTATGACTCTAGTTAAGTTTTGTGGGAGTCATAGGTTATGGTTTTCCAACACAGAAAAATATTCCCAAACTGCTTACTGGTGAAAAAAATGTATCTCTAAGAATACATACACACACACACACACACACACACACACACAGGTCTAAAGGACCTACTAAAATGTCAGTAGAGTTTATTTTTGGGTGATGGGAATATGAACAATTTTTTAAGTACTTTTTGGTATTCTCTCATTTTTCCAGTCTGATACAATAGTTTTATAGTCAGAATAATAAGAATTGAAACCAATCAACTGGAAGTGGCTTTAAAGATCAAACGTGAAATGGAGCAGAAATTCCCCGGTGGGTCTCCCCAATCCTCCTTCCATCTAAGTTCTCAGTGAGAAGGCACTCACTGACAATCTGTTACTCGCCTGAAGCAAGTATAAGCACTTATATTCTGTTTCATGCAGTTTGAAACATTTTATAGAGATGGGATCAATTATGCTTCTCCATATTGTCAAGGGTAAACATCAAGAAATATCAATCTGTGCTCTGTATAGTCCACTCCCTGATCTTCGTTACAAATTCTTGGAGTTATATGGTAAAGTCCAGTCTCCTCATAGCATTACTCTAAGGACTAAAAGCAAAACCCACATGGAGTCCAGCAACTGGACTGGCCACTGTAGATCCTCTATGAATATTGATTCTACCCCCTCTCCCTTCTATAAACTAACATTTCCAACATTTGGAGTCAGTTACGGGTCTCTTCTCTGAAATTTCATCTCCAGAATGGGCACCTCTACCCTTTTCACCAATTCTTCACCTGTGACAAACCCGAGACTCTTCTGCTCCTCTCACCCTGGCTGGCAGGGCCCTGGTGGTGCTGGGTGTTGACTTTGCTATTGTTTCAGGAAGGTGAGTCTTCATCTCTGAGGAGAACTGAGTGCAGATCAGTATTAACTGTTGGTTTTTTCAACTGGAGATGTTTTACTTCATAAGGGACATTTAGCAATGCTTGAATACATTCTTTTTTATCATCATGATAAGGGGTAGTGATGCTACTGGTACAAAGGTCAGAAATGTGTTTAAACTTTGCATAATGCATAAGACAGATCCCACAACAAAGAATTATCTTTCCAAAATATTAATGTGTATAGTTGAGAAATCTTGTTCTAAACCAATTGTGGTAATTCCACTTCCTTTGCCAGATGGTGAAATTGTGGGAGTGGGCTCTAGAGGAAGCCTGAAGAAAGGAAATATTATTCCTGACATGATTAATACATGAGGAGGCATTGCTCTTGCTTCTGGTCTTTGGGCATTTTCAGGGAACATGGAGTGGTAGTCGCTTTGAATCTTTAATACAAAGAGTATGACAGAGATAAGATATGAAAAACATCTAGGTCCTCTGTGAAACTTCTGAGGTGCCTTCTGCCAAAAGGTATTTGAAATATTTGAAGAATATTCTACATGAGTGGTTGCATGTGGTTGCTAACAACAAAGGGAGTTTTGAATTATGTTATTTCCAGATTATCAGATAAAGAAGAGGGAAATGAGGATTAACATCTGGAATAATTTATATGAGATTTTGAATAAAACTTTGGAACAAAAAAATTGCTGATTTACCCTATTTCCACTCCAAGGTATATAGCCAAAAGAAATGCATATATATTCATATATTCATCAAAAGTTAATAGTACTCTTCATAATAGCTTCATACTGAAGAGGGCTCTCTACAAGCACTCAACCGAACCACCCAGCATCCTCCTTTCTCTTTCTCTCGTGGACTACCATGTTTACCGAAATAGAGTGACATAAAGTTAAGAGGCATTATGGGTACATTCAAAAGTGGGGGGGGGGGAGGAGGGAGGGAGAGAGAGAGAGAGAGAGAAGATAGAGAGAGAGAGAGAGAGAGAGAGAGAGAGAGAGAAAGAGAGAATGCTTTGAATGCTTTGATAATGTGCCAGCTTATAAAATATAGTAAAATAAAATTAAATGTTTATAGGGTGACTAATATGCCATATCCTCAGGGGAAAAAGTCAAGCTATTGCTGTTACTGGATTTCAGCTGAATCCTGGTTTCTCTGGGGAAGGGGAGCTAAATGGAGGCCAAAAGGACCTGGGGCTTTTTGTGTCAGGAAAAAAGGGAAGATTCTGTGTCTAGGTACAGGAAGGGACCAGCTCTGCAGACATTTGGGAGTGTCACTTTTACGCTGTTTTTGTTAGTGTGGCAAATTGACACTGGGACATTTATCAGGTTATGCTATTTATGATGTATCTGCTCTAGATTAGGAAACATTCTCAGTAGTTGTGCTGTTGTATTTAAGAATCCAGAAATAAATTGAATGCTAGAGGGAAACAAGAAGTGAGTCCTTTAATTAAGTATAGGAAGGTCAAGATTTTTTTCTAGCAGATTCATTGTTGAATTCTTAGCACCTGACACCATGCCTGGCCCATAATGCTCAATAAATTCTTTCCTTCAACATCTATTTGTTGACTACCTGCTCTAGGTTAGAAACCATTCTAAGCAGTTGCGTCAAAATAGAGAAATCCCATACCTCAAGGAACTTATTCCCTAAGTGGAGGGAGATCAAACAGTTCATCAAACAAATATATAGCAAATTCCTTAGAGAGAATTTCTTTGAGAAAAATAAATCAGAGGAAAAAATAGGTGCTTGAAAGGTTGGAAAGGGCTGAAATCTTAACTGGGAAGGTTAAATAGGGCCTTAAGAAAAATTTGAGCAAAGGCCCAAATGGGGTAGACCATGTTGAATGTAAAGGAAAAGCCTCTAGGTAGAGGGAGAAGCAAAGGCAAAGGCCTTGCAGCAGGAGGATGCCTTGTGTGTTTGAGGATGTCAAGGAGACTGGAGTAGCTGGTAAAGAGTGAGAGGAAGATAATAAAAAGTGACATTAGACAGGTGGTGGGGGGTGTGGGTCTTGAATGTCACTGTGATTTTAACTCTAAATGAGAGAGAGAGGCCATTCTCTCATGGGAGGGTAGAAGAATGACATGACTAAATATTGATTGGATGACTAAATGTGGCTACTTATATATCATAACTACTTCAGCATACATCATCACTACATTTTATCTTCATAATCAAAATAAGAGGTAATAAGAACAAGAATTATTAGCAGCATTTTCAAAGGATTACATCTTGGAAATTAGCAACAGAGACTTTGGAGAAGGGCAGATCTGGATTTGAATCTTGATTCAGCTACGGAAGAGTCAGGATTGTGCAAGAGTCAGCTTCAGTTTCCCCATCTTTGCAATGGAGATAAATAATAATGATTTGGGATAGAAGAGTGGATGCAGTTATTAATATAAATGCCTACTTTAGACTAGCACATCTTTTTTTTTTAAGATTTATTTATTTTTATACAAGAGCTGGGGTACAGGCCAGAGGCATGGGAGGGTGAGAGGATTCACCACAGACAGAGCAGGAAGCAGAACAGGCACATGACCGAAATACACTGCTGAGGGGAGCAGCAGGCACGACAGGAGAGGTCTGCCATTCCATGTGGGATTCTCACCAGCCAGCTGGGATCGAACCCTCACTGCAGAGGCTGTGGACAGCTTCACAGCACTGCACTCAACCTGCTGCACCACCAGGGAGGCCCCTAGCACATCTTGAGCTCAATAAATGACATTTACCTATTCCAGATGCAGGGACCGTAGAGATCATCCAACTCTGAGGATCTCTGAGGTGGTGTCCAGAGAGTTACTACCTCTGCATCTGCTGGGGTAAATGTACATATTCCTGGGTCAACACCAAACCAATTGAACCCTGGTTCTGCTGCTTTGGATTTCCATTTTAATGACAAACAACTAAAGGAAACGCATCAATGAACAGAGTAGCATAGAGGTTAAGGGCAGATCCAATACAATAACTGAGCAAGTTAATTAACCTCTCTGAGCTCCCTTTTATCATCTGTAAAGTGGAACTAATAATAGCATCCTCCACTGGGGGTCGTGGGGAAAAGGCCTGCAAAGCCCTGCTCCTTTCCCTGGAACATATTAAACATTCCACCATGCTAGATATTAAGAATGGTCCTTTAAATGACACTGTTTTTACTTAAATTAACTCACCATAAAAAATCAAATTCATTTGCATTACTTTATTTTTTCAATTAAGAACTCTAAATTTAGCTTACAAGGATGTTCAGAGCAAACATGTGATTTGTGCACCATCCCAAGCCATTCTGCAGGTTCCCTAACACCACATGCTGGAGAAACACTGGAAGAAAGACCCCTGGGGATGAAAAAGAATATTTTGGGATCATGTCTCCTGTTAGTGTTTTTGTTTGAAGGCGAGGGCAAGTGTGCAACCTGTTGCCTGGAACAGAGAGGGGGTAGGTGGAGAAAAGGGCTGGTCCCTTCTAGGCAGGCTAGACATGTTGGTGCCCAGCTCTCAAAAATTTACACAACACAGGAACCTTCATCACACATTGGACTATTTTTGCCTAAGGAGACCTAACAACCAAGGAAAGTGGTTGTCAAGCTTTGGGGCTTGTTGTCTACAAAAAAGTGCAGAGTTTAAGATTTATTCTCCTGGACTCCAGGAGCGCCACTCTGAATACACAATTCATGTGGGTTCCTGGCTGACTCTTCTGGGTCGTATTGCTTTTTCTCTGCCTTCTTGGGTTAAAGTATTATTCAGGTATTTATGAAAAGGGAGCATAAAATTTGGCTGAGGTCCAGTATAGTTCAGTGCAATCAACTTGCACCAAGCCCTGATATATGCTGGAATGCAAAGTTTGTTATTGAATAAGTGAACAGAGATTGGAGAGACCCAAGTGGAATTACTACCAGCAGCAACCATTTAGTAAGCACCTACATTCTGCTCAGAGCTGTTCTGGAGATGTTAGTATATGCACAGCGACTCATATAGAAAGGGGGCATCATTAGTCCCATTTTAAGGATGAGGAAATGTGATGAGGTTAGGGAACTTGCCTGAGGTCACCTCCCAGTATGCCTCACCTTTCACTTCCCAGCATACCTCAATTTAAAGCACCACTGTGCAGATGTTCAGCAATAGACGGGAAAGTAGCCAGGCTCCGAGGAAGGCTGTCTTATCTGGGTAGTCTGTGAAAATGGGGAGTTTAATGGAATCTGATCTGGTGTCAGTTTGAGTGATTTAAGAGTGAATGTGAAACTGAACTGTATACAATGCTGGACCTGCTATTTGAGTCTGTACCTAAGAGCGTGAGGGCATCATTAATACCACGCGATGAGGAGTGTGAGCATGTGTGTGTGTGTCTTGGAATTAGCTTCTCTTCCAGCCAGAGACATGCCTGTAGCAGATCCACTAGCATGATTGTCCTGGAAAGTCTGCTCACAGCACCTGGCTGTGCCCCCAAATAATGCTGGAGCTTGATCAGACTGGATATAGCATTACTAATTTCCATATCAGTGCCTCACACAAAATGCACATTTGGTTGTCAATTTCAACTTCAAAAGATGGTCATGTATTCAGGTAAGAATCTGCTATGAAAATCGTTCAGGAGACCTTTGGTCAGATTTAACATTTAATAATAACAATGATGATGATATGGACATAGTGTTTAACGTGCCAAATATTATTCAAATCATTTTTTCATGTGATAATTTATTTAACCTCTAAAGACACGCTAGTAGGCTCACTTTACAGATGAAGAAGCTGAAGCAGAGAAGTAAACTATGACA
The DNA here is from genome assembly GCF_014898055.3 of Talpa occidentalis. Taxonomy (NCBI): domain Eukaryota; kingdom Metazoa; phylum Chordata; class Mammalia; order Eulipotyphla; family Talpidae; genus Talpa; species Talpa occidentalis. The sequence continues at coordinate 48,538,263 of NW_023600993.1, forward strand.
GGTTATTTTCAGTCTTCATTAGTTACTGTGAAGATTTGTGATATAGACTCATTTTGTTATTCTTCACCATGTGAATCAAAATTCGCTTGCTATAAGGGGTTTAGTGTAAGAAGCAAGATACTAACCTAGTGACTAAACTCAGCTTGTTGAGCAATATCTACATCTCACAAAAGTTTTGCTGTTTTCTACTTAATCTAATGTGGACTTTTTATGGGAAAATTTTATGCCACAGTAGATGTAATAATTATGCTTTTGATTACAAATAATAAAGATACCAACTTACAGTAGTTGTAAAAGGAAAGGCAATTGTTTTTCTCATCTAAAAAGAAGTCTGGAGACAGGTATTTATAGGTTTGTACTGCGGCTCAAAGATCTCAGCATTTTTGGTGCTATTAACATTCATGGTCCCTCTGTGGTTGCAGCAGATCCAAACATCACACCTTCACACACCAGCATTCCCAAAGAAAAGAAGGTAGGAGCAAAACATTTCCTCTTTTTAAAGAGAAAAATAATTCCCTAGAAGTTCCCTTCAACTCCTAGACTAAGGTTTTTTAACCTCTGCCTTATTGACATTCTGGGCCAGATAATCTGTTATGAGACACTATTCTGGGTATTGCAAAATGTTTGTCAGCGTTCCTGATCTCTACCCCTAGATGCTAGTGCCACCTGCCCCATTAGAGAGAGAGAGAGAGAGAGAGAGAGAGAGAGAGAGAGAGAGAGAGAGCGCGTGTGTGTGTGTGTGTGTGTGTGTGTGTGTGTAAAGTCACTTGGGTTGAGAACCATTGCCTTAGACTAATGACTGCCATGGAGAAATAGGATGGTGCTAAGCAGCAGGTCAATCCCATCTGCTGAGGCTTTGTTCACTGCTACCTACCAGTTCTGTGACAAGGAATTATGGCTGTGGGTTTAACCATCTTTCTCCAGGTTGCTTTTCAGTTGTTACAAAAAAAAAGAAAGAAAGAAAGCTCTTTATTGGAAGTCCAAGGGAAGGATTGAAAAGGTGTGTCTCCACTCACATCCAAGAATGCTTTTGTGGGGTATCAGAAAGATGGTGAATTTATTTTATTTTATTTTTTTTTTTTTGTGGGACCCTCGCCGGTGGCCGGGGAACAAACCGGCGGCCCTGCAGAGGCTGCGGGCAGCCTCGCAGCCCAGCGCTCAACCGCTGCGCCACCAGGGGAGGCCCAAAAGATGGTGAATTTAATGTAGTATACATAGATGTTGATTTAGTATGAACTTATATAATGAACCTACATAATGTTATAATGCAATGTTACTTCACTAAAAAGAGACAAAAACCAACTCCATCTTTTCAACCTGGTTGCCTGAAAAAAAATGGTTAAAAACATTGTTTTAGTATGAACTTATATAATGAAACTTACATAATGTTATGATGAAATGTTATTTCACTAAAAAAAGAAAAACCAACTCCAATTTTTCAAACAGGTTGCTCGAAAAACATCGGTAAATTCTATCATGTTGACTGCCCAAGGCCATTTCAATCTTATGCTATTCCTTTTTAAAATTTCAGTCACTTATGTAAAGTGGGATGGTGGGGTTCAGAACTTTCAGCTAGAAAATGTTGCCTGCATTTAAAGGGTTACATGTGTGACTTCTCTGGGATTTGAAGAATTGTTCTTCAGATCATGGTTTTCATCAAAGTCATTTTCTATGTTTTTATAAACATGTTTAATAAGAAAAATTTAAGTAGCAAAAACAATATGAAACATTGTTCTAAATATGGAAACATTGGAATGAATGTTATGTTTTAAAGGCTCTCACTTACTAAAACACTAATTAAAAAGCTCACACTGTGTATCTTAGGGAAGGGAGATATTTCTTTATTGCTCTCTAAAAATTTCCGCCCCTTCACTATCCTTTAGCAGTAAGAACAAAAGGATATTGAGGATTCTCAAATGGGAGCCCAACTTTCATTATTAAAGGGAAAACTCAGGGTAAATGTGAAATTACTTACATTAGGACTACAAACACCAATGAAAGCTGAAAACTAATTATAATGAAAGAAAATTCTGTTAGTTTAATTCCCCTCAAAACCCTGGGGGTATAAAAACTTCAGGAATTAATTTTTTTTACTTAGATACTTTATAATGATTCAGCAAAACAAAGTTATAAATACTTCAGCACTGAGTAATATTAAAGTGGGAGCAGATTTGAACCTATTCCCCAAAGCCAATTTGCCTCAGAAGAGTCAGCAATATCAGGATATGCTTCAGTGGAAAAGTTTATCCTGAATTGATTGGAGCAGAGAAAATAAAACCTGATACATATATTTTTAAATTCCTATTCTCACCAGGTTGCTCGGTGCACATATCCTCTTCCCACACCATCCCCTGCCACTGCAATAAAAAAATCTGATTCAAAAGATTTAATTTGAAAACACAATTGGTAAAATTCTTTAGAACTAAAAAAAAAAAAAAGAAGAAAAAAGAAAAACCCTCAGGTTAAGTGCATATGCATATATGGTCGATTCTGTTGTTTGTGGTAGTTTTGTTCTAGAGAGTTGCAGCAAAGTCTTAATTAGTGAATAGTGAATCATTGCCCCTAGGGGAAATAGAGGGAAGTTTCCTGTGAGTCTTTGGTCATAACATTTTTTGTTAACTGTTCAACATATAACCTTGCTTTATGTGTGTTTCTGTTTAAGGAGATCTTATTTAAGATATATTATTGATTCATTAAATTGAACTCATGGCCAACTTAACTATAACTCATGTCTGATTGAAGCTTATCTGACCCACATATTTTCTCTGTAAGGCACATCACAGCTTTCTTATACTTAGAAACATCAGCAAGCACTTTAGCACTAGCCTTAGGGGTCATTTTAAACAGCAAAATCACCAATGAAAAGCATAAAAATGTAAAAACCTCATGCTAAATAGACTATGACAAGGACACCTGTTTAGAGTATGAGTTGAAACAAGAAGGTCCAGTGTCACTTTCATTGACCTTAGCCGGAAATATGTGTGACGGGGACTTAAATTTATCACCACTCTGCACATGTCTGTGATTTGATCTCAAAAGTGCCACAAATGTTGAATTTTGGGGGCTACAAATACATTTTAATGAGCAGGTGAACTGGCAAATACAAAATGCAAGAATAATGAGAACTGACTGTAAACATAGATATACACATCTATTTATAGATAGATGTATACACACACATATAATACATTTCTCATTTGGTGGTGCAAAAAAAAATATATATGTTCATTGTTTGCTACAGATAAATGAAGGGAAACATTCTCTCTTTCAGTCCTGTGTGAAAATCTTTGAATTGGGAGCAGGTATAGTCTCTAATGTGGGAATAGTTGCCAGCAAGGCTGTGGAAGATAGAGGAATGCCAGAGTGGATAGGTGGCCAGAGGTCCTAGTGAATGGCAAACACATGTTCTTTATGAGAGAAGCCATGTAATGATTTAAAAAAGCACACTTCTTTCTTGGGACTAGACATGTGCTAACCCCTGATGAGAAGCAATATGTGAAACACACAGCCTAAACAGGACATAGTATTGACCGCTAATTAAGCCTCCAGCAAAAACCAATGGGGAAGGGCCTCCCTGGTGGCGAAAGGGGTTAAGATGAAGCAGTATAAAGCTATCTGCAGCCAATGCAGCACGAGTTTGATCCCCCACCAGGGAGCTGACCCACATGGCACAGCACCTCTCTTGTCTCGCCCGCTGCTCCCCTCAGCAGTGTATTTCAGTAGATTTGCCTGTTTTTGCTCCCTACGCTGTCTCTGGTGAATCATCTCATTCCCCACATCTCTGGCCTGCATCCCAGCTCTTGTATGAATAAATAAATAAATCTTAAAAAAAAAAAAACCAATGGGGAGAGGCACTCCCTGTGGTGGAAGCAATCAGATCAATCCTGAAGATAGGAGAGCAGGCCTCTTTCTTTCTCTCTCTCTCAACAAGTCGATGACAAAAACAGTATGAGAAGGAAGAACTGTTCTAGAATCTGCGATGGAAGGGACACATTAACCAAGTGTAATATGTGGATCAACCAACTGCAAAAACACTTTTGAGAAAATTGGGGGAATCTGCATACTGGCTAGTCAGTCATGTTATTAAATAATCATTGCTAATTTATTAAGTATGACAATGAAATCAGTTTTGTAGGAAAATGTTATTACCTTTTAGAAACTCATATAAAAGTGTTGAAGGGTGAATGTCATGTTGTTGGGGGTTTGTTTTGAAATATATATTAGAGAAAAAATAGGGAAGGATCTGGAATAAACACTGCTAAATTAGTTGCTTATGTGCTATATGCACACAATGGATGACTATTCAGCTATAAAGAAAGATGAAATGTTAGCATTCACAGCAAAATGGAAGAAATGTGAGGGCATTGTGTTTAGCAAGTCAGAAAGATAATAAGTCAGAAAGATAAAGACAAACACTGGATGATTTCACATGTATGAGTGATATAAGGAATCGAAGTCTATAAACTGACAAAGCAAAGTAATTATAAACCAGAGGACACTGATAGCCCAACCGAGGTATCTGGTTTAAAGGAAGGAGAAGGGAGGAAAGATTAAAAGGGTTTAAGGGATGGTAGAAGAAGAAAAAACAGCCGGGTCATTTTGAACGTGAAGCAGAGATGACTGTGAATGTGGTGCTGTGGTGTTCTCAATACTCTTAGAAACCCAATCATCTTGCAAAAAAAGAAATTAGCTATTTGACTAAAATAAGTAATTCTTTCAAGGCATTTCTGTCTAAAGTTCTTTTGGAGCCAAGATGGGAGTTCTGCTCAATTTTTCTCCATGGCTATTATTACTTAAAGAGTGAATATTAAGTTCAGAGAGACAGACAAGATATATATACAAAGATGCAGAATAAAAAACAAACAGTTAATAAGGAAGAGCTCAGGCAGCAGATGTGTGAAACCTTTGGGGTCTCTGAGATCTTCCAAGTGACTTGTGAGTTCAAAACTCTTTTCATAATAAAACTAAGGAGAGGACACTCCTTGAATGTGAAGAAAATGGACCATTGGTTGGATTTTATTGGTTACTCTGAACTTCAGTCAGATCACTTTTTAACAGTGCCTTTAACTGTGTCTTTGCACAGTTGGCTGAAGGTATAGGTGAGGGTATAGGAGAATTCCTGGGCTGCCTCTTGGCCCATCTTTAGGGCAATGCTGAGGAGATGCCTCAGGAAAGGCACTTCTGGTAACATGGGAAGGAAAGCAATTTAGAGATGCTAGGAGGGGTTAATAACTATAATTGCTCATTGCAGCTATTAACAATCACCAGTCATTTGGATATGAAATAATTAATTCACCATCAGTAAGTAGAGGTACTTAGAGAGGCATTCAATACCTTGCCTTAGGCCTTCCTTAGAATAAGAGGCAGTCTAATTTCGAGACTGCTCTGTACAAGCCAACTCTAGGAAACTCACTTGGATGAGAGCATCTGTTGAGGATGTTATTTATTAGATGCAGAATCTCCTCAGAGGACTCTAAGGGAGAAATTGATAGATACTTATGTATCAAGAAGGGCTGAATTTTTCCTGGACATGAGTTATGTATCTGACCCCATTTGCTTTCTTTTGTGTGAATTGCTGAAAAGCTCAGAGCCAAGTTGGGTGACTTGACTGTTTAAATCTTTGTTATTAATTTTTGGAATAAGTCTCATTTTTAGCTCTCATATTTCTCTTTCTATTGGTCTATGTACTTAAATAACACAAACATTTTCCCACCTTGCCCTTTTATAAAAGAAATATATGTTCATTTCTAGAAAATGTAACAGACATAGAAAAACACAAAATTGGTAAAAATCTAAAAATCACTCATAGTCATACTCAGAGAATAACCATTTATGTTTTGGTGTATTTTCTTTATCTAGCTCCCACCCCACCAACCCTGCACACATATATTTTACAAAATGAAATCATTCCATATATAGTTTTATAACCATCCTTCCCCTCACCCCTACTTATTACATTATGCACATCTTTAGTCTTGTAGATGTCCCATAAGTTATTCAACCGATGTCAGAGTTTTGAATTTTAGACTGTTTTAAAAGTTTTTCCTTTTGTAAAAAGAGACATTCTGATAAACATTCTTACAGCTGAATCACTCTGTTTACATTGATCTTTCTGTTAAAATCCCTAAAAGTTCTCTTTGGCGTCTACTTTGTGTTATCTTGCTTTACTTAATGTATCTTGGTGAGCACCTTTACTTTCTGGAACAAGCTGAGAAATAATTAAAGGGACAAAGCCAGAAAACTCTATCTTTCCTCCTTCCATCAATCATTGGGTTTAAAAGCCTTTTACGTTCAGTTTTTCTGAGGACTCAAGACACAAAGAGTAAGAGGTCCTCTGCCCTTGAGGGGTTTAAATTCTAGTAAGGGAAACAGATGAGCTATAAAAAAACACACAAAGTTAGCAAGTACAAGTCTGGAAAGAATGACATAAGGTGATAGCTGCAAGGGAACGAAAGCAACAACTCAAGGGGCTAAGTTGGGACATTTAGCAAATATTTATACTGTGCTCTGTGCTTTGTGTGAATGAATGCTGGGATACAAAGGTGATGAAGACACAGTCTTGGCTGCAAGGAATCAGGTTTACAGATACTGAGTGAAGGAAGGGGAAGGGTCCCAGATCACTTAGATGGTTGCAAAAAGCAAAGGCAAGTGTACTTAGAGACACACACAGGATCTTATGGAAGCTTGGAGATCAGGCTCTTAAAGGAAAAAGGGGAGGGGGCACAAAAAAGGCTTCCAGAATGACTCGAAAGATTGCAGAGGAGAATGATTATAAATGAGGGAAGGAGCTATCAGAACACAAGTATCTTTTGCAGAGAACAGTGCTCAAACTTTTTAGCTTTGACTCACACTGAGAAATCCATATTATATCTTGAGTCCATTTAAACAAAAGTTCCTTGTATCACTTTTTTCCTTAATACATGACAAATATTCTTTTTATTTCAGTAAAATAAGAGCAGGGTTGCAATACACTAAATTGTTTTTATGACCCACTGGAGTACTTATATGTGGACTGACCATCAGGGGTCTAAACTGAAGGCAGACTTGGTTTTGCCAAAGCAAAAATCCTAGGGAATAGCAGCTCAGGCTCAAAGGTTCTGGAGCAGATAAACCATTGAATAGCCTCTCCTAGTGTGCAACGAAAGCATAACTAGACTTCTGTTGTCTTGGAAAGGGATTGAAGAACACCTTTTTATTCTTTTGAGCAGGTTACCACAAGCTGTCTCACTCTGTATGCAGAGCTGGTGGCTGGGAAGAATTGACCAATCTCTCTTAGAAACAATCAAGATTGTTCCAATCCATGGAGGAGCAGGGCAGTGGAGTCTCTAACATCAACTTCCCTTGGAGAGATTCATACTAATGTTTAAACTTTTTTTTGTGTGTGTGTGTGTAAAAGAACCAGGGTATAGGCCAGAGGTGCAAGGGGTGGGAAGATTCAGCAGAGACAGAGTGGGGAGCAGAACAGATGGATCTACTGAAATATACCGCTGAGGGGAGCAGCAGATGAGACAGGAGAGAGTTGCTGCTGTGGGTTGGCTCCCTGGTTGGGGATCGAACTCGGGCCTTAGTGGTGATAGTGCTGACTTAACCCCTAGGCAACCAGGGAGGCCCATATTAATGTTTAAGTTTAATACAAAAGGCTGAGAAATCAGAGGTCGGTTGCTCTGGTCAAGGCATGATACTGAATGTAAAGGCTGTTAATCCCAGTGATTGATGGAAGGTTGTGCTGAGTGGAAGAGAGATTAGGGGTTTCTGGAATTCTCTTTTTAATTATTTCTCAGCTTCTTCCATAAAGCAAGGGTGCTTACCAGCAGCTGATGAGCTGAACAACCTGAGACCCAACCATCTAGATAGAGTGTGTGAGCTTCGGTGAAACATGGCACATGAGAGTGTAAATGGAAAAAAGCTGTCATGTTAAAACCCCCCAAAGAGACATCAATGCTCTTCAGCAGGCTCAAGGATCAGTCAGGACAGCCCATTAACTAATGTGCCAACCATACGCAGATGTGCAGACCAGTGTTCAACAGCGCCCTGTGTGTTCATGAGAAGCAATGGCAGCTGTGAACCAATCTGCAGAGAGTTTCTATGACCTGTAGAGCAAGAAGCTCTAGGGTTGATCTTTTGTGTGAGGAGATGTCTCCAGAGAATGACATAGAATATCTGCTATAAAGCAGAGATTAACTTAGAAAAATATGACCAGATTTGGCTCAAGGTTGACCTTCACATGTAGAGGACAGGCTAGTCACACTGCATGAGACTCTGCTCTGCTCAGTCTTTAGGGTCAGGCTAAGTGCCCCACTTAAGAAGAACAATTAGCAATTGCCACCTTATTCAAGGTATACCAGACACATGCATGACTGTGCAGAATATATACATGGTTTGAAAACACCGCCTGAGATTAAAATGGTTTATAAAGAAAAAGCAAACCCATGTGAGCCAGGAAAGATGGCATTTAAGGATGCAATTGTTGGGAGCAGGTAAGAAGTGTTATGTTCAGGCATTTGGGATGGGGAGAAGAGATCTTGGGGTGGGGAGACTCTGAGGGTTCCAGTCACCCTTGAAGACTTACAAGGAGAGGAAGATATAGCTCTGAAACTTGAAAGCAGAATTTAGAGGGGAAAAAGTCAGGGAAAGACATAGCTACAAAACTCTCTAACAATCCTCAGGCTTTGAGGAATTAGTCAGCACTACTAAATCTCAATTATTATCATCTGTAAAATTGCCCTTACCTCAAGAGATTACCGTAAAACTAGAATAATCCATGCATCATGCTTTGCACTTACTTTCTATTCACTAGAGTTATTATGAGGCCCACATAAATAATTGAAAATTTTCTAGTCCACACATTTAAAAAAGTAAAAACAGGTGAAATAAATTTTAATAATGTTATACAACTCAATAGATCTAAAATACTACCATTGGAGTATGTAATCCATATAGACTTACGAATGAGGTATTTTACCTTTTTTTCATGTTATTTCACATTTTTTGTATGAAATCCAGTGTATATATTTATACTTACAGCACATTACAGTTTTGATTAGCCACATTTTAGTTGATTTGCCACACATGGCTACTGGTTCCCTAGTGATCTGTGTGGGCTAACATGTGTGCCCAGAAGTCATGTTACAGTTGACCCTTGAACAACAAAAGTTTGAATTGCTTGTGTTTGCTTACATACAGATTTTCTTGTAAATAGATCACATCAACTTACAGTTTCAATAAACACAGTGTAGAATTGCAAGTGTCTCTTTCTTATGATTTTCTTAATAACATTTTCTTTTCTCTATCTTCTTTGTAAGACAACAGGTACTACCCTATATATATTATATGCATAGACATGTAATATACAAAATACGTATTTTTGTTGTTGGTAGGGCTTTTGGTCAACAGCAGGCTGTTAATAGTTAAGTTTTGGGGGAGTCAAAAATTATACATGGATTTGCAACTTTGGAGAATTGGGGGTGGCAGTCTCTGCCCCAGCCCCCGCCCCCATCTCTCCATAGTTCAAGGCTAAACAGTATTATAATGATCATCATCATTGCTGTTCAATGTTGAGTAGTGGACTCCAGGACTCTTATAGAAGGGGGTGCTTCCGTGGAGTAGCTCCGAGCACCTTCCTATCTTCCTGCCTTCTCAGTGCCTGCTTGCTAGGATTTCAATACAGCTAAGGCCTCAAATCAGTTCGGCCCGAGGGAGCTAGAGTGTGGCCAGTGGGGGCCCCTGGTATGATGCATAGTCTGTGAGAGTATCAATGTTTATAATATGGCCGTGTTTATACTTTTGTTTCTGGTATGAATTAATAATTTACTTATGATATTTAATAAAAACCAGACATCACCTCATCAGTGTTTAAACAAAAACAGTGCTATTTATCTTATTAATTCTGGTGAGTTTGTCTTCTGCTGTTGGGTTCAGAGAGGGGTGGAGGGGTGGGCATGCTGCCTATGGTGTTCTGTGCCAAATGGTCCTTGGGCATTAGGTGTTGACTTCTCATCCAGGTGGGTCTCTGGGGGGGGGTCACTACTGAAGATAGGATAATGGAGAGGTGCTGTGGAATCAGGGCCTTAACTGGAGGGAGCGAGAATGCTACTTGCTGTGCATGTGCAAGAAAGCTCATGCTTTTACATGGCATGGAATGAGGGCCTGAGATGTGCTAAGCATTTAATGCTCATGATCTCATGTATTTCTTCCAACCCCACTACGCGGAACCCACTTTATGGAGGATAAAACTGCAGCTCAGAGAAGGTGGGCAACTTGCCCAGCTCCATAATGGTTGAGGCTGGCCTCTCCCCGAGGGTGTCTGACATGAGTCTGGGCTCTTGATCACTTTGCTGTGCTGGAACGTCCTTTCCAGACTTTCCTCACCAAAGCCATGTTCTCCTTGGCATAGATTTCTCTTGACTTGGAGGCTAACTACTAAGTCTGGCTGTTAAGTCTGGTCAAACTCTTTCTCCTTGGTGAACAAAAACTACTGTCACCAGCTATGTGGATATGTGTGAGTGTAGTAGTGGATCCAGGTTTCCCAGCTCTTGGGAGGAGTGGACTGGAAGTTGGTTTCGGCCACTCCTTATTCTGCCAAAGGGCAGTGGCATGCACACTGGAAAGAGTGTGAGGGCAAGGGCTATCAGATTCCATTTTCAGGATGTGAATGTTCCCAGCACCCACTATGCCCCAACCACACTCTACTCCCTTTGCTTTCTTGAATTTGCTATAACCTCTTCTTTGTCTCAGGAGCCAGCACTCTTACCATAAGTCTCAGAGGTCACCTTTCCTGCTGACCCCAGATGAGTTGCTCTCTGCCCCTGCATGCTGTTCAGTTTGGGTCATTCATCACATACCCATTTGTGAGCTTGTTTGTTGACTGCCTGCCTCTTCTGTAGAATATGTCTTTTTAGCTTATTTCCCGTGCTCAGCACGAGGCTGGGCCCCAAATGAACTCTCAGCAAATATTTCTCGCACAAATGACCAAACCAAGATGAAGATTCTTCAAAATTCATACCTACTGTGTGAACCTAAGCAACTTTCCTTCTTTTCTGGGTCTCAGTTATCTTATCTGTGAAACGGCCTTGAAATGACCTCTATGCTTCCCCAGGCTCTGAAATTCCAGGGATCTCTGATCTGACACTGAAACTGCTGAGCCCCACCCCATGCAGTTATTTTGCCTTCATTGCCAGAGTATTTCTTTAGAAAAGGGGGTGGGGATGTTCTAAGGGAAACTTAATTCTTTTTTGAGCATTTGGGCAATTCTCCAATTTTTGTAATTGCTTTAGATACTGGCAAAATTAACCAAGTTATTGATTCTGGAGTTAAGTTTCTGCCTGTGAGACCAAACCCACAAGCTGGCACCTTGATTTCCTTCCTTCCTTGTTCCCTCCCTCCCTCCCTCCCTCTCTCCCTCTCCTACCTTTCTCCCTCCCTCCCTCCCTCCCTCCCTTTTCTTTCCGTCCTTACCTCCTTTTAAAAATAATGTTGTGAGATTACAGGCCAGCCCCTGAATCAACAACTCTTTCACTCTATAATAAAGTTGTATTTAAAAATTTTGCTTTCGACTTTAATTGCAGCCAGGCATGAAACAAGAGAATGAGGGTGCAGTTCCAGATGAGTGCACATTCAAAATCATTCAAACTCTACTTGGAGAAGGAGAGGAAAATTAATAATGAGAACAAACAGGGCCTTTGGAAAGAGCCTTTCCCTCCTCCCTTCTTTGTAAAATGGAATCCTTCTTGTAACGGTAAATGGAAAAAACACCAGGGCAAACAATCTCAGGTGGTGCTGGCACAATTGGACCTTTTGGTCCAAAAAACCCAAATAAAGTGAAACTGAACTATGTGATCAAGGAGATAATTCAACATTCTTTTATTCTTTCTTTCACCCAGTAAATATTATTGATCACCTCTTCTATGCCAGGCTTTGGGCTGTGTGTTGAAATAGAGCAGTGAATAAGAGATAAATTCCTATCTTAATACAATCATATTATTCATGATTGTGTTATGAATACATGATTGTATAATGAATTCATGATTATTCATAATAATAATGTCAGGATTTATAATCATAACAATAATTATAAATCACACTAAGTGCTCAACTGCTCAACTTAATTAAAAGCATAAGGAATTTTAATAAATGTCATCATTTAGTCCTCACAATATCTTTTTTTAAAAATATTTATTTACTTATACAAGATCTGGGGTACAGGTCAGAGGCACGCAGGAGGGTGAGAGAATTCACCAGAGACAGAGCAGGGAGCAGAATAGGCAGACGGACCGAAGATACTGCTGAGGGGAGCAGCGGGCAAGATAGGAGAGGTCTGCCACGCCATGTGGGAATCTCCCTGGCTAGTCAGGAATCGAACCTGCACTGCAGAGGCTGCAAACAGCTTCACAGTGTGGTGCTCAACCCGCTGTGACACCAGGGAGGCCCTACTCACAATATCTTTATGAAGCAGCACTCTATAAGTCCTATTTTACAGATGGGGAAACTGAGTGAATCCATGTGAATGGAGAGAGGATGACTAGGGCAGCAGAGATGGCTCTGGAAGCTGAGCTCTTAAGCAATGGGGTTAGAGAGTTATGGAGCAAGTAGATGAGTAAATAGGCAGTTCTAAGGGAGTTGGAGAAGTGCTAGGATAGGAGACAGAGCAAGAGCAGTTTAGAGAAGCTGAGGAAGGATTTGTGCAAGATCTGATATTTAAGTGAGCTATGAAGGGTGAGCAAGAATAGCCAGGCTAAGACTGGAAGAGCTAAAAGTATTTCAGATGAGAGAGAAATATAGGAGAGGAAGAGGAGATGGAAGGAGAGGAAGGCGAGATGACCATGGACAGGAATCCATCATGAAGGGTCAAGTCTAACTGCTCCATGCACAGAATAGATGTGAGGGTTGGAGTCACAGAGGTAGAATAGGCCCAGCAGAGAAGTGATAGTGATCTCACGTGAAGTTGAGGGCAACTTTGAAAAAGAAATGTATTTGTTTGGGAGTATTGAAGATGGAGAAATTACAGGACTTGGTTGTAGCTCAACTCTCTACTCTTTGAATCAGGCAGGGGACTTAATGTGATAGTTTTGGTTGCCTGTGATAACTGAAAACTCTTCACATTGTACTACACAGACATGGTTACATTTGAGAAAATCAGGGAGTCCTCTATCCTGTGAGGTCATCTTGTCTGAAAAACTCAACCAAAGTTAATCAGAACATTGCCACATTCATGTAATAGTCTTTTCCATTGTTCTTTATACTGTTTCAAAACCTCTTCATATGAATTCCTTTGCTCATCTATAACTAGGAGCTAGTGTTTTTTCCTTATACTTGGTTGAAAATAATTTAATTCATAGTGTTTTATTTTTGCTTTGCCTATTCAGAAGTTCAGATTGAATTTTTACACTCATAATAAATACATTAGCCTAGGGGCTTGGCCTATATGTTTTCCCTTTTTTATATTTAATTTCTATTGTTTTACACATCTTTTTTATAACCCTAAAAGATTTCAATACCGTTTGGAAGAGTGGTGTATAAAATAATCACAAGTTACTTGTTTGAGAGTGAGATCACAAAATGTAGCTTCCAAACCAACTCTTTCCTCTTCCAACTTGATACTTGGTTCAATTTTTTGTGTTGGTTAGGCCACCATCATCAAAAGACCTCTGAGACATACATATACATATATTGTTCTGGGAGGCAGTTCTTCTGCACGTATTAGTAAGCCCAGAAGCAGTAAGTTTACTGACTGTAATGCCTGAACGTAAGCATGGTGTAGGACTTGGAAGGGATGGGATATGGGGCAGGGAAGTCTTGGTGGAGATTTGTAAATTAGGGTCACCTTGGCGACTGGAACTTTGCATGGGCCAACTCGTTTTGGGATGAACCTGAATGGGATGTCATGGAAGATGGCCAGATCACACCAAAGGGTAAGAGTCATTGTCAAAAGAAGAAGTAGAAAGCCAGAAATCTGATCAGAGGAAAGTAGGCTGCCCAGCCTTGCTTTCCACCATTGTGTTTACACAGACAGACCACACTTTTGACTAACTTGAACAGGAAAATCAAAATACCATGACTAGGGGCTTGCTCATGTGGAACAATGTTTAGGGATATTGGAAAGAATGTCCTGATTTCTCTTGTCCAAATATCTTTAAGTTTTTACTGTTGGTGGTTCATTTATTGTATCAAGCTGTTGTCATTTCAGGAAGTCTGCTAAAATGTGAATACCCCTTAGTGGTGTCATACTATAAGGATGAGGTCATAGAAGCAAAGGCCTCTGAGCTGAAAGGATCGTGAAGATAACTGATGGCAACCCTCAAGTATGTGATAGCTGGGGACACTTACCCACAGGAAAGGTATGCTAATCAGACTAGAGTTACGAAGAGGGCAATTAGTGGCAATACTTAAATGAGAATGCAGATCTCTGGTTTCTAGTAGAAGCTCCTTCTATATCACATGATTGGAGGCCAATTTACATCCAATTCCTTTTTAATGAAACAACTAAATAAAAGGAAACCTGAGGTCTAGGTGAATAGGTTTTGATATGAAAAAGAGATGAGAAACTAATAGTAATTATGTGTTATTTACTTACGGAGACATGGATCATTTTTGTGAACATGTGCTGTATCTGAGGGGAATTGTCTTTTACCTATCCCACATGATTCTGGCAGAACAGCAGTATAAGAATATAAAGTTCCCCTACATCTGACCATGTGTATGAGGGGGCGTGACTAAACTTGATCACTCATAGTTGTTCACACCTGTTTTGTAAATATTGGTACAAGCAAGGGGTAGGTTTCAGATCCATCCAGAGTCTCTACACGAAAAGAGATGTATAGAAGTCTTATTTTTTTTGTAAAGAGTATTTAGCTTGGAACTTCAAGAGGTCATCTTTCTCATAGCATTTGAGAGAGCCTGCTTAAATATTAACATGACCTACAGAAAAAAGCAGAGTCCAAAACAAGAAAGAATGAGGAAGGTAGGGAGAGCAAGAGAGAAGGAAGGAGAAACAGATTGAGAGAGAGATTAAGAGATTGAGAGAGAGAATGCAAGAGCAAGCACACATCTGGAAGAAATAATTTGAGTAACTGGATCCAGCTACGCCTGAAGCCAGATGCACTCCAGGACTTTTCTGTTTATGGGAGCCAGTAAGTACCTTTTATTTTTTGTTTAAACTAGTTCAAGTTGAGGTTCTCCTACATTTAACTGTAAAGATCCTGTTTATAATAAACTTTTTATTTAAATTATTCCATTTGATTTTGTCAACCACCCTGTGAGATAGATATTAGTATAGTCAATATTTTATGAATGTGAAAATTGAGGCTCAGGGATATTTAGTGATTGGCCTAAGGTTATAGAACTTTATGAAAACAGCCTGTATTACTCTTCACAGGATCTTTTCTTTTTATCTGTAAAACCCTTGCTACTCAAGGTTTTAGGCTGAACTGTCTGAACCCCAGTTTTACCCTTTCATGGCACAGAGAAAGGCTAATATCCTCTTTTCTGGTTGTTCTTGCTAAGATGGTATGTTCATGCATCATTAGCTGCTAAGACAATGCTAAGTAGATAAGCCAACTACACTAGCCACATGAAGTGGATAATTCAAATCGATGAGTTCAGCGGTGGCAGCTCACTGGAGTCGGAGGTAGGCTGGTCTCCAGATTTGTGTGGGTGGACACTGTGCCAGTCACCCAGGCCCTGCTGCCTCTAGCACCACAGCAGGCCTCGGTGGGAAGCTGAACCGAAAACTGTTCTCCTTTGAGGTCAGCATGTGGTGCAGCCGGAAGCCTGTGGTCAGCATGTGGCAACTCAAATAATACGCTCCACCAGTGTGAGAAAGCCACAACAGAGCACAGAGAAAACAGCTCACCAGGACTTTCTACCTCATCTGCTGGGCAAGATGGCCACCTCTGTTGGGATTTGAGTAGCGTCTGGGTTCACTGACACACCCTCTCTGGAAAATGGTGTTAAAAGACAGGTGGGGCTGTGACAAAGGAGATTCCTATAAACACAAGCTTTAAAGGCCTGGCTGCCCTGTCTGGTTTATTTCCCAGCCCTGGGGCTGGATGAGGACACAAAGACACATCCTTCTATTTCTGGGGCTTTCCTTCATCTCCTCAGAGAACAGGCCAAGTTCTGCACCTCCCTAATGAAGACACCCAGCCACGTGGGGTGTGACTGGATTGCTTTTTGGACTGGTTCCTTGGATAACTTGGTGCGTCCGCCTCAATTATTGTTCTTGTTCCCGGGGTAGGACCGTTCCTGTGAGCCAGATGGTCCAGCACCACAGGAAGAAAAGTCTGGGAGTTACCGTTCCCCTGACTTGTGTGCACATTTTGCCTCTGATGTCTTTTTCCTGAATGCATTTCAGCTTTACTCTTCTGATTCTTTCTCTCCCATCTGGTTTCTATCTGACCCAAGCAGCTGTTTTTTCCATTTAAAATAACACACTTACCTCTTTCTTCTTTACATGCCATGTTTTCAGTTTTGAAATGCTTTTACATATGGACCGAAACAGATTGTTTCCCCCGCCTCCTTCTTTTTCAAGAAAACAAGTACCTGTATTTTGGGTATGTGCAAATTCTTTAAGCAGACCCACAGAACAATCGTAATGAAGGCCCTGGCTCCCCTGGCTAGGACGCCATCCCACGTATCCTGAACCACTGCGCTCTATGCACAGAAAGAACTTTAAGCCATGACTAATAATAGCAAAGTACAGTATATATAACATGGTCAGTCGTGTATCATAAATATTTATAAAGACCATAGGAACCTCGCTTATAATGCAAAAAGATGTGTCCCTCATGGGTTGAATAGAATGTGCTGGACATTTTTGGAAAATGAAGAATAGATAGCCTTTTTTCCAAATGACAAAATCCTGCCTTCCTTCCTGGCCTTTAAAGCTCGCTGGGAAAGCAAAGCCCTGGAATTTTCTCTGCTGATTAAAGACTGGGGTGGAGCACTTTGCCATCAGCGATGGAAGAATTTATTCCCATTTTAAGTAATGTTTGCGTTATCTAGTCACATCCCAGGGAAAGGAGTACGAGGTGAATTTGAAAAAGAGTGAGGTTCAATATGCAGGGAAGTGTCTGTCTGAAGGAGAGGCAGGGGGAGGCACCAGGATCAAAGGCGAGCCTGACCTTTGTGTTCCTAGATTTCCCTTCCTTCTCTGGGTTTTTGCACATACTGTTCCCTTTCTGTGCAGCACACTTCCCCCCATTTTGCCGGGTAACTCCTCGGGTCTCTGCTTTGGTGTCACCTTCTCAGAGAGGCATTGCCCACCCATCACACCAGCCATTTGTCTCGTGTTTCCATCATTATCTGAAGAGTCAGCTCTTTCTCTCCCCTTGTTTTATCTATCTCACCCTCTGTGAGTCTTCATAATGGGGACTGTGTTCTTCCCTTTCCCATAAAAAAAAATAGTAGACACTTTTTTGGGGGGCAAATTTAGGTTTACAGAAAACTGAGTGGCATGTTTACAGAATCTCCTTATACCTCATTGCAAACCTTCTCTCCAAACCACCTTATTATTTACATCTTGCAATGGTGTGGTACATTTGTCAAAGTTGACGAGCCAATGTTGACACGTTATAGTAACTCAAATTCATAGTTTACATTAGGGTTCACTCTTATATTGTACATTCTATGGGTTCTGTCAAATGTTTAATGACATGTATCCACCATTACAGTATCATCCAGAATAATTCACTATTTATCCCTCATTCCTTATTTGAACACCTGGCAACCACAGATCTTATTGTCTCCATAGGTTTGTTTTTTTCGATGGCATACAGTTGAAATTGCCATTTGTGCAGCCTTTTTAGACTGGCTCCTCTCACTTAGCAATTCTTTCCCCCCTTCATTGTTAACCAATGTATTCCAGAGTCCTTGACAAAATACCCAGTGAATATTTATGGAATGTATCTTATGTTTTCCTAGTTTGTAAAATGGCTCTACTTTACACACTTGTGAGGATCCATGAAGGTAACACATAGAAGGACTTGCTCAGCATGTGGCTTTCAAAAGTGGTGGTTGCTCCACTGTGGAGAGCTGTGTGGAGATTTCTGGACCTACTACACATAGAGCTTCCATATGATCCAACAATTCTACTCCTAGGTATTTACCCAAAGGACACAGAAACATCAATTCCAAAGAACACCTGCACCCCTATGTTTATAGCAGCACTGTTTACAATAGCTAAGCTTTGGAAACAACCCAAATGCCCAAAAATAGATGACTGGATCAAGAAGATGTGGTACATATATACACCATGGAATATTACTCAGCATTCAAAAAAGATAAACACATGCAATTTGCAGCAACATGGATGGCGCTGGAAGGGATCATGCTCAGCGAAACAAGCCAAAAAGAAAAAGAAAAATACCGGGTGGTCTCACTCATAGCAGGAATCTAGAAAACTTAAATAAGGGACCAGGAAAATGAATAACTATAAGAAAGTGAAAATCAGAATCAACAAAAAACTATGAAACAGAGACTTTTGGGGGGTGCGGGGTGGGAGGGGAGGGATTGGGATCAGAATGGGGGGGGTTGCAATTGTATGGGGAATATAAAAATAAAATTTATTATTAAAAAAAAAAACAAAAGTGGTGGTTGCTATTTTTCATCATTTAGTGGCATAGTCTGGATGTTGATGATGGTGGTGTGTTTATTCAGTGTTAAAGGGCTGGTAGTATATTTATGAAACTCAGACTTTTATCAAAATTCTGGAAGGTAAAACTATAATTTCTCCAGCATTGATGGTTCCATGGCCCTTGGCAAATTTTGGGGAGCCACTGGTCATTGTTTTCAGTGCAAAATATTTCCATTATTTGCAATTATTCCAGGAGATGCCTCTTTCAAAATGACTCTGAGGTTCTGTACCTGAAATGTTCTTATTTCTTTCCTCCTACATGCTGTTTAGTAACCCCAGGTTTTGAAGAAAATCTTCTTATGGTGTTTCCACTGCCTTTTGCCACAGAGTGAAAATGCTGAAGGCTTTCCCAGTGGGAACTTGAGGAGGCTGACCTGGTTGCCAAAGTGCGGCCTGCACGTGCAGTCTCTATATTCTCAAACTCTTCAAAAATTCCAGTTTGCTGAAACAACTTCTGAAATGGAAAATGTTAAAAGCATTTCACAAAAGCTCCTATGCTTGGATTATTTTAAATGCTTTTGGGAAATGGCACATTTCTGTGGCCTTTTGGGCCAATATAGAAGTTATATCTTCAAGTCTTGTGTTTTGTCTACCTAATGACACACAGCTGGATACTTGGGAGTGATCAGGTGACTTTTGCACATGTGCTCTGCATTTTCTAGAATTTTTGAATCATTCTTTTATGAAGATAAAAAGTAGTTTTTTAGATTTGTAAAGTGGCTTGTGCCATAATTGGTTACAAAAATGGAAAATTTTTGTCATTTTAGTTGCAGAAAAAAATCTTTTTGCTCACCCCAATTTAATGGTATGAAAATCAAAAGAAATTCTTCTCATAGAATACTTTTATCAGGGCCTCCCTGGTGGTGCAGCGGGTTGAGTGCAGCGCTGTGAAGGTGTCTGCAGGCTCTGCAGTGCCGGTTCGATTCCCGGCCGGCCAGGGAGATTCCCACATGGCAGGGCAGACCTCTCCTGTTGCGCCCGCTGCTCCCCTCAGCAGTGTATTTTGGTCATCTGCTTGTTATGCTCCCCACTCTGTCTCTGGTGAATCCTCTCACTGTCCCACGCCTCTGGCCTGTACCCCAGCTATTGTATAAATTAAAAAAAATCTAAAAAATAGTTGTTTTTTTATAAAAAGAATACTTTTATCATCTTTATAGGTTATTAGTTTTAATAATTTATAATTCTAATTGTAGTTTTGCAACTTTGGACAGTGAATGGGATCTCTTCTTGGGACTCTACTTGCTTGAGGATCAGTTTAAACCCAAGGTGAGAGCAGGAGCTGGCAGTCACTATGCATGTGGTGATTTTTGGGCATTGGGTATTCATTAAACTAACATCCCATACTTAAAATCTTGGGGTATGAGATAAGCTCCAAAAATCTCCATGTATATGAACCCTAGAAATTTATAGGATTAGTGTTGTTTAAATAAAAATTTACAGAGTACTATTCTAAGAGCTTTGCCTGTTTCCCTAATTTAATTCTCACAACAACCCTAAGAGGTGGGTGTCACTAATATTCTCTTTACATGAGGGTGGGGGTTGGGGACTGAGACAAAGGAATTATAAGCTTGCCTAGCATTACGCAGACCTAGCTGGCTCCAGCAGACCTGGGGTTTCATTCAGCAGTCTGATGCCAGAGTCTAAGCTTTTAGCTCCTTTGCTACACCGTCTCACAGTTTATCATTTTTCATTACTTGGAATCTGGATGATATGGAATTTTTCTTTTACTTTCCCCCTGAATGAACATTTGCATCTATCTGATGATCACTTGATCTGTCAAGGTGACCAGGCATATAGACAAAGGACCTACTGAAAAAGAAATGAAATGCCCATCAGTGTGGCCAATAGTAAGGGATGGTGTGGATGAGGAGAAACTGAAACCCAGGTGCACTCTGGGTAGGTATGTAAAATGATGCAGCCCATGTGGAAAACAGTTTGGCAGCTTTTCCAAAAGTTAAACATAAAACTGCCATATCATTTAGAAATTTCACTCTGAGATATATATCCAAAAGAATGGAAAGCAGGGACTAAACAGATTTTAGTACACCAGTGTTCACTGCAGCATTACTCACAGTGGCTAAAAAGTAGAAGCAACAAAAATATCCACCAATTGATAAATAAATAGATGCAAAATGAAGTATAGCATAATGGAATATTATTTAGCCATGAAAGGGTAAAGGAAATTCTGAAACATCCTTCAACATGAACCTTAAAAACATGTGCTAAGTGAAATAAGTCAGACACAAAAGGACAAATATTGTATGATACCTTTTCTATGAGGTACTTAAAATAGGCAAATTTATAGAGAAAGAAAAGAGATAAGAAGAGGTTACCAGGAGCTTGTGGGACAGGATAATGGGTAAATTATTATTTAGAGGGCGTATAATTTCTGCATGGGATGATGGAAAAGTTCTGGAAATAGTAATGATGTTTGCATGCTTTGTGAACGTACCAATGCCATTTTATGATAAACTTTAAAAGTTAAAGTGATAAATTTGGTTATGTATATTTTACCATAATAAAGAAAAAGAGAAAGAAGTGGTAAGGAGATCATCAGTCACACGAGAAGAGACAGTGAGGCAAAGGGACTTTGGATTTGATTCAGTTTCTCATCTCAGTTTTTAGTATTTTATCCAGATAATTGTCTTCGTTGTTATTCATTTTAATGTGTGCACAGACACAGCTGTCAAAACCTTAGAGAGACATCACTAAAATACATTGAATGCTTATCTTCCCCCAAATAATAAATGTATTAACATTAAAATATTTTAAAGTATCGAACTCCTAACAAGTTCTAAGCAAAATAATATGCTAAGAAAGTTCCTCCGTTTCTTGTAGGGGGTTTACTCCCAAGTTGCTATGACTACTGTGGTTTGTTGTAATGGTTCATTCATAAATACAGGCACCCTAGTTATTGGCTTATTACAGGTGTGTATTACAAGTGTGGACACTAATAAACTGTCCTAAAAACTGTCCTACAAATAGTCCTAAAAATTGTTTGTGGTTGTTTATGAGACATCACCTAGATCTTCTTTCTGACTACAGTGAGCATGTTATGGTTAAATATTTCTCATTCAACAAGTATTTACTGAGGAACTTCTATGAACCACATTACCTACCTGCTAGGTTCTAAAAATGTATTAATAATTAAGATACCCATTGTCCCTTTTGTGTTTATAGTGCAATAGTAGATGACAAACATTAAGCATGTAATCACTATGATAATTAAAAAAAATACAGTTACCAACTATAATAAGTACTATTGGAAAGAGAACATGTGACATTGACCTCCAAAATGATGAGTCCTTGCCAACCTTACTGAAAGAGTAACTTGTAGACTGTATCCAGCTGAGGGTGACGGTTTGAGCAAAGACAAACATTACATAAAACTGAGTTTGTTGTTCAACCCTGCTGAGGATGAATAAAGTACATAAGAACTCAGTTCAATATGAGTAACCAGATATGGATATTAAAGAATTAATATGGACAAGGCAACAGAACGTTACTGTGTATGGGGACCGAATTCATTAAAAGCAATGATGTTCAGAAGACAGACATCAGGACTCAGGAATGAAGGAGTGGCCGCTGGTTTACAGAGGCAATGGTGGCACTTGTGAAAGGTTCAAATTATATCCTGGCATGGTTACTGCTAGGGTGAATGGAGCTTATAGGGAATTGTAGTAAGTGCTTTTTACTTTTTATCACATGGTAGATAAATAAATTTACTGTGTCTCTATCTTCTTAAGTAGGACACTTGTAAAGTCTATTTCTACAATTCAGTTGAAGGAGCAAAGTACTAGTCTTTGAGTTAGTTTATGAATTCTTAATGCTACTATCAACACCTACACAGCCAGTATCCGCTATTCAAAAGCATTGATGACAACAGCTAGCTACAATAACTTAGGAAACCCTTTCCCTTAAAAAAAAAACAAACAAACATACAACCCTGCATAGGTGTGAATTATTTTGTTTGGTTAACTAAATGGACATACCAAAATCTGTTATTTACTTTCACTTTGTATTTGTGCCTGTGGTCTCTTTGTTCAGGGAACTGGAATAATTTTCATTTCTCAAATCTCTCAAGCTAGTCATAGTTCTATAACCATCACCCAAATGCCAGCCACCCTCAACTTTCAGGTTGCTGCAGTAGCCTCCTCGCTGGCACCCAGAGGGTCAGCTTGCATCCCTCATTCTAGTCTCCCTTCCTTAACCTGAATGCCTAACTCTTTAAAATGGAGTTCTCATCACTTTATTTCTCTGCTTAAAGTCATTGCCTATTTCATTGCTTTTATAAAGCTTTAAATATGGACTTAGTGTTCAGTAGCTTGGTCTTGCCCTTAACCCTATGGCTCCCTCCCCATACTTCATCTTCCAGCCTGCAGACAATAGCACACTAGCTTTCTTTCAGCTGCTGGACTCATCCAACACTTCCAGATTCAAACCTTTCCACAAATAGTCCTAAAAATGGAGTATCTTGCCATGAGACATCACCTAGCTTCTTTCTGACTACAGTGAGCATGTTATGTTACATATTTCTCATTCAACAAGTATTTACTGAGGAACTTCTATGAACCACATTACCTACCTGAGGTTCTCTGTATTAATAATTAAGATACATTGTCCCTTTTGTGTTTATAGTGCAATTGTAGATGACAAACATTAAGCATGTATCACTATGATAATTAAAAAAAATGTTACCAACTATAATGCACTATAAAGAGAACATGTGACATTGACCTCCAAATTATGAGTACTTGCCAACCTACTGAAAGAGTAATGTGTTCACTGAATTCCAGCTGAGGGTGACGGTTTGAGCAAAGACAAACATTACATAAAACTGAGTTTGTTGTTCAACCCTGCTGAGGATGAATAAAGTACATAAGAACTCAGTTCAATATGAGTAACCAGATATGGATATTAAAGAATTAATATGGACAAGGCAACAGAACGTTACTGTGTATGGGGACCGAATTCATTAAAAGCAATGATGTTCAGAAGACAGACATCAGGACTCAGGAATGAAGGAGTGGCCGCTGGTTTATAGAGGCAATGGTGGCACTTGTGAAAGGTTCAAATTATATCCTGGCATGGTTACTGAGATGGGAGCTATGGAGCTTATAGTAATTGCAAAATTTACCACCAAAGCACACAGAGCAATCCCATCATTTTCTGCCTTTAATATTCTTCAACCCATCATAACCAGGAGTCAGTCTAGTACTTGACAACAGGAGGTATGGAATCCCTCAGAGCTCCCATTAGACCCACAGACTTAGGAAAATCAATGCAAAAACTGTAGCAAGGAAAGACAGTGGGGAATAAATGGCTTTCCTAACTACTGCTTAATATTTGTAGATCCACCTTGAGCAGGACAGCCAAAACTGTTTTCACAAATGACCCGCTCTATTCTTAAACCTCTTCAAGAGCAAGTAACACCAGTCTCCATAAAATGAGGTAGATTAAGTCAGATAATCCATGGAAAGGGTTTTGCAAAGTGGCTGTCAGATAACAAGTGTTCAGTCACCCCGTTGGTGCAGATTATTGCAACCCCGCAATGCTGGGAGAGCCTCTTTTGATTTCTTCAGTCTGGGAAGCTGTAGTGATTATCTTAGAACTTTCCTAGCTGAAAAATCATTGATAAATCAAATCTAGATTCCCCTCCCCATGATTCAACAGTCTTCAGTAAATATGAAATGAGAAGGTAATAAACAATTACTTCATGATGACTATGTCTCAGAGAGCTGGGGTGAATTGTAAGAGCCTAGCAATTAGTCAAATAGCTAAGCCTCAATTTTGGCTTCTTTTTTTTTTTTTTTATCCTAGCTCTTGTTCTTTGGGTAATTGCATCAATTCTATACTTCGTCTTTGCATACATCCCCAGTCTCAGCTGTGCAAAAAGGGATGTCCTTTAATGATTTCCTTTGAATGACTTTCCATCTAGGGAGGAAGAGGGCCCCTCTTGTTCAAATACAAAGGAACCATCCATCCACCAAGACCTTTCTTCTCTGTTAAGTATCTCTTGAATTTCAAAGGAGGCCTTGGAATTTCTCAGTCCCACTCTTAAACTGCTGCTCCACAGTGGCAGTTTATTTTCTTTGTCCCTTTAAGACCAGAGAACACTATGGCCCATGAAATAACTTCTTATTTTTCTTGGGTTCAAAACAAGACCAGATTCCAACCTGCTAATACTTACCATTTCAGAGTAACCAAGCAGTTTAAGATAATCAGCTCAAGAATACACTTTCCTTCCAAGCGAGGAGATGGCTACTAGCAGCAACAGCTGTATTTTGCCAGTCAATCCTCATGCTAAAGATTTACAGTTTTAAATTCTGTCACTTGGTTTGCCAACTGTTCCTCTTCCTGGAGCTGCCCAGTTGTTTCTGAGGGGCCTTGAAGTGGTTTCTTAGCTATTTAAACTCCCCCTGAATGACAATGCATCCTTAGAGTAGACTAAAGAATGGAATTCCCTGTTTATATCCACAAGACTTCTCTGCTCTCCCTCTTTTAAACATATGCAGAGTCACCGCAGAAACTGGAACCAGATTAAAAGAAATGCTGGCTTTTAAGGCGAGTTTGAAAAACGTAAAGCTGGGAACCGGCCTTGCACACTCTGCCTGGTTCCCTTTCTGTGTTATGTGATTCATTTGCTCTAATCCATCACCGATTCATCATGCTCGTCCGTCAGAACCTTCAAAGCAAACCCCACAGCTGCTTTTGCCATTTATCAGTGGGAAATAAAAGAGAAAGGGGGGAAAGTAAGGAAAACACATCACCACCTTCCAGGGCCTGGGATAATGGGTGTGAAAAAAGGGTGGAGGGTAAGCTTATCTAATGAAACCCAGAGCCTTCCTAGGATGTGAGTTCCTGAACAAAGGATTATAACTGAGAGCAAGACAGGCAGCCAGTCTGCAATAAAGTTGCAGGGGGAAAGCCTGACAGAAACAAAATGTTTAGTGGGAAACTAGAGGAATGTGTACAAAATGATATCCAGTCTAGAGGAGCTTAATGTCCACAAATATTGTAGAAATAGGTTCTCTGTGACTAGTCTCTCAGCTTTCAGCCATCAATAAGACATAGGCTTTGGTGGTGGAAAGCCAACATTTGACCGTAATGCCCTTCCTTGCAGACTGGAAAATGACAGACCTAGCAATTCACAGTTCTCATTCTTATAGATGCCTTGCAAGTTAACTGCAATTTAAAAATGGCAGATGAGGGGTTCAGTCTGAAATGGGTGAGGCACCAAGTTTTGCTCTCAGATTTGAGACTCAAAAACAATGTTTAGGAGAGGGGAAGAGAGCGAAAATAAAGAGCAATGGCTAATTGGAGGAAGGTGGCAAAAAGGTACAAACTTCCAGTTATAAGATAAATGTAGATGTAATGCATACCTTGAGGAAGAAGAGCACCAGGAAAATTAAGAGAGTGAATCCTAAAGTTCTCATCACAAAGAGAATTGTTATTTCTCCCCCACCTTCTTTCTTTTCTTTTTATTGTGTCTATGAGAAGGATGTTACCTAGTGTGGTAAGCGGCCCATAATATGTGTAAAACAAACCAAAAAGGAAACAAAACATCTTGGTAATGTTGAAAAACAAAACAAAACACAACTGCTATGAGTCAGTGATTTCACTTTTAGGAATTCAACCTATGTTTATAGTTCATGTGTAATGCCATGTGGAGAAGTTAATCTCTCTGTGATAGCAGAAGGAAGAAAGAGCCTAAATGTTCGTCAATGGCGGTATAATGTGCAGTGTTGAAGAAGAATGAGGATAATCAGTTGTATTTATGGACTATATTCCATACTGTGGGAATACTCAGCAATAAAAAAGAACTACTGATTATGCACTGAATCTCAAAATGTGGAATGAATGTCAAAAACAAAGGACAACATACTATATATGATTCTCTTTATGGGGAGTTCTAGAACAGGCAAAGCTATTTTATGGTAGAAGAACAATAGTTGCCTCTCAGTGTATAAAAGGGGAATACCAGACTGGTAAAGCACACGAAATAAGTTTCTGGGTGATGCTAATATTCTGTGTTGTGAGGATTTGGGTTACACAAATATATTCACTTGTCCAATTCAGTGATGTACATATCAGCGTTGTACATTTGTCAAAACTCAGAACATTTATGTAAGATGTGTACATTTTGCAAACATGTATATTTCACATAAGGAAAAAGCAGTAAACATTGAGCTCTAGCTAAGGATACATTTGCTGAAGTATTTAGGAGAAGGTATTGATGTCTTCAATTGATCTTGACATGTATCAAAAAATCATATGGTTTGTTGGGTAGATAAAAGGATGACAGATGTAGATAGTTGATAAAGTAAGCACAAAAGATGTAAATGGTAAAACACAGCTGGTGATTGTTCACAAATATGGACATCAAACCTACTTAAACTTTGCTTTGTTTTGAAATTGTTCACAAACTATTGGAAAAGAAGGAAGCTTTTATATCCTGATAGAAACTATTGATTGTTCATTTTTTTGATTGTTAATTTAAAAAGGAACTGGTTCTTTTTTATACTATGCTATTCATTATAGAAAAAGAGAATGAAAACAAATGTATGTTTGTTATTGTGTGCATATAGAGAGGGGCCTTCAAGATGGGTTACCACAGAGGTACTAACCCTACAAGCAGTTTCCTTAGAGGAGGGCAGTGAGGGAAGAGAGAACAAATCTTAAATTATTAAATAATTTTATACCTTTGGATTCTATATAAATGAATGAATTGCCTAGTCAAGGGGAAAAAAATCCAGGAATAAGGATCTATGTTTGAACCATCTCAAATATCTACACTGTTCTCTTTACATGGCACACACTTGGGATTTCTTTCTTTAGCATCAATTCACCTACCATAGCATATGCCAGACCTGGGGGATAGCATAAGGAAGAAAAAGAGGAAGTGGCCTTTTTTTCCCAGAGCTTACTACCTGGCAGACCTACTGAAAGGTGGGAATGAGTGCAAGTCCTATGGTGAACTCATCTAGTGCTAGGTGAGTTGGGTTGGACTATGGAGGGTGTTTTGGACAGGAAAACTGTTTCTGCAGTTGGAGAGAGCACAATGGTTCAAGTTTTGAAAAGACCACAAGGATGACTGACCAGAAGAACACACAGGATGGGTGGAGTAAAGGGTCCAGGAGATATCAGCAGGGACCAAACATTTCAGATATTGATCTTTATCCTGTTATTTAACCTGCCAATGGACTTTCTGAACATGCTTTGTGTGTCAAGATGCATGTGTGTTCTGTCTGAATTTGCAATATTTTTTTATAAGTCCAAAGAGGACATCAGAGCAGAGCTTGCTCCAGTCCTCCTGGGAGATCGGCAGCATATCAGGCTTCAATCTCCTTGTCCTTTCCACTTCAGGACACAATGGCTAACTTCACTTCTTTGCCTGGGGTCTTTCTCTGGCTGCCTGAGTCCTCTTTCTCCAAGAGGCAGGTTGGTGGGTTTCCTTGAGAGTTAATATTGTCTGAGCGCAGCCCTCATCCAGGACTGATCAGAGTTAGTATACCCATCCCCCAGCTCATCCACTCTTGCATTTCACAGGCTTTTCCCAGTGGAATCTATGGAGAGAGTTGGCTTTGATGAGTTCAGTTGCAGAAACTGTACTTGGTTAAGATCCTAGGTCTTTCGACTTCCAAGCCCGGGTCTCATCGGAGGAGCACATATTGCTTGTCACATTTTCTTCTCAAAAACACAGCTAGCATTTCTTTGACCTTTCACCTCATTACATCTAATCACAGAAGAGATACTCCTTTAAAAATTATATTGGCTGCTATTTTCTACGAGGATTCCAACTGAGTCATACTTCCAGTCATGGTTGCTTTGTATTTCTGCAGAGTCCCTCTCAATGCATCGAGACCAGTGTTCCCGAAGTTATCAAGAACCAAGTAATCTCCATCTGATGATTTATTTCTGAAGAACCTTCATCTCCACATCTTTAAATTAACATACATGTTTAGGACAGTTCATTTCCCACACCTTATCTCTCATATTCTTCATTCATAACTTTTGAAAAATTAGTGGAGTTACTTTTGTAGAGACAGACATGAAGACATCTAAGGCAAGGGGAAGTTTCTTAGTCTGGATGGTGCTTTCCTATGAAGGTGTTATTTGTCTTTTTTTAGAAGAATGAGGCTATTTTTTTGGGTGGGTCTCTATGAATGAGTCAAACCCAAACCCTTTCAGTTTGGGAAGTCCAAGCACCAAGATAATTTTCACGCTGGGATTACTTGTGCAGATGGTTTGAGTGCAATTTTTTTGGCAAGCCTGTAAGAACACAGGAATTTTCAGGGGAAACCAGAGATGTAGTAGGGAGGAGAGTAATGGGGGAGCAAGGCATGGCTGAGAAGTCAAAAAAGTTTTGATTCTACAAAATGGCACTGGCCAGCTGAATTGGACTCCCTTACATTTGGCAATGGTACTTCTCTCCCTTTTCCAAGAGCACAGATTTTCCCTCTTCATAGTGGGGATTACCTGGCTCTCCTAACAGAGAATGGAGGAGGGAAGAAACATAAGGAAATTCACAGGACTGATGGAGGCAATAACAGAGGTGCGGCATCACTGTGTCTCCCATTTGCCACCTGGGGCACAGAGCTGAGGGGTAAGGAGGTCTGTTACCGAGATGTCATTTCAAAGAACTGTTCAACCTGGAAACACAACCCAGGCAGGCAATTTTCTTTGATAGCCTTGCAGCCACTGCTTAAAAACAAGAAGAAGGTGCGGTGGGAAGAACTCAGATTGCCCTCAAGATTCTCCTGGTGGACACACTTTCCCTCACTTATCAATCAACCGCTGTTCTAAGTACTACTGTGAAAATGGAATCAACTGACTTTAAGCTAGGGTGCTGATAAAGGTGGGTCTGACCTATCTGCATGAGTCTTTTACAAACAGAGGGTGGCAGAGATAGAAGTCAGAGATGTTTCTGTTGACCTGGAAGAAAACCAACATCCCTGTCTATGCAATGCTCATGGAGGGCACGTGGCAAAGAGCCAAGAGTTGTCTCTGATGATACTAGCTGTCTACAGCTGCAAGGAAATGAGTCCTGCCAGCAGCCAGTGTGCTTTAAGGTGACCCAAGATCCCAGTGAGAATGGTGGTCCTGGTTGGCAGCTTGATTCCAGCCTTCTGAGACCCTGAACAGGGAACCTAGCCACGCTGTGCACAGGTATCTCAGCTACAGACCCTCTGAGATAATCAATTTGTGTAGTTTAAAGATGCTAAATGTGTGACCATTTGCTCCTCCCCCATAGAAGAGTATATGCAATACAAGGGTTAGATTAATAGCCAGAGAGGCAGTGTAGCATGGCAATTAAGAGAATGGGCTCTTTCTTCAAATGTCTTGGATGAAAACCCTGCCTCCACCACTCACTAGCTGTGTATTTGAGCAGAGTTACCTATCTACCATCTGTTTCATTTTCCTCATGCGTAAAATGGGATTAAAATAATAGATAACATTGAAATAATGAGGAATAAATGAAATAATAGGTATCAAGCCCTAAACTTGATGAATAGCCCTTTAATGAGTGCTCAAAAAGTAAGAGTTATCAGCAGCCATGTTTTGTGGAACATATTGGGTCCCCAGCACATGTTGGGTGCTGTGAAATGGGCTGTGCAGATCTTAATCTTCACAGAAACCCAGTACAACTGGAATTATCCCCATTTTACATATGCAAAAACTGAAATTCTGAGAGACTCAGTATTGCTTAAGGTTATGCAACTAGTAAGTGAAGGAGCCAGGATTAAAATACAGGGCTCTTTGGCCCTAAATCCCATTTGCTTCTCCTGTTAATGTTATTAGCCTTATTAATGATTAAGTTATAACTCTTCAGAATCTTCTCTAGAGGACAATCAGGGCAGGAGTTTGGGATTCTGGCCTGCCCAGTCAGTCAGAATAGAACCCAAATTGTCCCCAGTGCTTTGGACATGGTCTCTGATGCTACCCCCTAAATCACCCTACCCCTCATCTGAGTATTTTCTGTTGACCATTTAGACCTCAGCTCAAATATCACTTCTGCAAGGTCTTCCCTGCCTCCACAAGCTGGACTAGATCCAACTTGACCTTCTAATAGTTCTCACATTTTATCATTATATGCTAGACCAGCGACTCTCATCTGGGGGCAATTTGCTTCCCAGGAGACATTTATCTATGTCTGGAGATGCTTTTGGTTGTCACAACTGGAGGAGAATACTAATATCACCAATAGGTCCGGCATGCAGCTCAATATCTGGCACTGCACAGGACTGTCTTCCCACAACCCAAATTCTCTGACCTCAAATGTCAACTGTGGCAAGGTTGAGAAAGCCTGTCCTGTATCTCTCTCTCTCTCTATTTTTTTTTTTTAAAGATTTATTTATTTATACAAGCACTGGGTAAAGTCAGAAGCGCGGGAGGGTGAGAGGATTCACCAGAGCCAGAGCAGGGAACAGAACAGGCAGACTGACGAAATACACTTATCTAATGTTATCTAATGTTACTAGTTTCCTTCTAATGTGCTAGTATGTATGGGAAAGGAAAAATTATTTCATGTCATAAAGTAGCTTTCTACAGTATCATTTTTTCAGGACTGTATGTCATTGACATCAAGTGGCTATACCATAATTTATTCAAACAACTCTCTATCACTAGACTTCACTGTTTAGATGGTTTCTTCTCTCCTTTGTGCCTTCCCCCCAAACCCTCCTTCCTTCTTCCCTCTCTCTCTCCCTCCCTCCCTCCCTTCCCTTGACACCACCATCATGAATCTGTTTGTTTAACCTTGACCTGATGACTTCTTGAGAATCAATTTGGACCCATTGCTCTGGAAATCACTTTGTGTCACTGAATTTAACCAAGAGCACACAACCAACAGCAAACCCCAAACATTTCAAGTGAAAAATGCAAGTGTTTGCTCTCTCCTAATAACACTGGTGGGAGAGCCAAGGTTGTAGGAGCAGGAGGCAGGACAGCTAACTCTTACTCGAGACATGGTTTCCACATTGTCTAAACCTGCTAGGGCAGGCCAGCCTTTGGCAGGGAGTAGCTTATAGTCTCTTCTGCCAGAGCTTTCCAAAAATTCTCAATTTCTTTTTGAGTTCCCAGTGAAGATTCTTGACATTCACAGAGAGTTAAGGAAGAAAAAGCCACGCTTGTGGACAAATTAAAACAGCAAATGCCAGCTGGCTGGAAGTCATCCTTTCTGTGTATGAAAGGTGGGGAGCCCAGACAAAGCCCTTAGTAAACAGGTCATGGAGACAAAAGACAAGGTGTTTTCTTTCCTGAGCACTGGAAATTCAGGAACAACTTGTGTCAGATTTTGCAACCTTCACTAGAGGTTAGTTATCATGATTGAACAATCTTACTCCTGGAATGGTCTCAGAACCAATTACTGGGTGCATTGGTTTGAAAGTCAGAGATGCCCATGATTTGGGGGCCTCATGGGGAGAGAAATGAAACTGAATGAAGGAGCTGGAGACAAAAGATATCAAAACCATTTCCACTCTTAACTCTTGAAAATACTTGATTCTATGTTGACATTTTGAGTTGGAAGCCTTCTCCAGGTGAGCATAGGACAAAGGGAGAAAAGACTTGGTCAAACAAGTCCTTGTAAATGTGGCACTCCTTGTAAATGTGGAAGCTGACTCTGGCACCATGTTCTCAGGGCATAAGGGGCTGGGATACAGGAAGAAATTACCCAACCCAAGGCATTTAAATTCGCGAAATGTTACTGTGCATAAAGCACAGGAAGGAGTCCAGAGGAAGGGGGGGATGTTTTGTTCATTACATAAAAAGCTAAGCAAAAGGTTCAGGTTGGAAAGGAATTGTAATATTTTAATATTTTGTAAAAGAATAGATGATAAATCCATTTAGACTTGACAAGAGTCACTGTGTGAATAATCCAAAAAGCATTGCTCCAAGTCCTGAGAATGAATAATGTCATATCTTGCCCTAGCACATTTCTCTTTCTAACTATGCTTCCTGTAATTTATTGTTAAAATGAACGAACATTCCCTGACTGGCTAGAGAAAAGTGACCTTTAAATTGGGTAGCACAAAGAAATCTCTCTGGGGTCAAAACGTTCCGTAGATAATTTACACAGGCATCAAAGAAAGTTGACTGGATATGCTATTGTCTAGGACATTTTAGAGTTTAAAAAAAAAAAACCAAACCCTTGAATTCACTATTGTCTATAGAGACATTTGGTGTGATTATTCCATGCCCTGAAAGCTTCTAATTACCCAGCCTGTATTCCCTGTTCCAGAGTACATTCAGTGTCTCATCATCCAGTTTTATATTCTTATTTTATTGCCATTAGCTAAACATGATTTTATTTAATTTTTTTCTTAAAACCAAACAGATTCAGGAGCCCCTCTGTGCTGTTGATTGTAGTATATTCTTGACCTAAATAGCATTGGGCACACAGTAGGTGCTAGTAAACATCTGCTGAGTAAATCAACACATTTCCATCTGATACACTTCAGAAAAGTCAGGCTTTCCTAAAGACTCAGTGACAGCAGAGCTCCTTCAAATGATACTCTACCCTCACCTTTTTTTTTTCCCATTAAAGAAATTAAGGTATAATTTACAAAGAGTAAAATCCATCTTTCATATTCTGCAAGTTTTGACAAATGCCTATAGTCAAATCACCACTGCAGTCAAGATATGGAACAGTCCTAGCATCTCTCAGATCCTCTGTGCTGCTTAGTGGTTAACCCCTCCCTCAACCTCTGCCCTGGCAGTCACTGATCTGATTGCTATCCCTGTAGTGCCACGTCTTTTGAGTGTCATTACTTTCACTTAGCATAATGCTTTGGGGTACACTGTGCTGTACGTGTCATTAATTCACTCCTTTCAACTGCTGAGTAGTATTCCATTGCAAAATATACCACAATTTGTTTATCCAGTCCCCTTATGAGGGATACATCCTTATCTCTTCTTATATGAAAAAAGTTGTATTCTCATAGTGGCTAAGAACAAGGACTTTGGGGTCAACTGAACACAGGATTGAATGCCTACTTGTGTGCTCTTTAGGTAAGTCAGTGAAATGCTATGACTCAATTTCCTTAGGAGAGTAGGGAGATGATTTCTATATAGTATTGAACATAAGGGCCAGCAAATAATAAAAACACAATATATCTAATCTTTTTGAAGGCAGTGGGGAGAGGTACTAATCAAATTTCCCTTCCTTTGATTATCTCACAAAATTTTAGTCTTTCAGTCATTTTTTAATGGGTCTGAACCTCAGTTTCTGCAAATGACAAGCGGTGGTCATAACACCAACTTTGTAGAGTTGTTGTGCAGATGAAGTACAGTGATACCTGGCCCAGAGGAGGTGCTCAACAAATGGCTGTAGTTAATGCAACTCATATACCATCTCCAGGGTCTGCAAGGAGTAGAAGGAAGCTGTGTTGCATGGGTGAGAGGACAGGCTCTGGAGTTAGACTGCCTAGGTTTGATTCTCTGCTCTGCTCTTCCTTTGCTGAATGACCCTGGACCAGTTACTTAACCTCTCTGTCTGTTTCTTAACCTGATACACGGGACTAGCAAGAATAACCACCTATAGAGCTGTTATGGTAATCATGAGTGAATGCATGTCCAGTGCTGAGAACAGAACCTGGCACTTAGTGTTCAATAGATGTTAGCTGCAAAGATGTTGCTGCAACTGGAGAGATACTAAACAAGTTTGACTCCACTGGAGCCCAGCTTTGGGTGTCTTTGTTTTAGCAAATATTAGCACAGCTCTGGGCACAGTGCAGGCATTCAAAGCATGTATGTTGCACTGAATTAATCTGAATAGCCCATCTCCCTTTGGGTCACATTATGATCTCAAATGTTATTATACATATATATATTATATATACATATATACATATATAGAAATTCAATGCAGAGCTATTGGTACATTTAAAGATATATTCTATAGAATTATCAGCAAGGAGGTTCAGAAAAGCAGTGAAAGATGTACATTACTCTTCTAAGAGGACTTTCATTAGGATGATATATAAAATTTTTCATATTGGCACTTGTTTTGGAGAAGTGATTCTTCTGAAAGAGACCTTTGACATCTCACTTTCATTTTCCTCCACAGAGAAAGAAATTGAGTTTTTGTAATGGTTTGGTAGCCTTTGGAAATCAGACATTGTTTTTTGTCTCCAGGACAGTTCAACTGAGTGACTCCGATTAAGTGATTGTCTTCTTCATCAGCCACCATGTGCACTTCAGAGTTAAAGCAACAATTCTTGTAAAATTTCATGATATCCATAAAGGTGGTGGGTATGTGTTGGGGAGGGAGAGGTTATATAAAGGTTACTAATCATTTCTCATAAAGAAGAAAGGGGCTTCAGATTTTGTTTATTAAGGAGATAGCCTGTCTAGATACATTACTTATGCATATCAAGTTACTAAGGCCTCATCAAGGCCTATTAATTTATTCAGTCACTTGTTATGGGTTACTTAGCCACTGTGAACTACAATTTTTCCATCTGAACTACAATTACCCCAATCAAACAAGGATAATACTTAATAAGGTGTGGTTTTGTTGTGAGACTTAGAAATGACACTGGTATATAGTAATACACAAAGAAACAAATCTTTTTCAAATGCTGTCTTCCCATGAAGGACTACCCTGATCCTTCTATTTGACATTTCTAGGCCATTTCTAGGCCTACATTTAAGAATATATGCTTCTAGGACTCAAGAACATCCCCATCTCACTAAGTCTGCTTTATTTCCATAGCATTTGTTATCTATCTATGTCAAAGAAGATTTATATAATTGCCCCAATTAATGGCCTCCCTGTAGCTGCATCTTTGCTCCATAACTTTACTTCATCTGGGCTCTGTCATGTGACCTCCTTGGGTGAACTGGATATTAGTTACCTATGGTGCCCTCAGAGACTTGGAGGTGAGTGAGTGTTTCCGTTTGCCCTCTGGCAAGATTGCGCTGTTCACCTCTGCTTGTCTGTGTAGCCATGAGAAACTTGCCTGGACTGGCCTGCTGTGAGATGGGAACCACACATGGGCCTGCGTGGCCTTGGCCTGGTTTGCTCTGGCTGACCCCTGCTGACTTGGCTCTCAGCTGCAAACCAGCCACTGCTTCCCAGGCCTACAGGGATCCCAGGTGGTTCCAGAAGAACCACTCAACTAAATGGACTATCTGCAAAATTAGGAGCAAAATAAATGGTTATAGTATCAAGCCACTGAAATTTAGCATGGCTTCTTTTTCAGTAAAAGCTACTGTCAACATTCAAGTACTCTAGCCAAGTAAATACCATCTAATTTACTTATTTGCTATGACTACTCTCTCTCATCCTTGACCGTGAACCCCAAGATATGAAGAATTTTGATCTGCTTTGTTCAGAGCTATGTCCTGTGTCTACAACAGAGCCTGACAGACAGTAGGTACTGAAAAATACTTGTTGAATGTTAAATGAATAATTTATAAAGTATCCTATAAAGTAGCACTTGAGTCAATATTAAACAAGTGGTAACTATTAAATGATAATGTTAAATATATTTATTCCAGAATCAACTTTTTTTCTCAGGAGAATGTGTTATTTTTCTAGCTGATATTTTCAAAAAATGGGGGGGTGAGGGGGGAAGAAAAACACGTGACCCTCCTTTGGGTATGTGATGGGGATTGGCAATAATGTCAGATAATGAGCTTAATTTTTTTCTTACAAATTGGCTGGGTGTAGGGGCCTCCCTGGTGGCGCAAGGGGTTAAGCAACGCACTATGAAGCAATCCACAACCTCTGCAGCATGAATTCAATCCCCAGCCAGCCAGGGAGCAACACACATGGCGCAGCAGACCTCTCCTGTCTCACCCACTGCTCCCCTCAGCAGTGTATTTCAGTCAGTCTGCCTGTTCTGTTCCCCACTCTGTCTCTGGTGGACCCTCTCACCCCCTACATTTCTGGCCTGTACCCCAGCTCTTGTATGCATAAATAAATAAAATCTTAAAAAAAATTGGCTGGGTGTTAAGGAGACCAATCTCAGGTTCTTTGTTTGATGGTGCTGTATATGTCATCCTTGCAGCCCCTGGGGTGCAGGTGGCTGACATTTACATATAGGTAGAGCAAAAGAGACAATTTTTTGCCAGGAGTCTAGAAGATAGGCTTAGTCTAGGTCATTTTCTCTCAAAACAATCATCAGTGTGGAAGTAATTAGTGAGTTCTCTGTTTAATTTTGCTCTTCTGCCCGTGCAAGCTCCATGAAGGCAGGGATCACTTATGCTTTATTCACCCTGGTGCCCTTAGTGCAGAGGCTCACATCAAATGTTGAGGGAATGAATATTCACCTTGTTCATTTTAAGAATGGAAGCCCCTGAAGCTGAAGGACATCTTTCCACAAATATAGTGTGGACATGGCATGATGTAGTGCTTTAGATGTGTGTAATCACTCTCAGTGGGGGAAAACGATAAGTAGTAAATTTTATTGAGCCATTACTATGTGCCAGGCACTGTTCTAAGCATGTAACACACTAACTCACTGTGGAGGGAAGTACTGTAATAAAATCCTATTTCGCAGATGAGGAATTTAAAACACAGCACACCTTTCTTGGAATTCAGGGACGGACCTGAAGCAGGCCAGTCTCCTTCCTCTTTTCCTCATCTGTAAATAAAAGGGGTCAGGTTACAGCAAACTTTCCTTCTATATGTTTTAAGAACTATGAATATGAGATGTTTTAGGGGCCAGTAAAGACTCCTGTAGTGAGCAGACATGTGCCATACCGCATCTCTCTGGCCCATCTTAGTTCGGTGAAGCCATGTGGAAAGTTCCATGCACTTTGCCAGAGCTCTAGGTCAAGTGCTTCCCTCAGTGTCTCTTTGCTTTGTTGCTTCAGAGATTTCCCAAAAATTGTGGGGGCTGCTCTGCCAGCATGTAGGTATAGCCTGGGAAGTGCAGAGCACCCAAAATTGTAGGGGGAGTCTTCAATGGTGGAGAATCGTAGCAGCTTCAACCTTTTAGAGGCATAATTTAGAGGTACATTTTATACAGCTCCTCAGAGGTTCTCTGGTAGTTTCTCTGGCGTGTTCTCTGAGTTCCAACTGCTCACATTTGTCATCATTCATGCGCATTTATTGCCTTTTGTTTTTTCTCTGTCTCATTGTCCCCACTCTGGGATCAAAACCCTGCACCTATACCAGGTATCAGCTGTACCTGAAACCAAGTCTTTGCTTCTGCTTTTCAATTCAAGCTAAGACATGTGACCTAGTAATTTGAAAATAAAAACACTGCATGGTATGTTCTTCTCTCAGACATTCAGCACACACAGGGGCATATCCAAAGCTCTGAGAAGTCCTGATGAAAGGCACTGTCCACCTCTCCTTTAACTCAGAGATTCCCAAACTCATTTGCCCCCAGAAATTTTTACTTTCACGGGCCTCCCCAGTGGCGCAGAGGTTGAGCGCTGGGTTGCGAAGCTGCCCGCAGCCTCTGCAGCGCCGGTTTGATCCCCAACCACCGGGCGAGGGTCCCACATGGTGCGCAGACCTCTCCAGTCGCCCCGCTGCTCCCCTCAGCAGTGTACATCGTCAGTCTGCCTGCTCTGCTCTCCGCCCTGACTCTGGTGAATTCTCTCACCCTCCAGCTCTTCTTACTGTACCCAGTGCTTGTATAAATAAATAAATAAGTCTTTAAAAAAAAAGAAATTTTTACTTTCACGATCTTTAAGGGTTCCCCAGAATAAGTGTTCGTGGAATAAGCGTTGAGAAATGTAGGTCTGTATATTTTCCAGGATCCTCTTCCTCACTTGTATTCTCCACACTGATGGGCAGATCCAGCAGCCCCAGCTGTCATTCTCTGGCATGGAGCCAACAAGCCAAGTCGAATTCCCCAGAAGGGAGTTCTCTCTCAGTGCCCTGGAGCAGACCCTTCAGACCAGGCCTCTCCGGAAACCATCTCTTCCCCTTTCCTCATAAGGGTGGTCAGCCCGCTGGTGGGGCCAAAAATGTGTGGCCTCCTGGGCTGGGAATGCAGCTGTGGGCATCCTGAGAAAAAGCACCACTTGCCTATGACGCAGGCACCCGGGTGTGATGAACAGGAAATGGATGCCAACCAGCCCGCCTCCCTGCACTCTTCTGCTAACAAGCAGCCATGGGAGAATTTAATTGGCACAGGTCCAGAGGGGATAATTATTTCCTACAGTGGTGCACAGAAGGATACTCAGGAGACCCAACGATTGCAAGGTCAGGAGGATGTGCGTGGAAGCCTGGGGCTTGCAGCTTCCCTGTGGGGGCTGACTGGTGGGCGTGGAGGAGGGTGCCCGGCAGCTGATCCATTTTCCCTTCATCCCTGAAGGTCTTGCATTTAAGTAACAACATTTGGGTTCTTGGATTTTAGGAATCACATTACACGTATTTGAGGGAAATGCTGGAAAACTTTCTCATTCTCTTGGTTGATGAAAAGAGAATAGTGATGATGATGATGGGCTATATCAATTTCTGAATTCTTTGTTGAAGTATATGCTTACAAAGCCTTTTCTCAAGTCCTTTATATTCCATGATGAGTCTACATCGGGGTTTTGCAACCTCAGCATTGTTGACATTTTGGGCGGATAATTCTGTTATGGGGGCTGTGCTGTCCACTATAGGGTTCCCCCTGGCCCCTACCCACTAGATGACAGCAGCACCTTTCTCTTCCCAAACTGTGCAATCAAAAATATTTTCAGACTTGCTTAGTTCCCTGGGGGGGCAAAATCAGTCACAGATGAGAGCTACTGGCTTGTGTTAAAAGGGCAGGAGAGTATAATGTTGATAACACAAGTTTCCAATCAGATTCTCCTTGTTCATATTTTGGTTCTACCACATAGTAGCTTCATGAAAATAAGCTCTTAACCTCTTTGTGTCCTAGTTTCTTCTTCTGTACAAAGGGGACAATAATGGTATGTAAATCATGGGGTTATTGTGAAGATTAATAAGTTAATATGTGCATGTAAATAAAGGCTTAGCACAGACTGGTACATAGAAAGCTCTCAATGCATGTAGATTCTAATTATTGTAATCATCATTTTTTTTTTTTTTGGCTTTTTTTCTCCTAGACTGTAAACTCCTGAGTGCAGAAACCAAATCTTTTCATTTTTTAATTCATGCTGACTGGCACAGGTATGCCGTAAAGATTGAATATAAAAATAAAGGCAAGGATGTAGAAAGACAGAAGAGGTGTTGCTTAGCAATGGAACTTCCAGTGTGAAGACATGTGAGAGAAAGATCAAGAACTTTCCTCAGATAGCTGGCTGTGCACCAGAGCCTGGGGCACAAGTTTTCGTTTCAGACCTGACACTTAGGTAGCAAAGGGGATAGAGAGGTTTCCCCAAAATACCAGGGTTTGTATAAAGGATTTCAATGCAAAACTCCAAAGGGGGTTGTAGGGTAAAGAAAATGTCAGGCTTTTCTGACCTTCCGCCATCAGGATAGATGATGGATCCTTGTCCTGAATGCATGCCTGATGGCGGGCACCTGGAATAGGGTGTGGGCATAGGTAGATGGGATTCAGCTGAGTTAAGACTGTGCTTTTAAGGGCGGCGTCACGGGGACGCCAGCAGCAGCACCAGTAGAAGCCAAAGCAGAAGCCGAGAAGCAGCAGAACGAACGCCAGAGAGTCCAGATAGAGTGAAGACTTGCTGGGGGCTGGGAGGCCTGCCAGCCTCCCGGCCCCCCAGCACCCCTGCCTGCCATATGCCTGGTGAACCCCAAATAAAAAACCTGCAAAACTACTGAGGACTCTGACTCCTCCTTTACCCGGTCTGCATGGGATCAGAAAACCTGCACTGTGCCCAGTTCCTGCCCCCTACAATTGGCGTAAGTCGGCAGGATCCATGCAGACGGGTATTGGAGCCCTCTGAAGACCTGGAGGGACTAAGGAGAACAGACTGTTTGCCTGTGATGACGCTGGAGGTGCCATGGCGGCACAGAAGGTGGATACGGTCCGGAGCTGTGGGACGAGACCTCGCATGGAGGAGACGCCCGAGAGGACCAGCCAACGACACCGGAAAGGACCAGCCAACGACACCGGATAGGACCAGCCAATGAAACGGAAAGGACCAGCCAATGACCCCTGAGGCAGCAGGCC
The DNA here is from genome assembly GCF_014898055.3 of Talpa occidentalis. Taxonomy (NCBI): domain Eukaryota; kingdom Metazoa; phylum Chordata; class Mammalia; order Eulipotyphla; family Talpidae; genus Talpa; species Talpa occidentalis. Next base: position 48,578,943 of record NW_023600993.1, read on the forward strand.
GTTGCTGAAGCAGGGAGAGGCCAATGGACTTGAACTGATGGACTTGGACTGATAGACTGATGAACTGATGATCTTGGACTGACAATCCTGCCAGAAGGCGGAGGACCTTGGCAGGTTTTTTTTTTTTTTTTGAGAATCTGGGGGTGGCCAGTGGGCCTAGATGGCCAAAGGCAGCCTGTGCATGCCCAGCAGCCAGGTGGAGGAGAAAAGCCAACTAAGAAGGCAAAAGCTGGTACTGATGCTAAGTTGAGAAGCCCTAAGCAGCTGTTAAGCAGCCTGGGTATGCTGAAGCCCTGTGAGTCTCATAAAATCACCTGTGGGTGACGCACTGCTCATTCTTGAGTGAGGGTGAGGAGCTGAGGAACCTGTCCTTGGGGGACGGGTGGGGAACGTGGCTTGGGGTGGAACCCAAGCCGAATGCAGAGTTTGGATCCCTGACCCATGTGCTTGTGCAGTGGGTTGGCCTGAGTGCAGGGGTCTGCGAGTCGCATGGGTGGCCATGAAGGCCGAGTGTTGGAGCGACTGCAGACAGAAACCCTGAGGGTTGGCGATTACCCCCAACAGAACAAAATTGCCAATCCCAGAGCTAGTGCATCCTGGGGGTGGATGCTGTGTGTGCCTTGTAGCCGAGACTACAGCCAGAGAAGGCCAGGAAGCTTGACAGCTCCTGGTATGTTATAGCAGATGCCGTGTGTGATTTCCCCTCCCTTATATGAGCAGTGCCTTCGGCAGCAGATTTGGTGGCTCATCTGCTGGTACCAATAATTGTCTTTTGCACTAGGTTGGGGCCCTGCCTGGACTTATTTGTGTTCTGTTGTATTTTATTATATTGTATTTTGTTATATTTGATGTATTTGCTTTTGTGGGCCATGGCTGCATTGTTTAAGTTTGATAAGAAAATTGTATATTTATATAGACTGTATGGCAGAAAACCCTGAGGGGGTGGACTGTAGGGTAAAGAAAATGTCAGGCTTTTCTGCCCTTCCGCCATCAGGATAGATGATGGATCCTTGTCCTGAATGCATGCCTGATGGCGGGCACCTGGAATAGGGTGTGGGCATAGGTAGATGGGATTCAGCTGAGTTAAGACTGTGCTTTTAAGGGCGGCGTCACGGGGACGCCAGCAGCAGCACCAGTAGCAGCAGCCGCAGTAGCAGCAGTAGAAGCCAAAGCAGAAGCCGAGAAGCAGCAGAACGAACGCCAGAGAGTCCAGATAGAGTGAGGACTTGCTGGGGGCTGGGAGGCCTGCCAACCTCCCAGCCCCCCAGCCAGCACCCCTGCCTGCCATATGCCTGGTGAACCCCAAATAAAAAACCTGCAAAACTACTGAGGACTCTGACTCCTCCTTTACCCGGTCTGCATGGGATCAGAAAACCTGCACTGTGCCCAGTCCTGGCCTTTACAGGGGTAAATAGATGATTGGAACACACTTCAAACCTCATGGAGCTGGAGATCACAGCTGGGCTCTAGGCTAAGCAGACTCTGCACTGTCTCATCTGGTAGGCACTAGTCCATGTAGCCAGGGAGCACTTGAATCATGGTTAGTATGACCATGAAAGTGAATTTTAGATTGGCTACCAGATTGGACAGAAGTCTAGAAAAAAGCAGTGCAGTTCCTCTCCAAGAACACATGGACAGATGGTGGGCTCACTACCCAACGTGGAGAAAGCTGTGCTCTACCTATATCTCTCTAGCAGACATGTGAAATACTATCCTGTTCTGGACCATCCCTATTCCACTTTCCTGAGCCCTGGGGAACCTGGTGGAAGGGGGGAGAAAAGGAGATTACTATTACAGATATGATCATCAACAGTGTCCTGGAGCACTCAGTATATGCCAAGTACTTTACTAAGCATTCCACATGACTGTCTTTCTTTGGGTAGGTCAACTCATTCTCTGTTTGATAAACACTGAAACTGAGCTCCTAAGAAGTTAACCAAATTCATCCAATCAATGCACTGTGGAGCTGGGTTATTAAGCAGTTAGAAACATAGGTTTTGGAATTAGGCAAACTTAATATGTGATTGACTCAGAACATTTTTGGGGAAGGGGCTTATAAGATCCTTAAGTTTGGAGTGGTGGAGATTTTTTTTCTGTATTTATGTATTTTCATCATATGAAAAATAAATTACCAGAACATACATAACTGTTGGGGAAAATATATCTGCAGAACTTGTTGGTATTATGGGGCTTTTAATTTTTATTATCTGTATTAAAACAGTCAAATAAATTAAGAGGGACAGGGAGTGCTTTACGCATGAGGGCCACAGGGGGGAAAGCCGATGGCTTTGTGGGTTTGTATTTTCCTCTCTCTGAAATGGGGGTCGAAGGGAAACCTGTGGCAGACAATCCTATTTATGCTACAGCAGCTTTGATGACCTTGGAAATAGGGTGACAAACTGAGGCATAGGGCAAGTGGACAGCTCCTAGGGTCAGAATAGAATAGGAAAAGGCTTGGAGGAATAAGGAAGGCTGCAGAGATAAGGGCAACAAACTTAACAGGGGACTAATCAAACACCCCAGGGCTAGGAGCAACAGGACATTCCAGAACAAGGACCAAAAAAAAGGACTCTAAGATAAGGGATGGGACACAGAGACTTAGTTCTGGGCACAGAGACATTAATGCAGAGTGAGTGAGACCACCAAGAACTAACCAATTACAGAGACCGATGGAGCTTTATAATAATTAGGGAAAGAAGGTCTATATTCTCTGATGCAGGAGTCCAGGAGTCCATTTTGGCTCCCTTGCCTCTCCCTGGCCTGGTTCCACCGACTTAGGAGTCCCACTTTATTTCTATTCCTTTTCTCCTTAATAAGCTTTTTCTTTTTCTAAACAAATCTGCCTCTTTTCACTTGCTTGCCTGAGTGTCAGTGAATTTCTTGCTGTGGCTTCATGAGACACCAACCAGTGGTGGTCTAGTGGCTGCCACTGCAGCCTGGGATCCATTCCTGGCTGGGAGACTAAGCCTGAAAACCTGAAATTATGGTATCAAGCTATCCCAGTTTGCACAGGACTGAGGGTTTACCAGGATACAGGACATTCAATGCTAACTGGGAGAGTTTCAGGCAAACCAGGATGAGTTGAGGACCCTACCTGGAAGTGGAAAAAGAGGAGTCCTCTTTGGAAACTTCAATTCACATAGATTCTGCAGGGAAAGAACCCTCAGGGGGCCATTAATCAGGTGGGAGAAGTGAATGTCAAGCCAAGGACATGACTTATCTCCCTGGCTTGCTCATTTCTACTTTCAGGTTCAAAGACACTGTCCTGAGGAAATACCATGAGTTCCTGCATTGTGACTTTTATGGCCTTAGGCACTTTTGCTTTCCTGGGCTCCTTCCTCCTTAAAAAAATTGCCATAAATCATATTTATGACTGCGTTTTTATAAAGATAAGTAGAATGCAGGTGGAATCCATTTTATACATCTATTATTATTATATTCATTTTTTTCTACTACTTTAAAATAAATGAAAATTAAAACACTTTTACAAGCCCTTAAAAGTATCATGCACCCTAGGCATTGTGTCTAAGACGCAAATTGGCCCTGGATCCAGACCTGGAAATGAGAGGCTGGGGAAGAAGAAGGTTTGGAGGCATCTAGGAGCTTCTAATCTGGATGAAATCAGATGAAAAAGAAATATACCTTCAACTATCTCTAACTAAAATGTAACATTTGCGTGCATTATGAAGGTAGAAAACAAACCATACCATATGACAGAATCTGCTATTCTGTCAGCTGTGGAAAATATGGACATTTTCAGATCACATTACAGTTGTGGTTGTCTTGAAATAGGATTTTCCCATGAAAATGATGGTGGTTATTAGACTGGCTTCTAGACGGTGATGTTTAACAGTTTACCAAGGAAACTCACATAACTATTATATCCCAATGGTTACATTTAAGTGCCATGTCTTAATAAAATGTTTCTTTTATAATCCTATTTTATTTATAATTTATATTTTATTTTATGTATTTCAAAAGGTGATTCTGAGACGGGGTCTTTGGTCTTCAGCATGCTGCCACAAAGCCTGATTCTAAGACAAGGTGAAGAACTTAACAGTAAGTTGCTGTAAGTCAAGGATCTGGTCCTCCAAACAGTGAGGAAGCCCTTACTCAGCTTTGCCCACCTGATAGGGTTAAAGACTCCTGGGGGAGGATAAAGTCACACCCCAGGTGTGTAGCCTACCAAGGTGTTAATTGGAAACCAGTTGAGCTGGGAGAGGAAGGCCAGACAGGTTGCATTGTTTGCTTTTTTTTTTTCCTTGTGGTTTCACTGTCGACAGACCATCAAAACCCCCACCCTGCTCCTAGATGGAAACAGGCCAGCACCTTGCGTTGCAACGCTTCTTTTGCAGAAAATTCCTTTGCTGTGTTCCTGGGAGAGACCCTGGGTCTACCCTGACTTTTAGTTTAATAGGTCTCATTTATTTGTTTGGAATCTTCATTGAGCGCTTCCTGTGTGCCATGCAATTTGCTAAGTGCTTTACATGCATTATCTCATTCAGGCCTCCCAACAGTTCCATGGGGAAGGTACTCTTATTATTTCTATTTTTACATATGAGGCAATAAAGGGAGGTCCAAAAGAGAAAGTCACTAGCCTAAATCCACATACACAGCAAGATTTGAACTTGGTCTGTTAAGATTTGAACTTGGTCTAACTCTTCTTAAAGACTCTTTCCTTTGATCTTTGGGTTATTTGTTTTTACTCAATAGAACTTAATTTTAAGCAAATATCACACTTCACACCCATTGGCAGATAGGCAGTGAGCACAGAAAGAAGCAGTTTGTGAAGCAGAGGCCCAAAATAAGGCAGAATGTGGCTTCACCAACTTAGTGGATTTGCACTTAGAGGTCCAAGCCCTCTGGGGTGGAGGATGGAGGACAACCTGCGTTACACCCAAACCTTATTGCTCTATTGCTTATTGCTCTTATTTCCCAGTCATGGATAGGTCTTGCGTGTGTGTGTGTGTGTGCACATGTGTGTGTGTGGCCATGTGTTTGTGCATAAGTGTTGGTGGGATGTGGAGGCTAGGGGAAAAAGGTGTCCTTTTATGTTGAGATAAAGAACATGCAACTCCTACATACATATCCTTAATTTTTCATTAAAAATTCTTCTCTCTGCTCTTTATAACTGCCTAGTCAAGTTCAAGGATTCCACTGCTAGAACTTTGAGAAAAGTGGTCAGTTTTTCTCTGAGACATTGTAGGTTGGTTGGGTTACCACCATAGTTGCTTCTTCCTGGGTTTGTGGTTAGCCTTTCTCCCAGGTCCATGTTCAGCGGCAATGACTCCATGAGGTACCCGCCCTTTGTCATGATCTGTTTATATCCCAAAGAAAGCTTTGACATTGCAAAACACCGAAATTTAGAGTAAGCAGAGCAAGGAACAATCCATTCCTTGTTTTAAATCAAGTTGTCATAATCCAAAGGCAAGCTCCAACTTTAATAACAAACACCCAATGTTATGACATTTTACCTTTCCAACTATTTATGTAGGCACAAATATTGTGTTTAAATTTTAAACTATACAGTTAACATAAAACAGTCCACTTACTTAAATATAGTAAAAATAAAGCTAGTTGTGCCAACTGGGTTTTCCTTTTAGGCCTCATTCTTTAAATAGATCACTCATTCAACAAATGTCTGCTGGGTGCTCAGTGTCAGGCACTGTGTTTGGCACAGGGTGCATCCTAAAATGAACCAGCAACAGCCTGTGCTCTGAGTCCCATAGCAGAGCAGTAAGAAAAAGCTGGGAGTTGCTTTATTCTGGTGTAGAGTGAAGAAAAATGTCAGGTTTTTCTGCCCTCCCGCCATCATGATAGATGATGGATCCTTGTGGTTCTGAATGCATGCCTGATGGTGGGCACCTGGAGTAGAGTGTGGGAATAGGTAGATGGGATTCACCTGGGCTGAGACTGGGCTTTTAAGGGCGGCGTCACAGGGACGCCAGCAGAATCCAAAAGAGAAACCAAGAAAGAAGTGGCAGAAGCTGAGAGAGAGGCAAGAGAAGCAGAAGCTGAGAGAATGCCAGAGAGCCCAGATAGAGTGAAGACTTGCTGGGGGCTGGGAGGCCTGCCAGCCTCCCGGCCCCCCAGCACCCCTGCCTGGCATGTACCTGGTAATCTAAATAAAAAACCTGCAAAAAAAAACACTGAGGACTCCAACTCCTCCTTTACCCAGTCTGCTGGATCAGTAAACCTGCACTGTGGCCATTCCTGCCCCTTTACATCTGGCCTGAGCTTTCCTGTCACTCACATCTACAAAAGAGATATCAGAAATGACTTGAACTTCCTTTTCATTCTCTGTCAAGTCCTGCTCTCCCAAATCAAGCTGCAAAGGGGTCTAGAAGGTATACATTTGGGGCATGTTTTTGCAGTAGTTTTATGAACTTAGGCTGTGAAACTCAGCAGTGAAAGCGGTAAAGAAATCAGCATTTCACAGTCAGCCCGAGGAAGATAGTGTGATGCTCAGGACTTGGCATCCTGACTCTTCATCCCACATTCAGATGGCAATTGGATTTTAACAAGGAGTGGGGTTTGTGGTTTGGGAAATACGGCATTTTTACTGCCTTGGGTCATATTTGAAATATTTGCAGGCATTTAAAATAGCGTAATGTTATTTTTTCCCCTGTCTTCAAAACAAACCCAGCAAGCTTTTATAAGTCATAACAACAAGCATAAAATTGGGACATTGGAAAACCCATGAGCAGAACTTTGGAAAATCTATTCTCCCTCAGGACAAGTGTTTGGATTCGGGTTCAGAGGACCATGAGTGTCTTGGGAGCCCACCTGACCTTGAATGACCTTGGGATCTTGAAAGAAGGGGGAAAGACTTCAGGGCAATGAACTGGAGTCTCTCATCCAGCTGGTCTTCAGTGCAATGACTGAGGTATGCACAGAGACTTTGGGGCTTTCCTGCTAGCCAAAATGCTCTGGTTTTTACCCTGGAAATTTATTTGAAAGAAAAAAATTAAAGTAATTCAGAGACTCGTATTTATTCAAGCAACAGATTCTCCAAACCCATGGAAGTCTGTCCTGTGAATTGCCCAGAAATTCTGCCCTGTGAGCCACACTGTCTGGGACTTATTTCTGCCAAGGGGCATCAGGTGGGAGCAAATACTGAAACGAAGGGGTGAATTGCCCTTGGAGACAGGGATACCCAGCTTTCTGTCTATTAGAAAGATGAAGGGTAACCTGAAGGAAAAATATGTCAGCTAGTCTGTCTGCCTACCTACCTATCTATCAATCAATCATCTAGCTTTCCTTCTATCCATCCATCCATCATCTCTCTATCTTTAAATACATATGTAAAGTGGATAATAAATGGACATATATGTATATATAATATGGTTTGCAATATACATAAAAGGTAATATTTCTTGAGGATCTAAGTAGGCCATAACCCATAACCCACTTAATCCTCATACAATCCTGTGAAATATATTCTGCTATGGTCCCAGTTTTATTGATGGAGGAAACGGATCACAGGGAGGTTAAAAAACGTGCTCAAGATCACCCAGCCAGGAGGCAGTAGGGCATTTGGATCTAGCAGGGCTGCCCACAAGCATTCTGAGCAGGAGTCACCCATTCACCATCGCCCTTACTCACCCTGGCCTTGCGTGTCAAGCCCGAATTTAAATAAATTCCAATCTCTAGCATCAGAAATTTTTAACACCTGATGGCAAAAAGAGTATTCGAAGACTCTCCTTTTGGGATTTAATATTAAAATAAAATAAAACAATAAGCCCAATTCTCAGATTTTTGGGCAGATATAAGAAGAACAAACAAATCAGGGGTGGACTGAAACAGGTTTTCCCTATCTCAATCTGGCACAGCCTTTTCAAAGGGCAAAAGAAGAAAAAGAAAAGTAAGAGCCTTTATGTGTCCTTGCTTTTTTGAGATGATCTTTTTAATTCCTGGCTTTAGGGAAGTAGGAAGAAGGAAGATAAAGACAGAACAGCTCTGGAAGCAGTTCCTGTGGGAAGAACAGGACTGAGCACCACTTGAGCATAGCAGGCCTGCTGGCACTGCTGCGCAGCAGTGTGGGAGAATCCTCTTTCGAAGGACATGGGAATGCTTTTCAGCATCCTGGGATAAAAGACTTGAGAAGAAAGGCACCTCTCAATGAATGGTGCTCAAAATGGGCTGCAAAATAGGGGAAACAGGCCCTCTCAATGAAAAGCTGAAAAAGTGCCTTTTTGTTGGTTCCCTCACTGTGAAGTGCGGCTCCCCCTTCCTCCCTGACCCCAGCTCATCTCACTGGGTTCAGAGAAAAGGCTTCTTGTTGTAATCCCATCTGCCTGCTGCTCACCCACATTCTTTTATCTCTGCCCAGGCCCTGGCGGTTGGGCTGGAGTTTCAGCTGCCAGAAATGTTGGATTTTACATCGAATATTCCCAAGATGGGGATCTGAGAAATGTCAGTTTACATCAAAATTGCCTTCTCTAATGAATAGCCAGAGTGCCTTTTCCCCCCAGGAAGGTCAGGAAATAATTCTCTTTTCAAAATCCTGCCAATGCAAACTCCAATCTACATTGAGTTGATCTGACTTAAAGGGATAGGGACCACTTACTTTGGTTTTACACTATAAATAAATAAATAAATAAATAAAGGAAAAAGATTTGACTTTAAAGGTAAATGAATGATGAAAAATTAGCAATATTAACTTATTAAGAGTGCTTGGTGCAACAGCAAAGATTGTAGTATAACAAACTAAGAACTGGATTGGTGGTTATGTGTAGCAAGAATATTTTGTGGGGGAGTAAAAAAATAGTCAATAGATAATCCCTTCTCATGTGGTTTGCAGCTAACAAGATAATGGGTATGGGGATGGATGTAAAGGATAAAGCAGAGAGTGAAGAACCTAAGAGAAATTTCACCGATCTTTAGAAAGGTCTGAAACAAAGGGTGCAAAACACTCTTTGAGGTAGCAGATTGGGCCTATAGGTTGAAAAGGACAGAAGAAATGGGGAGAAAGTCTGATTTTCTGACTGCAGGAAATCTCAACTCAAAATGATACTTTCAAGCACTGCTACAGTTATCCCAAAGATAACATTGGATTCTTGCCGACTTGCAGAGGACAGTTAAAGCCACGGATGGGCCGTGGGGCTGTGTAGGGTAAGCTCAAGTATCAGACTTTTCTGCCCTCCCGCCATTAGGATCAATGATGGATCCCTGTGGTCCCAAATGCATGCCTGATGGCGGACACCTGGAATAGGGTGTAGGCATATGTAGATGGGATTCACCTGGGCTAAGACTGGGCTTATAAGGGTGGCGTCACGGAGACGCCAGCAGAAGCCGAGAATGAAGTAGAACGAATGGAAGAGAGAGAACCACAAGAAGAAAAGAGCAAAAGGGAAGCAGAGACCACCAGAGAATATCGGAAAGCCCAGACAGAGTGAAGATTTGCTGGGGGCTGGGAGGCCTGCCAGCCTCCCGGCCCCCCAGTGTCCCTGCCTGCCGTGTACCTGGTAATCCCAATAAAAGCCTGCAAAAGCCACTGAGGGCTCCAGGACTCCTCCTTTACCCTGTCTGCTCGGGTCATAGAGATCCTTGCACTGTGACCATTCCTGCTTTTACAGGCTATCTGTGTGGAACACTGCTGGCTCATCAGCGCCAGGTCTGAAGGCCCAGTCAGGCTTCTGAAGGCATTAAAGGAGCCTGCCTGCCCTCTGCTAGGGTTTTCTTTCGTTGGGTGGAATTTTTCTAGGGGTGGGAGTGGGCAGTGGCAAGTTAGAGAGAAGAGGGAAGGTGGGGCTGGGGAGAGAAGGAGGTAGAGGGTGTGAAGTAAACAATGAAACCATTGAGCCTAGGGTGGGGTGGGGGTCATCGGAACTGCAACCTTAGGGTGATAGGCTTGGAGTTTAGTGCAAAGATTTTCTTAGGACATGGGCCCCCAAGCTCTTTCCCCACACAGTTGTGGGGAACAAGGAAATATCTCCAAGTCAGCTTATTTTCCCTTTCATCACCATCTATAAGTCCCTGAAACTCTTGAGGTTTGTCTAAAATAAAAATGGAAACCTAAAACTCCAGCTAAGTCGTGCAAGGGATTGCCCATTGTCCTCAGGATAAGGTGTGGCCTCACTGTGTCTTAAAGGTAAATTTACCTTTAAAGTCAAATCTTTTTCCTTTATTTATTTATTTTTAGTGTAAAACCAAAGTAAGTGGTCCCTATACCTTAAGTCAGATCAACTCAATGTAGATTGGAGTTTGCATTGGCAGGATTTTGCAAAGAGAATTATTTCCTGTTTAAATGATCATCCAAAAAAAAGCATGTTTCTGAAAGTGAAAGTGAGTGCAGTGAAAATGATGCCAGGGTGACAGACACGCAGAGGTTGTCCCAGCAAATCAATACCTGCTGTCACTACCCACAAGGCCCTGTACCTGCTTCTCATCTCCCTCCTCCCTTGCGCTCTACTCACATGTGCCTTGTCCCACTCTGCTCTTCAAGCTTCTCACCTGCCTTGTGTCTGTTCCTCTCTCCTCACAGTCCTGCTCCGTCCAGGGAGGCTCTGTGGGGACCCCGTGGCCACACCGGGTCCCTTGTTTTATGGTCCCTTGTTTATCAGCAACCCATAATATATATGCCCCATAATGAATAAAAATGGGTGAACAAATGGGGCTGTCATAAGAAAATAGCATGCTAGATAGTTTTAGTAACAGAAATTAATGTTCTCACTGTTCTGGAGAGTGGAGGGTTGAGATCAGGTACTAACATGATCAGGTTCTTCCTTGCAGACAGCTGCCTTCTCTTTGTCATCACAGTGACAGAAAAAGAGGGCAATTGAGTTCTCTGATCTTTTTTTTTATAAGGGGGCTAACCCTATCATGGGGGCTTCATGCTCAACACCTCATCTAAACCTTCCAAAGCCCCATCTCCAATAACCTCACATTGGGGGGTAGAGCTTCAACATAAAAATTTTGAGAGGTGTATTATTTAGTCCATAGCAACTTTTCATTCCCGACATAAACTACATGGGGAACAAATCTTCTTACTGATAAGTTGCAGCATAAATTGTTCATTAAATCATCCCAAAGTTACTTCTTAAAAGCATTTTAAAATAATTTATTTTGAAATACTTTGAAATAATTATAGATTCATTGGAATTTGCAAAACTAACAGAAGCCCTGTGTAACCTCCCCTTAATTTTCTCCAATGACATTGTACCTATAGTATCAAAACCAGGATTTGGTATTGGTACAATCTACCACCCTTATTCAGATTTCACCAGTTTTACATATACTTTATATCTGTGGTGTGTGTGTAGCTCTATGAAATTATATATGTAGATTTATGGAACCACTACCATATTTAAGTCACAAGTGTGTTCCCATGTTCCCCTGTGCTACCTTTTTCTATTAGGATACAATCCAGCTCTTCACACCCCAATCCTGTCTGAAAGGTCTGTGAACACCAATTTGTTTCCCACCTCTATAATTTTGTCATTTTTTTTAAATAATAAATTTTATTTTTATATTTCCCATCTGTTTGAAATTCAACAGATGCAACCTAAAGAAACCCTACCCAAGGTACTGAATGCAGTTAGTGCCATCTCCAAAGGCCCTTGCCATCTGCTCCCTATCCTTCAGACAGAGTTAACTGGGAGCAGCAGGGTGCCAATGCAGAGACCACTGCGTGCCTCAGTGGCCATTTCTGGATGACAAGAAAAAACTTTCACTCCTCACCAGTTAGTATAGCAATATTTCAACATTTAAAAAATTTTTATTTGTGGGCCTCCCCCGTGGCGCAGAGATTGAGTGCTGGGTTGCGAGGCTGCCCTCAGCCTCTGCAGCACCAGGTTCGATCCCCGGCTGCTGGCGAGGGTCCTACATAGCACGCAGACCTCTCCTGCTGCCCACTGCTCCCCTCAGCAGTGTATTTCATGGGTCTGTCTGTTCTGTTCCCCGCTCTGACTCTGGTGAATCCCCTCACTCTCCCACGCTTCTGACTGTACCCAGTGCTTGTATAAATAAATAAATAAATAAATAAATAAATCTTTAAAAAAAATTTTATTTGTGCTGGTATGTGCGTATTTAAAATCAGCTCTGCATATAACTTTCTTTCCTTTTAACACAGTATCATTTTTCAATGGCCTATTCATTATCCTCTAATCTCCTTGAATTCAGGGGCCTTTTTGCACTTGTTATAGCACCAGCACCTGCTCTGGGTCAGCACACGTGGGCACTGAATGCACTTTTACTGAATTTGTAAGTTGGAATCTGCATTGGACAGCATTTGTGGATGACTTTTTGAATCTAAATTGATTTCTCAAAAGAAGAGCATATTCCTTCCTGCCTAAAAGGTGCTTTCCCCTCAAATTCCACTGGACATATGTGTTTTTCCTTTTTAGATCAAGAAAGTGGGAAAGTGCCAGCAGCTGTTCGCCTAAATGGCCTCTTTATGGTGTTCACAGTGTTTCCTGCCCTCCTGACTAGTTTGCAATAAGCACTGGACATTGCATAAACTGAAAGTGAGAGATCAACAGCTGGGGTCCCGAAGCTGTTGGGGACAGCTAATCTTCTGCTCCCCTACCAGATGAACACATTGAGTTTGACCTTCCATATATTTTAATGCATGTCAGAAAGAAGTGTTCCAACAAGTTGGAAGCAGCTAGTTTAGTGTTTCCACCCCTTATTTTAAATTTCCAAGAAGGCCATGGATCTGAAAGAGAACCACTTCTCATGGCACTAGGCTTTCCAAAAATTCTGGAAGTTCTTGATCTGCACTTCTATTCTATTGAGTTGTCTATTCCGGAAATCTTCACTCGCTTACAAGGCTGGATAAGGCTAACCTCTTATACATCCTGCCCCCTAAGTTTACCTCTCAGGGCACTTATTACATTGCACTGGAACTGACCATTTTCTGGTCATCATCCACATCAGATTGTAAACCCAGGGGAGACAAGGACCATTTATGTCTTCTTTCCTACATTGTCACCAGCACCTGGCTTAATACCTGATCCAGGGGAGGCCCTGTATGTATATGTTAGATGAACGACTGGGCAGGAAGAACCTTAACCAGTTTTATGAGAGTCAAAATGTCAGTGGGCTTTTGGTACCCATGTGTTCTGGTTCTTATTGCAAGGATGACCGAAGATTGTCATTCTATAAGTCAGCATTTCTCAACAATGAGTGTGTATCAGAATCCCCTGAGGAACTGTTAAACTGCAGATTGATTCCAGAATTTCTGATTCAGCCTCTCAGGGGCAGACCTCCAGAGCTGCATTTCTAACACATTTCTAGGTAATGCTGTATTGCTGCCCTGTGACCACAGTTTGAAAACCACTGTGATATTAAACAGGGAAATTGTGCTGTAATTGCATTTTTTTAAACAGTTTGATTTGCATTACAGGATGTTAAAAGAGGGCAGCATTTCTGTTTATGATGCAAAATTACCAATATTAACTTATTAGTGATTTCAAGAACTTAGAAGTTTAGACCTTTGAACAAAAGAGATGGGTCTTTTATCAATGTGCATTCCATTTTTGAAAGGTGTGTGTGAGAGAGAGCAAGGATTTTAGAGCCAGACACTCCTGACTTTGAATCCCTTCTCTGTTGAATGGCACTGAGACCTTGGGCAAGTTACTCTCTTAGGGTCTTAGATTCTTCATCTATAAAATGGGGATAGTAAAAGACTCTTTAGAGTTGCTAGAAGACACAGTAAGCAAATAAACAAGTACCACTTCCTAGCCAAAGGTTAATTGGGTTATGAGACTAAACAATGTGTATTTGTACAGCAAGAGGTATAGTGTTTTCTGAAGTTGCTCAGCCTCTGAGCTTTAGGTTTGAAAATTTTATCCAAAAATTTATTTCAATTTATTTGGTTACTGAGCTTAGGCATTAGAGATTTGGAGAGAAATATTTGTACAAGTACAATGATGTTTTACAAAGTAGATATTCAATAAATGATAGATATGAGAGAAAAGTTGAATATAAGAAAATAATGTATGAATCAGAAGGTAGTAAATAGGAAGGAATGCCATTAACCTGTTTAAGTTATTTGAGGACCTGGTGTTAGCAAGTTGTGAAGGGAAGTGGAGATGATGGTTAACATGGAAAATATTAATCTATGACATGGTTACTACAAAATTTGTTCCTATGCAGCCCCTTCCTTGCTTGGCATCTCTTTTGCTCCTTATCTCAGAGTCTTAGCTGAACCCCCTCTATTACTGTCCATCCTAGCAAACAAGTGAGCATGATGAAAATATTTGAAAGTGGGCATAAAATCTTTTTAACCCTCCCCCGTCATGAGCATAAAATCTTACACGTGCACAGGACTTAATATAGTTGATGAAAAGAGAATGCTTCATATTATTTTGAAACAGGGATGAATCTTCAAAGAGAAAAGCCAGAAGGATGATGGTATAAGACCTTCAAAAGATAATTTTTTAACTATCAAGGAATTGTGAGAAACCCTGGGAAAAGTGACGAAGTCCTCATTCTGCATCATAGATTCTCTTTTTTGAGAAAACTACTGCAAACAGGAAGGGTTGATATTGTATTATGTTAGCAGACATTTTGACAAAAATATTATATTAAACCACTCATATAATTCTTGCTTGTTCTAAGAATTAGTATAAATTACAATTATAACCCAAATCAAGATTGGCAAACTAAAGCTTAAGGGCCAAATCTGGCCTTCCACTGGACTGTAAATACATCTCTATTGGAACACAGCTATTGTTTACTCATTGCCTATGGCTGCTTACATACTACAGTGACAGAGTTGAGTAGTTGCAGCAGAAATCCCCTTGCTGGAAAAGCCAAAAATATTTACTATCGGACTCTTTACAGAAAAAAAATATACTGACTTGGGAATAAATAAACTTATTTTAAAAAGTTTATTAAAAATAAACCTATTAAAAATAAGTTTCTCTTTTTAGTTCTAATAATTTTTCCATCTTTACTTATATTGGCATGTTGATTTTTAAGTGGACTTATTTTAGGTGATGCTCACCCTTCTTCCCCTCCCTGAGTTATCCCTAGCTGATGAGGACTCCCTGTAATTCAGGACAAAGCATTACTGTTCAAGATAAGTTACCGGTGGTTCCCAAGTTAAGAGAACAAGGAATCAGACTGTTTTGCATCCTGGGCCACTATTTCTTAGCTGTGCGTGGGGGTTTCCTCTTAGTATCTCTGGGTCTCAGGTTCCTTCTCTGTCATGTGGGGATAATAGCACTAAGCTTGGGGGGGGGGGTATGCCCAGTTAATGAACTTAAACCAAGACAGTGAAAATCAGGGTCTTTTCCCTGTTGCTGGAGCAAAATATGTACACAGGCTGGTGTTGTTTTGAGCTCTATTTGCCTCATTTCCATTTGGTTTGGGGCAGTTTACACAGCCTGCATCCTGAGTTCTACATTCCTCTGGAATTCCGTAAGTTGTTTGTTGTAAGTCCTGCTCTAATGCCATGGTTTGGAAAGCCCTCACAGGAGTGGAGGTAAGGCCTTTACCGAACCAACCAGTCTGGTCTGTGGAAAGAAAGGGATGAGTTCGGGGTTTTCTTCACATTTAAAGGTATTTGTGGATGTCATAAACATCTACAGCAGCAGTAGCAGTGAGAAAATTCTTCCACTCCAGCCTGGGAGATGCAGCCAACATAGCTTACATGTAAATATTCCCAGATGCTCCCATTACAAGAGGCGGCATTTTGTTATCAGGAAGAGTGGACAAACATGACAGGGACATAGCAGTGATTGTAACGAGAGTGGTGATCAGCAGGCCAGGGGAGAGCAAGATGATTTCCTGACTAGATCATGGGTGAGGAACAGTATTATCTTGATTCCTACAGACCTCGTCCTAACCTAGCAGGAACATTCCCCGTTAAGGTTCCCCAATAGGTAACTTTGAAATTGGCCCCCGCTGATCTCACCTTCTTGTATTCATGCTTTTATGTGATTCCCCCAGTATACGCTGGACCTAGTGACTTCTGCCCAACAGAAACTGCAAAGGTGATGGAATGTTACTTCTGTGATTAGATTACAAATGTTTATTTTGCTAGCAGACTCTATGGCCATCTTAGCTGGCTGATTTTTAAAAAAAGATTTATTTTATTTATTAATGCATGCAGGAACTGAGGTGCAGGCCCAAGGTGCAAGAGATGAGAGGATTCACCAGAGACAGGGTGGGGAGCAGAATAGGCAGAAAAACACTGAAATACACTGAATACTACTGAAATACACTGCTGAGGGGAGCAGCAGGCGAGACAGGAGGGTCTACCATGCAATGTGTGTTAGCTCCCTGGCTGGGGATTGAACTCAGGCCCCAGTGGTGATAGCATGATAGCACTGAGACTAACCCCTACCCCACCAGGGAGACCCCTTAGCCTGTTCATTTTCAGGAAACAAGTTGCCATGTACAAGAGGCCCACATGCCAAGGAGCTAAGGCCCAACACCCCTCAGTGAATGGAATCCTGCCAACAACCATGGCGGTGAGTGTGGAAATAGATGCTTCCCTTATTGAACCTTGAGATGAATCTCCAACTCTGACTTGATTCTGGCTGGTGAGTGGCCCTGAAGTAGAGGACCCAACTGGGGCATGTTCAGTTGACACACAAAGTGTGAATTAATGAATGTGGCTTGTTTTGGGCAACCACAATGCAGAGTGATCACAGCAGTAGGTAATACAAATAAATTTCTTCCTTAAAGTTAAAAAATAAATAAAGGTACATTACGTCTGGGGGTTCACTGTTAGACTGGCACGTATTTGGTTTTCTGTTTGTTTTTTTTTTTTTTCCCATCTAACATTGTGCCAGTATTAGATGGTGTGAATGGTCTGACATCCACCCTCCTGACAGATCCCTCTGCCTCTGAGCATGCCTCTGAAACTTCCCCTCCCCTCTTTAAAAACCTTTATTGACTTCCATTGACTTAAGGAAAGAAGTTCAACTTTTCAGTTTGGTATTCAAGGCTCACTTTGATATTTATCCTCTACCAGCTGCTGAAATGATCTTCCTAAAACACCAATTAGCATATGTCACTCTTGTGCTTAAAAGCCTTTATTGGAATCCCACCAAGCAGATAAATCTGTGCCCCACAGCATGGCGATCAAATATTGCTACTATATGGCTTCCCATATCTTTCTGCTTTACACTTAATATTTCAACAAAACACGAACAGCTTTTCCTATAAACTCAGTGCACATGTTGAACCACCCCCCAACCCTCTCGTTCCTTCCACTTTAAAAATACACAGATTCCACTTCCCTCCACTGCATTTTCCTTCGTCTATAAATCCCCCTTTCTAGAGAATTCTTAAAGATTCAGATTAGCTCATTATGAAAGAAAGAGGAAAAATAAAGACATTTTCACAAGAAATCAATGACATTGATTGTCTCTAGGAAGCGTAATGGGTAGACCTAAGAATAGAGGTTGGGAAGAGAGTTTTCATTTTAAATCCTTTTGTATAATTGCAATTTTAAAAAATACCAACATATTTACTTATTCAAACACAAAATGATTATAATGAAGAAAAAAAGTTAATTTTTTGACTCATCCTCCCTAGGAAGCCTTCCCTGACTCTCATACGAGCTGATAACATGATGATTTGTTTATGTATCTGTCGACACAGCTGAGGTCCTGGAGATCAGGGATGAGCCCTGTATTCACCTCTCTTTCCTGTCCTCCACTGTCCAGTGCAAAGCCGGCTACTCCGTAGGTACTCACAACATCTGAAGAATGAAAAAGCTATACTTTGTCACTTATACCTGCCCTCGCTCCCAGCAGAACTGAACTCGTCACTGCCTTCCCCGTGGGCTCTGAACTTTCCTGCCTGGGAGTCTTCAGCCCTACAGTTCCCTCACCTGGATCTCTTTCCTTCCATCACCTCATTGTTGAAGTCTCTTGACCTTTCAAGACTCAGCTCAGCTCTCAACTCAAGAAGTTATTTTCTTCTCTGATTTCCCACAGCACTCCTGGGGATTTTAATTACTTTCTCCTTTAGATCAGGGATTGGCAGATGACAGTCAAACCTGGTCACTGCCTGCTTGTGTAAATGAAGATGCCCATTCTTTTACATACTATCTCTGCCTGCTTTCTTTTTTATAATGGCAGACTGGAGAAGTCCCAACAGAGACCCTAATGGCCCTTGAAGCCAAACTTACTATCTGGCCCTTTGTAGAAATAACTTGTTGGCATCTCATTTATGTCATCATAATGTCTAGTGATCATTTTGTTCATTAGGAAACAATGTCTTGGATCTAGCCCAACTCATGTCCCTGGTAAAAAAGCCCTCTTACCTGTCCTCGGAACCTTTAAAGTACTATCGCATGGAGCAGCTTCCTAAGCCTGGGGCCCTTTGAACACCTCAATGTCTCTGGTTGGAATTTGCTGACCCTTTCGGCTGAACTCAGCTCCCCCCGGCTGGTCTCTGGTTCTTCCAGTCACATCCCAATCTCCCTGCTTAGAGAGGTTTCCTCTGACTCCCTAATCTAGTTAGGTACAAGTGCCAGTTTAAGTTACAAGAGAAATGGCACATACTGCAAACTGTAATTATTTTTATTTATTTGTTGAATTGTCTCTCTCTCCTACTAGCTCCTTGAGGGCAGGGATATATCTATCTACTTTCCCACTGTACTTGCAGTGTCTTGCATGCATTGGTCATTTAGTGGGTAGAGACCATAGGAAATACTATCTACTGATTGGCCAACCAGACGAACGAGTAAATACATCTTGTCTCCATCAGGCTGACTACCCGAGTGTCTAATAGGCACTCAAAACTATTTGTTGAATTCATGGCTAATGTAAGAGAGGACATTTAATCATGATAATACTGATAAATGAAAGTTACTCATTGCATGGCTCTCTCGACCCTTTAATATCAGTTCATAGAAAAAATTAGCTTCCTTCAGCCTCATTTAAATTATTCAGGATAAAGGAAAGGAAGCAGGCTCTCTGGGGACATGCTAGAATATCCTTCTTGCATTTTGTGTGTGTGTGTGTGTGTGTGTGAAATAGATGCATCAGCTGGAGGTCAAGCTGCTGTCCATAGACTGGGGAACTAGAGGACTGGAATAGTTCTATGGTCCTCTTTGTAAATACCCTGCCACTGGACTGCAAAACCCACTTTTCCTCAAAACTGGCAGAGCAGAAGTTGGAGCACTTACTTAATACGCTTTTAAATTCAACAATTAAATGTAATATGCAATTAACAATTTAATAGTTCTGTTATAGAACTGAGGCAACACTGCAAACAATTTAAATGTAAAGAAAACATAAATAAGAAAAAAAATAGCCCTAATCTCACCATCATGTGTTTTAGATTTTCCTCTTTCCCTCCTACCCTTCCTCCTTCTGTTCTCTCCTCTCTGCCTTCTTTCTTTCAACACATTAGAGATCTAGTTAGCATTTGCTCTGAACATTATCTCATAATATTAAATATGTTTTAATAACATTTATAAGAATTGAATGCTATTCCAGTGAATTTACTCCAATCCCTTGTATCAGTTGTTCTCTATTTATTGCTATAGTTAGCTAATCTATAATTCTACAATGAACACGTTTGGTAACTTTGCATATACTTTAACTAGATTTATCGATTATTTACAGATTTATATATTATTTGTAGATTAACTAGATTTTATTGGTTAACAGGGTACAGATTTTAAAACATTGTTTAGTGGTAATTGCATATTAATTTATGGGGATACTATAGATCCATGGTGCTAAACCCATTCATACCCACACTACCACACCCTCACCATGGACTTTCACCATATTGTTACATTATTATCACATAATACTTTCATTATCAATTAGAAAGGATCAAGTAAAAGATGTTTGTCATTTATATCTCTTTTTCTATAAATTTATTTTCCTTATCCATGGATTTCTTTGGGAGTTTAAATATTTTAAAATTCGATTAAACTTAAATAATTATTGATATCATCTATATGCTTGATTATACCCTCAATGAAAAGCAATATTTCAAGCATAATATATAGAGTAGTTTACTGTAAACAATCAGGCTGGAACAAACTGCTGATATGAAAATAAAGATGTTGTACATTTATAGCTCACTTATCCTGAGTGGATTTACTGATCCATTTTAAGTCTTTGGAATGTTAAGTACCTGGATAGAAACAAAAGAATGAATCTGAGAAGGCTACACTTTGATTGGAAGGTCAAAGACACACTCCAAAGCAACCATCCTCAAGACACAGATATGGCAGGACAAAATATGACAGTTACCTGGCAGGACTGGGGGACCTGCCCCACCCCTAACAACTCAGATGATCTTGTTGGTGAGGTCCAGGAATCTGCATGTTAACAAGGATCCTGTTATACAGGAATCTCTATGAACTTTCCTCTTTTCTCTGACTCTAGTTTGCTTTCTTCACTATCTAGTGGGACCGTTAGGGTGTGTATAACTTGAGGGAGTGGCCTTCATTCAAACACAATCACGCAAGAGGGGGACTTTCCCAGGACATATTTTTCCTCTTTGCCATGAACACTTGACTATAATCAGAGAAGAGTCACATGTCCTAGGAACCTAGCGAGGTATAATAACTACAATATCCAGAGGATGATCTTTCATTTGAGAATCTATGAAGATGGCCTGAACTCCTTTCTCCCAATGGGCAAGGCTAGACTTTGACTTGGAGGATTAAGCAACACTGTGCTTGGGGTAGGGGTTGGATGGGGAAAAGTGACTGGTACTCCTAGAGAAAGGTGGAGACACACCCTGGGTAGGAAGCAAAAAGTTTGCCATTGAAAATACGAGGCAAAGGTCCACAGATATTCTCTAATACATACAGAGGGAAAGTTTTATTTTAGCACTGTGCAAACGTTCTTGTGGTTCCTAAAAGTTTGTGAAAAATTATTTATTCCTCACATTTTTGAGAGCTAAAGTATTTCATATTTCATAAGTAGTTGTGTACTTTCTAACAAACTATACATGTTTTATACTCTAGAATGAAAAGTTTTATTTTTTAAAATTCATCCCAAAGTTAAATAGCATAAGGATTTGACACACTGTTCCTCTTGTTTCCATTCAACTTCTTGCATAGAATTTCTATAACGTAATTTTTTAAAGCTTGAAAGACCTTTTATCACTCACTTTGTCACTCCTGTAGCAAAATTTTGTAGAGTTAAAATTAAATGCTTTAAAATTTTCTGTGAATTCAACGCTCTAATCACTAAATAATTTTGTATTATCAGTACAGTTATTTTAACTTGGATTTAGTTGCTCAAAGTAACATATACTTTAAATTTTGCTTAATAATTATGAAATACAATTTTATTGGAATTGTATTGATATAATCTTAAAGCTCTGAATGAGAATTTTTCTTTCTAACTCCTGAATATATCTTATTGTCTGGAGGAGATAGGCTCCAGCATCGATTTTATTTCTTTTTTTCCTTTCATCATAACTGTAAGGGCTGAAAAACATTGTTCACATAAGTAGATGGGAGTGGAAAACATTTTGTTATAGCAACATCACTCAATTCTTTAAACTCTTCTAAGTTATTTGCCAAAAATCATATAGTGATCTCTCATCAAAACTTATTTTTAATGATCTACCAACTGACAACTCTATCAGATCCTTCCTCCACTTTGTTGAAAGCAAAGAATTGAAAAGGATTTGTAACCCAATCATTAGCATCATTCACTTTCTCAACACTAACAGCTACATTTGAATGACTCTTTTGTTTGATGTGCTGGATTGTTTTACCCTGGGGGAATGCACCACAGGAAGATTCAGATGAGTGAGAGGTAGGCCTTTCTTTAGTAAAAGAGGGGAAAAGCAGCTGTGAAAGGGAGAAAAGGCAGAGGGGACCTGCTGAGGCCTATGGCACATGGCAGGCCAGGCCTTCACTCTGTGGGTCCCACAGGAGGTGTTCCCTGGAGTTTTAGTTTGAGGCCCAGGAAAGAGAACATCTTGGCACAGAAGCATTTTAGAGGCATTTAGAGAAGAGTTGACAATTTGAAAATTATTTCTTTAAAACTATTCATGCCAAAATTGTTCTTGAAAATCAGGACAACTCTCAAGAGCACTAAGTAACAGATTCAGGTAAGAGCCCTCAGTGGAGGCCATAACCAGTGTGAGAAGTGTGATGAGAAACAGAACAGTTGCAGAGTTTCAAAGTTTCTCCCCACAAAACATGCATTCATTACTCACTTATTGCTAATTATAAAATGCATATAATTTTAAATGCAGAAATTGGCAGGTACTATTTATGAGCAAACATTAGGAAGCACCAAGAAAAAACACAGCACCATTTCTCTAATATTTCTGCCTAAAAAGCATGGCCTGAATTGAATTCTAGGGAAACATTTAAATCAATCCAAACTGAGGGATGTTATGTAAAATAATTGGTCAGTTAAAAATTCCCAGTGATGAAATGTGAGGGAATATTGAGGATCTGTCCCAGATGTGAGGAAGCAAAAGAGATTTTATGTGGTAGCTAAACGCAGCATGTGGTCATGTGATGGGGGATGGGTCTGATACAAAGGACAATGTTGAGATAATTGGGGAAATATGGAAGAGGTCTTTGAATTAGAAGACATTGTTTTGTAGCTATACTATGACTATGTAGGTGAGGGTCCTTGGTTTTAGGAAATATACAATAATTATTAATGGCCAATGAGGTCTCATCTTTGCAAGATACTTTAAATTGCTCAGAGAAACGAATATAAATAGACATACTGAGAGAGTGATAAAAGAAATACGAGTGATTTGGATGAAGAGTATGCAGGAACTCATTGTCCTATTATTGATCTTTTCTGAAAATTTGAAATGATTTTAAAATAACATATTTAAAAATCTTATTTTCTTGGGGGTTTGTGATCCCCCAGTTTGAAGATTTTTTTTTTTTTTTTTCCCAAAGCTGCTCCATGGGTAGCAAATAGCCTTGGAATCCAAAGTCAGTGTGGACAAACACAAAAGGATTTGTTAAGAATGAGAAGGTCCTGGGTCTCCCCTGGTGGTGCAGCGGTTTAGCTCTGGGCTGTGAAGTTGCCTGCAGCCTCTGCAGCGCTGGTTCGATCCCTGGCCGACCGTGAGGGTCCCACATGGCGCGACAGACCTCTCCTTCCACGCTCGCTGCTCCCCTCAGCAGTGTACTTTGTCTGTCTGCCTGTTCTGTGCCCTGCTCTGGCTCTGATGAATTCTCTCACCCTCCTGCGCTTCTGACTGTACCCAGTGCTTGTATAAATAAATAAATAAATCTTAAAAAAAAAAAAAAAAGAATGAGAAGGTCCTCATTATGCAATAGGTATAATGTCTGCAGAGATATATGATTCTCAAAGGAGGAGGTACTGAGAAATTTACTTGCAGATAGATAGCCAGGCTTTTGTGTTTAGGAGATAGAGTAAGTGAAGAAAGGCCAAGGAATACTGCCATAGATATGAGCAGGACACCCCTACATCTGAGACAGACAAAAGATAGAGACATTAGGATAAGGCAGGGTGTCTGAGGTCCATTTCTAGTATTTTTTATTGAGTAAAAATGATAACTCTTGCCTAATATAGCCAAAGGAATAATCTCTGTCCTAATCAGGGTTGTTTTCTGCTAGTGTGTATCCACCTATATATGACTTGGTCTGATATGGGCTCTTGCATGCTGGGTTGTGCATTTCTTAACTTCTGGTTCTTATTGTGAAATACTTATCTTTAAGTCTTTATCATTGATTTCTGCTATAGGCTTCACTTCCTTCCCATTAACTTGACAAATGGTGACTATTGTGTCATGTTATAGTTCTCTTTCCAAATTCTGCCCCTTGTTTCTGTCCAGATGCTCCACCTTTAACATTTTCCCTACAGCAAATACTGGTATGGTGAAATCATTCCAAGTTTAAATAAGAAAAAGCAAATTGATTTTACCTTGCCACTGATTGGCAATAGAACTCTTGGAGTCCTCTGTTAGGTAGGATTTCGCACCCCTCTCTAGGTTTGGCGGGAGAGAGTACATGATTAGTATGGTGTGCTAATCATGGTCTTGGAAAGAATGATGATGATATGCTTGGTATGTAGGATAAGCCTCCAAAGGTGCCCCTTCAGGTGCTGCTCCCTTTGAGTGTGGGTGGGATCTGACATAGTGACTTGTTGGAATCAATAGACTACCTCAAAGTGATAGGATATCACGTCTGTGATTACGTTACAAAAGATTGTGACTTCCACTTTGCAGGCAAATGTTCTTTTTTCCCCTCTCTCCTTTCTCCTCTTACAGCTGCTCTCTTTGTCCCTCCCTCCTTCCCTCTGGCACCATCCCTCCCCCATCCTGCTTTTTGATGCTAACTGCCATATTGCAGAGGCTCCAGTAACAAGGAACTAAGGCTGGCACCCAGGTAACAGCAAAGAAGACTCTCAGTCCAGCCGTCCTTGAAGAATGGAATCCTAACTTTGGAAGAGACCCCAGCCCTGGTTCACACCTGGATTGCATGAAGCCATGTCAAAGCCCAGAAGTAGAGGGCTCAGCTAAGCATGCTGGATTACTGACTACCAGAAACTATGCAATAATAAATGTGTATTATTTTAAGCTGGTAAGCTTTGAGTTAATTTATTTTGTAGTAACAGATAACTAACTTACCACGCATTTGCCACCCTTAGTGTAATCATTTTACTAGGGGTAATACCATGCACTTGGTGAGAAGAAACTATAGCTAAATTTAAAGAAGGCAATACATTAACTAGCAAGATCAGTCACAGCAATCCAGCATCCATTTAGTGGACAAAGAAACAACTCTAGAGAACTCAGCCAAGTTCGAATTTAGCTCTTTGACACTCAGTTGAATGTAGTTCACAATAGTCTATACTTTTTGTCCTTTAGAACACACTGTGATTCCTTGTTTAAATATCTCTTTTGCACTGAAACATATGTTTAATAAGGACAAGGATTCTGTCTCATTCATTGTTACATTTCCCACAAATGCCATACTTCCTGCTATGTATTAGGCTTTCATAAGTATTTATTGAATGAATAAATGTTCATATTTTAAATATTGCCACATGTTTTAGAAAAGCAAGCATCATAAGTGATTATAATAAAGGCTTTTGAAAAAAATATGTGAATGGAGCAAATCTTAGTAGCTGGTCAATTCATTCATTTAGGGCATCTAATTTCCTGATAATGTCAGTTAAATGGGACATTACTGTAACAAGTACCATTAATTATTCAATGCTAACACGGTGTTCAAGGTCACATGAAATCTTGTGGAAAAAATCACTTGCTCATTGTTAGCATAACCTTCATCACTGCTGTATAGAGCTTATTTCTTTCCAGTGTGTTCAGCAGGGATGCTAGCCATTAAATTCACTCATGGAAAGAAAATAAGGTAGTTTCATTTACCTGATTGTATGTTTCTCTGCTGTGAAGAATTCCCTTAATTTCTAAGTGATCTATAAAGAGAAAGAAGGAGGGAAGTTTTGGTAAGACAAAGGAAGAGTAAATGAAAAAGAAACCTGCAAAGAAAGCATCACTAAGTGTCTGAGATTAACACCTCAGTTGCCAAGTTAACCAACACAAAATTCAGAATGTGCATTAAGAAGATGACTTCAGCACTTAACTGGAAAAATGGCAAATGATGCTGTCTTTATTCATGGAGAACCACAAATGGCATTCAGATTTCTTCTCCTGTTGCTCTGTATTGAAAAGGAGTCTGAGAGTTGGTTGAGGAACACTATGATTGATTAATGATGACACAGTCTAGAGTAGACATATTAATCACTGTATTTATGACTTACAGACTTGTCTAATATAATACAGTTAGTCAATTTCAGGGTAAACCGTGAAATCCAATTATGATTTATTTTTCTTATTTCAGTACTATGACCAAACATGTTGCTAAATTCAAGGAACTTTTAAAAAAGTCTCTACTTTTCTAGCCTAGACTTGGTTTATACATACTTTCAGCAGGTTATTTCAGCTTAGGGAAGGATTTCAAACTCTGCAATGTTATCAGGTTTCCCATGAGTGAAAAACAAAGCCCATAAAAAAATGAATCATTTTTCAAAGGTGACAGAATCCTCTGATGCCTCTGGCTTACGTGTTTGCATTTCACCATAAAGCAATAACTATATGTCCACTGGTGATTTTCTTTAATCTTAAGATAAATAAAACCTGTTAGAGCAAAAACTTGGAGTAAGGTGGTCAAAGGGTAAATAGTATTGCCATGCTTTGTTCTTACATTTTACATGTTTCCTCAGGGCATCTAGGTCTTCACAAACCTAAATTAGTGAACCAAGTCTTCAAAAATGTATATTAAAAGACAAAATGAACTGATCATCAAACTTGTATAGATTGCATAAAGGCAGGAAACCCTTTCTCCTCACAATATTGTGAAAAGTGAAGTGACCTGACATCCTGACATCTAACATTTTTATGCTCATAAATTGGATAATCTAGAGAAATGGATAAAATTTGGATGCATATGGCCTCTTGAGACTTAATCAGGAAGAAGTGGAAATTCTGAACAAATTAATTACAAGCAGGGAAATTGAAATAGTAATCAAAAGTATCCCATGAAACAAAGAGCCAGGATCAGATTGTTTCACTAGTGAGTTCTACCTAATTTTAAAAGAGAAAGTAGTAACTATCTTTCTTTCTCAAACTCTTCCAAAAATTTAAAGAAGAGAGAATGTTTCCAAACACATTTTGTGAATTCAACATTATTCAGGTAACAAAAACAGACAAAGATATCACAAGAAGGGAAAATTCAGAACAATATCCCTGATAGATGCAAAAATCCTCAATAAAATCTTAGCAAACTGAATTCAAAATGCATTAAAAGGCTCACACACCATGACCAAATGAGATTAATTGCAGGGGTGCAAGGATGGCTCAGTATCTTCAAATCAATTGATGTAATTCACCACATCCATAAAAGGAAAGATTAAAATCATATGAATATGTCAATAGATGCAGAGAAAGCATTTGGCAAGATTCAATATCCATTGTTTATAAAAACCATAAAAAAGGGGGATAGAAGGAATATAACTCACCATAGTAAATATATGACAAACTCACAGTTAACATCATACTCAATAGTGAAAAACTAAAACTTTTCCTCTAAGAAGGTACAAGACAAGGAATTCCACTTTTATCACTGCTTTTCAACATAGCATTGGAAGTGTTATTAGAGCAGTTATGCATGAAAAGGATACAAAAGAAATTCAAATTGGGAAAGAGGAACTGAGACTATCAATATTTATAGACAACATGAAAATATACAGAAAACCTTAAAGACTATGAAAAATGATTGGAAATGATAAAGCAGTACAGGAGATGCAGGATGCAAAATACATACAAAAAAATCCATGGTATTCCTATGGATATAAACAACAAACTAGAAGTGAAGGAAAAGATCTCACTTACTATTGCATCAATAAGAATTAAATAATTATGAATAAGGTTAGCAAAGGAGGTGAAAAACTTATACAATGCAAAACTACATTTTATGATTTTTTATAAACTATATTGTTTATGATTGTTAAATACAAGAAGACACAATGAAATGGAAAGGTATTCCCTGCTCTTGAATTGGATGGATTAACATTGTTAAAATGCCATCTTACTCAAAGCAATACACAGATTCAATGTAATCCTTATTAAAATTTCAAGGGCATTCTTCAAAGAAATAGAGCAAACATTACTGAAATTTATATGGAACTACAAATGACCCTGAATAAAAAGCAATCCTGACAAAAAAGAATGAAGGTATCACATGCCCACACTTCAAATTACCCTATAAAGCTACAGTAATCAAAACAGTATGGTATTGACATAAACACAGAAACTTAGATCAATGGAATAGAATTGAAAGCCCAGAAATAAACCCTCACTTACATGGAAGTTAATTTATAACAAATAAAATAAGTATATACAATGGAGAAATGAAATTCTCTGCAACAAAATGTTGGGAAAACTGGACAGCCAGTGCATTAGATTACAACCTCACACCATACAATAATGTTAACACAAAATGAATAAAAGACTTGGATATAAGACTGGAAACCATAAAATATATAGGAGAAAATATAGGCCAAACACTTTAAGACTTCAGCAATATCTTTGGGCATGACTCCAAAGGCAAGGGAAACAAAAGCATGAACAACTTATGGTAACACATCTAACCAAAAAAGCTTCTGCACAATGAAAGAAATTATACTTTAAGTGAAAAGACACCCTACTGAATGGGAAAAGATATTTTTACATATATTCAACAAGGGGATAATACAAATAAATAAATCAAGAGCTCATAAGATCAATCAAATGGAAACAAATATCTCAATCAAAAATATGGGTGGAAGAGCTAAACAGGCACTTTTCAAAGAAGACATATAGATAGTCAACAGGCACATAGGAAAATACTCATCATCACATATTATCAGGGAGATATTCATAATCCAACAGTCTTTGTTGTGCTTGTTTTTGTGGTAGTGGCAGGGTTCTGGGAGAGTAAGAAGGGTGAAAGGCAACTGAAGCCTATGTTTGAAAGTAGTATAGTCAAAGAATGATATTTTACTGCCTTCACAAGGCTTGGCCAGATTCAATACATGAAAAAACAGATACTTGCCCATTAGTGAGAGTGCATGGGTATAGAGAAGAAGGAAGGATTGTGGCTATTTTTGTAACCTCTCATGTCCTAAAATCATCAAAACTGTTGATTCAGCAGTTAAAATCTCCTCTCACTAAGAAAACACTAGGTCCAGATGCTTTTACTGGCAAGTTCTACCAAACATTCAAGGAACAGACATATCCAATCATGGTGAAGATGGCAGAATGTCTTCCAAAATAGAAAAAAGGAGATCATACATAACTCATTTTTATGATTTTAGAAAACCCAGATACAACGCTAAACAAAATCAGTATGGGAAAAGAAAATCATAGCTCAAATGCATGGAGGATCATAAGCAGAAAATTGTAACCACATTTAAGAAAACAAAATCCACGACTGTATAACAAAAAGAGAATGTATCATAACCAATAAGGGTTTACTTCAGGAAAGCAAGGCTGGCTCAACCTTGGAAAAGTCTATTTACTACATCAGCAAGATATAGGAAAGAAATAATTAACTCCATTAGATGAAGGATATCATTCAATAATATTCAATGAATACATCTGGTCAAAACTCATGTAAATAAAAAATAGAAGGGAACAAAACAAAAACCAAAACAATTAAAAAACAAAAACAAAACATCTACATAAGCCTTTAACCAATATCAGACTTGGTGTTGTAAGGATAAAAACATTTCTTTTAAAACCAGAATCAAGTAAAGAATGGCAGTTACATTGTTTGATATTGTCTAAGAGGTTCTAGTTTATGCAAGAAAATATTAGAGAGGAAGAAACCAAACTTCAAATGTGGAGATGATATGTATGTGTGTGTGTATCTAAGTAAACATAACATAATTTAAAAGTAAGACATATAATATGCCAATTTAGCCAGTTTATGAAATAAAGATATATACTTGACTACATTTATCTATATTAGCAATAAACAGAAAATATAACTAGGATTCTGTTTATGATAGCAAGGCTATCTATCTGAGATGGAAATGTATTACATATATATAAAATTTGATCAAGAAGATTAAAAATCAAAAGCATTAAGAAACCTAAAATAAAAGCACTGTTAATTCCAGTTTATGCCAGAAAGACTCAATAGTTTAAAGATGTCAATTAATCCTAAATAAATATGTAGATATAAAAAATTTCCTATGAAAATCTCAAAACAGTTTCCCTTTTTGTATTTTTGATGGAACTTAACAGGCCATTTCAGAAATTTACATACAAAATCAAGAATTGGCAACACACTCCTTAAGAAAATGTTAATAAAGGGAATTTTATATAACATATATCATGAGCATATTAAATAAGACAGCTCAGTATTGGCCTAGGAATTCACTAACAGTCAATATAAAAACAAAAGATCCATACAAGATGGGCGGAAGAAAATTAGAATCTTTGATACCTGCTGTTAGAATACCAGGTTATCTATATGGAAACAAATGAAACTCAATCCTTATCTAAAAACTTTCAACAAAGTCAATTCCAAATGCATCAAGGATTTAAATGTAAAGGACTTAAAGGCAAAATTTAAAATCTTTTAGAAAGAAATACAAACTATATCTTTATGACCTTGGAGGTAGTGGATGATTTCTTTAAAAAGGAAAAAAAGCACAAATAAAAGATTGATCAATATGACTAAATAAATGAAGAAATTTGCTCACTGATGATACTATAAAGAAGGCAAAAAAGATAAGCTAAAAACTGGGAGGAGACATTTTTGTAATACCTGGAAGCAAGAACAAATGGCTATACAAAATAATATATATATAAAAAGAGAATTTAGAATTTAGTTCGATAAGTTAATCATGGCCCTTACTGAGGAAGTGACATGAAAGTGATGGATGAGAACATGAAGGGAGGAAGAGCATTCCAGTGAGAGAAAAGACTAAGTTCAAAGGTTGTGAGGTGGACAGGACTCTGAATAGCTGGAGAATACTGATCTCCAGAGGAGAAAGCAATGTACTCCAGGAGGTGGGCAAAGACCAGAATAAACAGGATGATCAAGGACAAGCCACTAAAAGACCTAGTTGAGCACAGCTGGCTGGAAGTGATACATAAGGAAGGTGCCTCTGGATGCTAGAAGGGGAGCTTTTATAGGATCTTGGAAAGGCAACAACAAGGTCTTGGTCGAGAGAATGAATTCTGGAACCAGATTACATGTTCTCCTACCCTAGCTGTGCCCCTTACATGCTCTTTGACCTGGGGCAAATTGCTTAGACGTTCTGTTCTTCAGTCTCCCAGTCTGTGAAATAGTGCCCATAAGGTGTTCGTTATTATGTCAAACCCTTTGGCAGTTTGGTGAAGGCTATGAATCCCTTCTCAAAAAGATATCTTTAAATGCATAAAATAAAATACAATGGATCCCAACAGAAAACAAATATGTCAAAATACAGTTGTCAACATATTTAAACAGATATAGGATATATATAAAACGTGTAAGTATGTACATGCTTTATATATATATTTATATGTGCTAAATATATATAAGAAGTGTGTATATATACATGTATATATGTATATGTGTGTGCACGTGTGTGTGTGAGCCATTAAGGGATATAATAACACTGTAACTTTGAATTTGTGATGAGTGAAGGTAATATTTCAAGACATCTAAACAATCATGATGTAATACAAAAAACGTCAACAACATTTGCAGGTTATAAATTTGCAGGTACTGCCAATTCTATGGTATGGTTTGTTGCCTAAATTTATAAATGAAGAAAATGTTAAATTTCACTTAGGGCTACTGAAAAAAAAAAAAAAAGTACGCCAAGGATAGATAAACACATACACCTACACACATACATACACCCACAAACAGAACACTGAATTTTAACCACTAGCTCTTTGGATGTCAGTGGATACTAGAACACCCCCCCCCTTTTTTTAGACCATTTGTGTTGCTATAATAGATAATTAGAGAGTAGAGGTGGCTTATAAACAACAGAAACTTACTCCACATAGTTCTGAAGACTGGGATCCGATTGGAGAGCATGGTGGTAGCGGTTTTGGTGTCCAGCAGGGCCATGCTTCCTAGTTAATACAGCTGTCTTTTCAGTGTCCTTACATTGGTGTGGGAGTTCCCCAGGGTCTTTTTTATAAGTACCCTAATCTCATGCATGAGGGCTCCACCATCAAGACATAGTCTCCTCCCCAAGTTCCCTCCTAAACCTGTCACCTTGGAGACTACATTTCACCACCAGACGTATGGTGAGCGAAGATGATCAGGCTTTTACTCCGCTGGTCTCTATGGCTGTCCCCTGAGCCCTTGAATGCAGAAGGCGCTTGGGAGCGTGGCTCAGGGCACGCATACCTGATGATGGACACCTGGAGTATGGCGTGGGCATGCGCAATTGGGCACACCTGAGCCTGGAGGCGGAGGCTACAAGGAGTGTCACGCAGGCAAAAATGGCTATGGCAGAAACGGCTATGAGATGAAGAGACCAAGAGAGAAAGCCAAGAGAAAAGAGCATATAAAGATCTGCAGGGGGCCCAAGTTGCTGTTTCCGTGCTGGCTGTTTCCCCTGTGTACTGTTAAAAAACCTGTGGGGATGATGCCAAGGCCTCCATGTTTCTCTTTTAAGCTCCCTGAACTGACGGTGAACCTATGCAGCCTGCGATGGTTGCAAAACACATGATTCTTTTGTTTGGGGGTCCAGGGGAGTTGGTCACAACCTTCAGTTTATAACGCCTCTGTTCTTGAAAAAAACACATTTAATAACATTTGGCACAAAAAAGCAACTTTAGTTCTTGTTGCTGTGCTTATTGCATTTCTCTTGAGAGGTGGCATGGGAGAGAGGGAAGATTTTCTATTAAACCAGGACAGTTCTGCCACACTAGCCCTGTGACCTGGTCGAGGTAGTTTGTGCACCTTCTCTTCCCGCATCATGTTCCCTTTCCTGGAAAGCTTGACAGGGAAGTTATAGAAGGGAAGAAGGCAAGAAGGGAAGGGGAAGAAGAAACAGCTTCAGGATGAGTTCTGCTGGTTACAGTTTTAGCCTAACCATCATTATTTGTAAACTACAACAGTTCTTTCTCTGGATTTCATTGCTCATTAAAAGCTGAGTGTAACGTCCTTAATTAGAATCAGGGATTGGACACATAAGAAAGAAAGACATGGAGAACATCTGAATTCTGAACCTAAAAAAAAAAACCTCTTTAAACAGATTAGTTTTGTAAGAATAAAGCTCATTGCCAAAAAAAGTTATTTTTTAAAAATAAATTTGAGCCTGTGAAGTTTGTTCTGAACCCAAAGATTCCATAATTCAGGGTTTTCCTGATTTATGCTGAGAAGCAGGCTTCTTGGATTCTGTCAGATATTTGCATTTATACTTTCAACATTTAAAAATCCTCTCATATTTGCTATCTCTATCTCATTTCTTCCTAAAGGACTTGTAGGGTAGGTAAATACGATCACCTTTTGCTTGAATTAGTAAGGAAGATTTATTTGCTTGCAAACTATATTTCATTGCTGTAGGACTTCTCAGAACCTATCTCTATATGTGAATGTGCAGGGGAACCCCGGAGAGGGGAGAAGGTCCTTAGTATTCTTGAACTTGTGTGATCCACTTTTTATCTATGGAATTTCTTATAGGACTATGGGGAAATATTGCCTTAGACATCTGCTTTAACTTGAAATGCTCTTTTTCAGGGGTGTTTGCAGTCACCATACTTATAAGATAATCAAAGGTCTGAATCTATGGTGGGGCAAAGCTGTCTTAGGAAGACCCCTTGAATTTTTAAAAGATCATCTTATTTTGCCTTGTGACTGAAATATTCCTGGGTGCCTTGTTCTTTCCTGTTCTGCTTTTGGAGTCATTTGGTAGGCTCTGGGTGCTCTCAAACAGCTCAGAAGCAGTTTTCCCTCTTTAAGCTGTTAAGGTCTGCCTTAACAGCTGTGAATGGTCAGAAATTAGTAGCACTTTCTCGCTCCTTCTCGCAGCTCTTCAACCCGGCTCGTTCCCCTCCCACAGAGATGCTGTTTGCTGAGATTGTCTAAACCAGGGTCTAAAGGAAAAGCCAGCCAGCGTTGTGGAACAGGGCACGTGGGTATTAACTCCAGTCACGTGGAGTCACAGAGCATCTGGGCTGTCAGCAACCCAGGTGCTATCTCTGCTAAAGATGAAAGAAGCAGCGTTCCACATTTCCCAGAAGGGGAGTTCGTCTGGTGGGTTAGAGGAGATTAAAAGCATTGTTTTTTTGGTTTCCCTGAAGAATAGTTGTAAATGTGCTTAAAGTGACGTCATTACAGTTGACTCTTGAACAACTCTGGGGTTAATGGTTACTTAACCCTCCAACAGTTGAAAATCTGGATATAACTTTGACTCCTCCTATACTTAAAGCCCGCTGTTGACTGGAAGCTTCACCAATAACATAAATGATCACTTAACACACATTTTGTTGGTTATAGATTGCATTCTTATATAAAGTAAGGCAGAGAAAATAAAATGTTATTAAGGAAATCATAAGGAAGAGAAAATGCATTACAATACAGGACTGTACTTTACTGGAATTGGAAATTTGTCATTCATCTATTTACAAGTGTAAACGTATAAGTGTTATTTAAAGATCAGCTGTATTTTGAGAGGCATCTATTTATATGACCAACTTTTAGTTACCATCTAGAGAAGTGAGTCTCAATTGGGGATGAAAACACCCCTCAGGACACATTTGACAATGTCTGATAACATTTATGGTTGTTAAAACAATTGTCTGTGGGTGGAAGGTAGGTGGGTACTCCTGGCCTCTAACAGGTAGAGACCAGAGGTGCTTGCTAAATACCCTACAATGCTCTGTGAGTGCTTTATCCTCTCTCTCTCCCCGCCCCACCCCCACCCTTTAATAAAGAATTATCTGGCCAAAATGTCAAGGTAGAGAAATCTTATCCTGAAGCACAGTGGTTATTCACAAGAGTCAGAATTAGAAAGGCCAGGGTTCAAATCCTGACTTGATCACCTACTGCCTGCATGGCCTATACAGATTCCTTCTTTTAATTCTTTCATTTGTAAAGGAAGTTACTAATGCCTACCACATAAAGTGCTAAGTAAAAGGCATGTAAAGTGATAAGCTTATCATTGTTCTAAAAAGACAGGAACTTGACAGATGTAGAGAGAAACTATGAAACCAGTACTATGTATGTATTGCAGTTGGTGGGGGAGCACTGTAGAAGGGACAGAGCATACAGATGCAGCCACATGTCTTGTAGAGTCCAGAATGCCCTTTCCAACAGAACTGCATGCAATGATGCAAATGCTCCCTATTGGCATATATGATTGATAGTTATTAGCATATGACTATTGAGCACTTGAAATGTTGCTACTGTAACCAAGGAATTGAATTTATATTTTGTTTTTAATTTCTTAAATGAAGATGCAGCTTGCAACTAATAACTCCCATATTGGATGGGGCAGGTTTAAAAGAAGAGATCAGATTGATGTATACCAAATATTGACAATTTGTATACAATGTGGACAAAAAGTAAAGGGAAGTCAATAAGGCGAAATATTTCTCAGTGACAGTGGGAAGCAAGGGAGGGAGAAGAGCTCAGCATATGTGTATTGATGAAAATCAGATCATAGGACAAGAACACCACACTTTCCAAATGGAATCAATGTGGCAGTTGAAAGTAGCATCCAAAATAGGCAACATCAGGGCCTCCCTGGTGAGCGCTGGGTTGTGAAGCTGCTCACAGCCTCTGCAGCACCAGTTCGATCCCTGGCTGCTCCCCGGCCACCTGAGGAGGGTCCCGCATGGCGCGCAGACCTCTCCTGCCACCAGCTGCTCCCCTCAGCAGTGTACTTCGGTCCTTCTGCCTGCTCTGCAACCCGCTCTGGCTCCTGTGAATTCTCTCACCCTCCCGCGCTTCTGACTGTACCCAGTGCTTGTATAAATAAATAAATAAATAAATCTTTAAAAAACACACACACACACACAAATAGGCAACATCAAATCTAGTTATTTGACAGTGCATCTTTCTTTAAGGCCAGGATACTCAAAAACAGAGAGGAGTGACTTGGTAAATAAATTCCATGGTTTATAAGGCAAATTCTTACTGAATCCACTAGAAAGTGTAAATATGAGTCCTCACACCCGGCCTGGGTGACTGGAAGTACATTGCTGTCAGCTCTACCTCACTGACAACATCAGGTCTCTGTGTGGGTACAGAAGTTGTAGAACTAATATGAGAAGCTGGAGGAGAGCCGAAGAGAAATGTTGACAATTTGACAATTTGCCTCAGGCTGCTCTGATTTCTGGAACCCAGTTAAGGATGGGATGACATGGATGGGAAGAGGATAATTGGCACCATGAAACTCCTGTCTCAATCCAATTTTACTGCAGACATCTAGACATTGCCTCAAACTTTTCTTAGAAATCTACTAATATTGTAACTCTACCAAGCAGAACTCACTTAGTAGCTACTGGAACTCAACTAAGCATTTGTTTTGGGGATTTTACCACCAGGAGAAGAGTGCTGAATCTTCACACATATAACCTGAGTTTTTAATGGATTTTGCTGCTGAATAAAGATAAAGTTATCTCTTAACATACAGAAGCAATTGCAAAAAAAAAAAAA
The DNA here is from genome assembly GCF_014898055.3 of Talpa occidentalis. Classification (NCBI taxonomy): domain Eukaryota; kingdom Metazoa; phylum Chordata; class Mammalia; order Eulipotyphla; family Talpidae; genus Talpa; species Talpa occidentalis. Next base: position 48,615,016 of record NW_023600993.1, read on the forward strand.
AAAAAAAAAGCCAAACTATAATGCTCACTAAAGAGAAGTAAAGGGCAGTCAGACAAAATATTTCTCAGCGACAAGTGTGAAGCATCTTGTGCAAACCACAATTGTGTTAGTTTTGGTTGCTGGCTAGCACCAAGGATACATTATTTGTTTATTTGTTTGTTATTTATGTATTTATTTATTAAATTGACTTCCCATCTATTAGATCCCTCCACCCTCGCTTGCACTCCTCAGGCTATTTCCCTCTGGCTATCTCAGATCTATTGTCAAAATTTACTGGTTAATTTTTATTTTATTTTGTCTATTCATCGGTTTTGTTTTCTTATGTTGCACATGAGGTAAAATCATCCAATATTTATCTTTCTCCTCTGACTTATTTTGCTTTGCATAGTTTTTTCAAGTTCCTTTCATTTTGCTGAAAATGGCAATATTTTATCCTTTTTAAAATAGCTGAATAGTACTCCATTGCATATAGGTACCACATCTCTTTATCCAATCTATATATCAGTGGGCAATTGGGTTGTTTCCAGATATAAGCTAATGTAAAGAATGCTGCAATAAAATACTGTGGTGCACATAACACTTCTATTTCATATTCTTCTGATAGGTACTCAGAAGTGGAGCTGCTGGAGCATATGGTAGTTCCAGTTCACTAAGTTTGGAGGAAGCTCCATATTGTTTTCTATACAGGTTGCTCCAATTCTTATGCCCACCAACAGTGTATGAAGGTTCCTTTTTCTCTACACTCTTGCCGTATTTGTTCTTAGCAGTCTTTTTGATGTAAGCCATTTGCACAGGTATAAGATGGTATCTTATTGTGGTTTTAATTTCCATTTCCCTAATAACAAGTGACGATGAGCATTTTTTTCAAATTCTTGTTTGCCATCCGTATATTCTTTGGAGATCTGTTTATTTAGATCTTCTGATCTTCAGATCTTTCTAGTTAAGTTTTGTTGTGGTTGAGTTGCATGAGTTCTATATATACTTTCTTAGATATTAACCCCATATTGAATGTATGATATACAAATATCCTCTCTCATTTAGCTGACTGTCCTTTAGCTCTGCGGATGTTTCCTTTTGCTGTGATTAACAATTTGATGTCCCATGTGTTTATTTTTGCTTTTCTTTCCCTTACTGTTGGAGTGATCTCTACATGCAAAGATATCTTTAATGGTGATGTCATGAAACATAACAATTCTATATTCTATGTATTTTATGGTTTGGGGTCTTACAATCAGAACCTTATTCCCAGTTGAACTTATTTTTGTATATGGCAATGAGGAATGATCCAGTTTCATTCTTTTGCATGTGATTATTTGTTGGAGAGATTTCCTTTCTCCATTGTATGGCCATAGCTCCTTTGTCATAGATTGTATTGATATATGTGTTGGCTTATTTCTGAGCTCTCAGTTCTATTCTGTTGATCCATGTGTCTATTTTTATTCCAATATCATATTGTTTTAATTATTGTTGTTTGTAATATAGTTTGAAGTCAGTTATATGATTCCTCCAATTTTCTTTTTTTAAATCAAGATTGCTTTAGTTATTCAGGTCCTTTTTGATTCCATATAAATTTTAATATTTTTAATTTCCTTAAAATAATGAATTTTGATGGGAATTACACTGACTATATATTTTGATAAGATGGCCATTTTAACTATATTAAATTTCCCCATTATTAAACATAGAATATCTGCAGATAATCTTATAGGGATTCCCTCACATATGATCTGTTTTTCTCTAGATGTTTTGCGAATCTTTATCTTTTTAATTATAATATGTCTTGGTATGTGTCTCTTTGAGTTTATTTTGTTTGGAACTCTTTGCGCTTCCTGGATCTGGATGTTTGTTTCCTTTTCCATGTTAGGGAAATTCTTGGCTATTATATCTTCAAGTAAGATTTCTCTCTCTCTGGGGCCTCCCTGGTGGCTCAGGGAGTTAAGACACAGTACTACGAAGCTATCTGCAGCCACTGCAGCATGAGTTCGATCCCCAGCCAGGCCAGGGAAGTGACCCACATGGTGAGGCAGACCTCTCCTGCCTTGCCCGCTGCTCCCCTCAGCAGTGTATTTCAGGTACTTAGCCTGTTCTGTTCCCCACGCTATCTCTGGTGAATACTCTTACCTACTGCATCTCTGTGTACCTCAGCTCTTGTATGCATAAATAAATAAACCTTTACTCTCTCTCTCTCTCTCCCCTTTTAGTGGGAGCCCTGACTTGGATTTTGATGGGAATTGTACTGAATCTGTGTATTGTTTTTGGTAAGATGGCCATTTTAACTATATTGATGTTATCCCATAATGCTCTTATGTTATTTTATTATTTTTAATTCTTTAATTTTTTTTGTTGGGCTGTTTGAAATTTTTCCACTGCCCTGTATTCCAGCTCACTGATTCTCCCTGCTGCTTTTTCTTGTCTACTATTAACCACCCCCATTGTATTTTTTGGTTCATCTATTGCATTTTTTTATTATTTCTGCATGAAACATTCTCATATTTTCTCTATTGTAGCTCTCATTTTGTTCACTGCTTGTTCACCAGATTGCAGTAAGCATAGGAGCCAAGCATTGTTATGTTACTCTGGAGAACAACTATGACTCCTAAAGCCAGGTAGATTTTTAAGGTTTCATATATTGCAATAATATGGCTTAGTCATCAACCAAGAATCTCTCTTTGATGAGTTAAACAGAAATAAAAATTTCATAGTCATATTAATCTTGGAGAAAAGTTTAAAAAATTCTCAAATGTTTGGATGGAGAGAGAGAGAGAGTCAGAAAGAGAGACAGAAAGAGAGAGAGAGAGAGAGAGAGAGAGAGGGGCAGACAGAGAGGCAGGAAGAGAGAGGCAGAGAGAGAGATAGAGAGAGCGAGAGAGAGGCAGAGAGAGAGGGAGAGAGAGAGAAACCCTGAAAACATTTTTGAAAACTGAGTGCATTGGTCCTAAAAGTGATCCAATAAATGACTTTAGGAAAACAGAAGTTCAAGTTATCTAGTCTGTGGATAGCTTAATTCATGATTTTAATAATCTAGTATTAATATTATAATTTCATAACTTAATGGGAAATTTCTAAATACCTTCTAAGCCTCCACTCATTTAGGAGTTAAGGGTTGAAGAATTTTATTCCCACAAGTGCTTAAGGATAAGAACTCCAGGTAATAAGATTGTCACTTTTCACTTCTCTTGTTTACAAAGCCCCTAGTCTCTTTCTGTGCTCAGACACTTTGAATTAAGTCAGATGTGTTTTCAAACTAGTTTGCCTCTTAATTTTTAAACCCTTGTTTATTTTAAATAAAATGTAATCCATATGTTTCTGATTCATTTACACTTAACTCATCAAAATGCTGTTTCATAAAAAGCTCTTTGATGTTCAAATTGCCTTTGGAACAATTTTTAATAAGACTTTTTAAAGTTTCCCTACTTAGAAACAGAAAGTTCCATTTCATTGCTATTTAACAACTAAGGGTCCAAAGGGTTGGGTTCAGTTGATTATTTAAATGAAATAATGTATGTAAAATGCTTCATAAATTCTAAAGCAGTCATTGCCTGTTAGTGATTAGAGTTGCTATTGTTATTATGAGCAGGCAGAAGACATACACTTTGAGGTTTCTCTTCCCTGCAGTTGGCTCTCCTACTTATAACATTTTCTTTCTCTATGACTTTCTTTTTCTTAGTAACACAATAATCATGTCAAATGACTGGTAAAGAAATAAAAGAGTATGTAAGAGAGAGAGCCACTGACACAAATGGAACCCTTTTTAGCTGAGGTCTTGCTTCGGCCTATTGTGTCTCACATGTTGTGGGATTCAGTCTGGTTGGCTTCATTAACTTAGGAGTCAGGGTTTTTCTCAGCTTATTATTTGCATGAATTGATAAACTTTACAGGAAAATGATTCACTAAGAAGGAAGTATTGTGAGATGGCATGTGAGGCGGGAGGGGGGGTAACCAATGTAACTGGAGGCCTGATCCCCAGTCCTACCGATATATTCTATAAGCTCTGTGGAGAGCTACATGGAGAAGTTACAGTTGCTTTTAAAAGGGTCCTTGTGTGTGTTTACATATATATTTTTAAAATATTTATTCATTTATGCATACAAGAACTGGGGGACAGGCCAGAGGTGTGTGTGTGTGTGTGTGTGTGTGTGTGTGTGTGAGGGCGGTGCGGGGTGAGAGGATTCACCAGAGACAGAGTGGGGAACAGAGCAGGCAGATTGACTGAAATACACCGCTGAGGGGAGCAGCAGGTGAGGTCTGCTGCACCATATGGGTAGTTCCCTGACTGGGGATCAAACTCATGCTGCAGTGGCTGCGGACAGCTTCAGAGGTTGTATCTTAACCCCTTGCGCCACCAGGGAGGCCCTGTGTGCTTACATATTGATGATAGTGTTTGGTCGAGTAATGGGATAACCGTAACTAGGAATCTGTTGTTTGGTAGGAGATGGCAAAGAAGTTTTGGCAATACAGAGCAGTTGCCTGTAGAAGCATCATCCAATTAAAGCTGGCTTAAGTACATGTGAGCCTCTCCTGGGGATCCCTAGAACTCTTTGGTGTATGTGTGTGGGTGGGGTGTCCTAGCTGGAGTTTGATAAGGCCTGAGGCCATCCAGGTCACATGTGAAAACAGCTAAACAGCCATTTGGTCTCTCCTGCCTTGACAATTGGCCAAAGTTCCCCACCACTCTAACAAAAGTGAACAGGACACATTCATCTCCTGGAAGTTGACCCAGATCTTGTGTGTAAAGCGTATACTTTCAGCTTTTGCATGCTCTCCCTATGGCTCAGCCTGTTGCACACCAGGCTACCTTTAGGAATTTGGAACCAAACATGAAACTCTTTGTCAGACAATGGAGGGAACATTGCTTTGCCCTTTCGCACATCAGTCTTTCCCACTGAATGGCTTCCTAGCCTTCTGATTCTTGCCGTATGGAACAATTGGCCCCTTCAGTTAACTTGCCAGCAGTAATCAGTTATTTCTCCAAGCCATAAATTTTAACCATTCTTTTTTGAGGGGGAAGAAATTAAAGCAACAAAGGGAGATGACTATAAAGAACAAAACTGTCAGAATAGCAAATGTGTGAGTAATTTGTTGGGTCCTTGGTTTAAAGTTGATTGATTTTAGCATTCATTATGACTTGGAGTATTTCTTGAGACAAAGAGGTCCTATTTTAATTTCTATCTCCAGTGAAGACTTTGATTGCAAGTGTGAAAAGCTGCTTGTAAGAGAGGTTTTATTATAATTCAACAACTTAATTTTTTTTTTTTTTGAGATCTGCCTGGCTGTCTCCTTTATCATGAGATAAACCAGATATTGGACAATACCCACCGAACCCAGTCTAATATAGACACTGCCCAAGAAACCACCTGCTCCAGCTACATTGTCAAAACTGCTCTGAGTGTTTAATTCCACCAGTCCTCATTTGAAAAAGAAGAAAAAAGTCCCCAAATGATTCATTTTTAGTTCAACAGCAGTTTTTCATTGTCCTCAAAGCATCTGGTATAACCTGCTCGCTTTCAATTCTTCTGAGAACCTGTGGATTTGAAATGAAAAAAGAAAACAGTATCCCCTAAGTCCACAGGGCAAAGCAATCTGCTTTTATAAGAAAACTCTGAACATTTCTGAACATGTGGCCCACTAAGCTTCTCAGATTTATGTATTTGCTCTGATACCAAGATTTTTGTACACCAGGCACAATACCTTGGAGTATTTACAGTCCAACTTATTTTCCTAGAGCAAACAGCTGCACTTCCAGACTGGTGAGCCCCCCAAGCCCCAGATAGAGGAGCCAGAAACTTCTCAGGGAGCAGGTGTGCCTTAACTAGGAGGAGGTCTTTCCTTGGACCTGACTCCCTGAATGTTTGAACATTTTCCCCATTCCAGAGATGCAATCTGATCTCTTCTGAAAAGCTTTGAAAATGCCATGCTTTTCTTATTTTCCCTTGCTAAAGAAAACTAAAAAAGGTACAGTTATTATAATGTAATGGGAAGGGCTGGGCGGCTTCAAGAGGAAGCTGCAGATAAAGTCTGAACTGTTACAAAGACACTTTATCTTCTTCCTTTTCTCTTTCTTTAAATTCCCCTCCCTATTGGGTGAGTAGAACATGTGCACATATGGAAGAGCAAAAATATAACCCCCAAAATTAAAAAAAAATCTTCAACTTCTTTCCTGAGAGGGAAGGGACTAGGAGGCCTTGGTTCTGAGCAGAAATTTGAAAGAGAAACAAAAGGCAAACATGAAATCTTTTACTCTTTGGAATCTCAGTGTTTCCTTTTGCTTATGAGAAACCCCAACTGGCTTCCATCAATGGAAGTGAAAAATAATCCACATTCCTGAAGACAGAACTTTAAAAAGCACACAGAGGTAGAATGAGGGGATGGAGCCATTCATTTACTTATTCATTCCATAAATATTTATCAAGTGCCTGCTTGGTGTTAGGGGCTGAGATTACAGTTATAATGAGTTGTATATCATCACTGCAAGGTACCAAAAATGTCTCCTTCATTAATTGCCTCAACACCTTCACAGTATCAGCCATTCTTTATACTTCTTGGAGAATAGACATTGATGAGCTAGTGTTAAAATGGAAATGTTATGTTATGGCATCCAGTATATTGTGGTGTTTTGGGGAAATCACAATTCAACACCCAGGAGTGTTGAGCTCTATATTCTGGCTCTGCTAATAGCTGACTATTATATCATCATGTGCAAAAATGACTTTCTTCCTCTGGGCTCAATTTCTCCATAGCTATAATAAGGGGGGAAGGATTTTTAATTACCTTTCAGCTTTATGATTTGTTAATAGCTTAAAATTTACCCAGACAAGGGTGATTAAATCTCTTGACATATGGTCTAATTTAGAGGAGAAAAAAATTAGAAAAAGAAAGGAGGGGGCCCTATGCATGTGCGTTGATGAGATCTATTAACATTCTATCACGATAGCTGTGGCCAGTGGAATGATGCAGAAAAGATCCCAGGCTATGGAGTAGGCTCCCCTGATTTGAATTCTGGCTCTACCATTTTTTGAGATGAAATCTTTCCTTCTCCACATCTTAGTGTCTGTGTAGAATTGTTGTGAAGATTAAATCAGGCTGTATATCTAGCAGGCTTCTCCTTATCACAGATTCTCAAAGTATGGTCTGGGGACCCCTGGATCTGTGAGGTCAACACTATTTTCATAAGAGTAATACTTAAATATTATTTTCCTTGTCACTCGTATTCTCTCATCAGTGTATAGTGGGGTTTTTCCAGGGGCCACATAATAAATGATATCACAGATTGCTGCAGAAGAAATATGAGAAACCTGATGTCTCAATTGTCAGTCACTAAACAAATTCTCAAAAGTATAAAATAATGCCACACTCATCTTTACCTTTTTTGTTTAAAAAATCCAATTTTTAAATAAAAGTATGTTCTTTCTGTTAACACAATCTTAGCTTAAATTTCTAATATGGCAAAAGCCATATTAGAATTGTAATTCATATAAGGGAAGTTATTTTCAGTTGTCAATCATTTTTGAGTATGTATTTAAAAATTAAGAAAAAATATATTCCTGCATTAGTTTTTTATTACTACACAGTTGCTATAAAAAAATGCCACATGTATTGTCACCTAAAAACCCCCATAAACTTATTATCTCAATGTTCTGGAGGTCAAAGTTTAACATCTGTCCTGAGGATTGCATTCATTTTGGAAGCTCCAAAGGAGGATCTGCTTTCTTAATATTTGCAATTCCAAGGTTGTGTCCCCCTCCCTCCATCTTCAAAGGTTGTGTCCTTTGGCTTGTGTCCCCCTCCCTCCATCTTCAAATCCAGTAGTGTAACCTCTTCAATTTTCTCTCTGTTTTTGTGGTCACATGGTTCTCTTAGTCTCTGACCTCCTGCCTCCCTCTTCTAAGGACCCTTGTGGCGACACTGGCCTCACTGGGTAATCCATGACACTCTCCTGACCCAACATCTTTAATCACATCTGGTAAGTCTCTTTTGCCATATAAGATCATGTATTCACAGGTTCTGAATTAGGACATGGACATCTTGGGGACCCTTATTCAGCCTGCCAGTATTCCATTTTTTGTTGATTACATATTGAATCCTTAACATATAAAGTAAATAAAACTATTAAATTTATGATAGTATATGTCAAATTGCATGCTGATATATCCTCTTTACTTATTTTGTCAGCAAATATTTTTTTTTTAAAAAAAGATTTATTTACAAGAGCTGGGGTACAGGCTAGAGGTATGGGGAGTGAGAGGATTCACCAGAGACAGAATGGGGAACAGAACTGGCAGATTGACTGAAGTATACTGCTAAGGGGAGCAGCGGGCTTGGGTGAGTTAGGAGAGGTCTGCTGCACCATATGTGTTGCTCCCTGGTGGACCAGGGGATTGAACTTGTGCTGCAGTGGCTTGGATAGCTTCATAGGTTGCGTCTTAACCCCTTGCACCACCAGGGAGGCCCTCAACAAATATTCTTAAAGAGTCTCTGAGGGGATATCTTCTATAGCTGCCTCAGAAGGGTTTTGTTTCTTAGCATCTACACAGATCATGGCCTAGATTGACAACTCCATAATTGTTAGCTGACATTATTTCAATTCACTTTTCCATGTTTCTTCCTTCTACTAACTGAGAAGTCTCCATTCCTTAAAGCATTTTCAGAAAGCATTTGTCCAATGTAATTATATCACAAAAAAACAGTTTGTGGTCAAAGTACATTAGGAAACACTACATAACTTATCCTCCCTTTTGGAGATTCATAGTTCACACTGGTATGTTAAAGGTTCTGAGAAGTCCTGCAGGGGGTGGGGAGAAGTGGAAGTGGTATGCATTTAACAGAGAATTTTTCAAATTTATTTGCCAATGGAATTTTTTTATACAATTGATTAAAATTTCATTGTGAGAAACACTGTTTTAAGCTACTTGTGGCAAGGCACAAAATGTGTCTATGTGTATCTTTTGTGGCTGGCCTGTCCCTCACACTGTAGATACTTGAAGAATACAAGTTGAGTGAATGCATTGAACAAGAGGAGAACAAAGTTGGTAAGAGTAGATCTTTTTCCTAAAGTTGCTAAAAATGAGCATGACAGGTAAGACAAATGTATAAATAATCATTTACATAGTAATAGGTAAATAAAAAAGTGATCTAACCTAGGATTGCTAATAAAGAGAAAATCAAATCCAAATGCTGAGAAACATCCTAAGAGTTAAAAAGAACAGAGGCAGGTAATTCAAGCAGCCCTTTGAACTTTGTGGAATGCCCTTTCTCAAAAGGGAAATAAGAAAATTAGATCTGTGTAGCACAGAACAGAATTGAAAGAAATAGCTGTCTTCAGATAAAGAATGAGAATTATTATCGAAAAGATTAAGCGAAGATTAAAACTCCATGTCAGGTCTCTGTTGCGCCCCGACTGATGGCTGAGAACCCCGTACTCATATCCAATTGTGCTTGTGAACTACATGCAGTCAGTTTGCAGGAGTGAAGCTGTAGCTCACGGCCAAAAGTTGGGCATGAGTTCCTAATCCAGCCACCATGATTTATCAGAAATGAAGGTTCTCTTGACATGGGAAGCAGCAGTGGCCCCACTCTGAGTCTGCACCAAAGGCCAGGGCAATCACTGGTTGAACCAGTCATTCCAACAGTGCTCCTCAGCCTTGCTGGGTTCTTCTGTTGGTTGACACTGAAAGCTGATTCAACCAAGGTCAGGAAGGGGCAGCAGGCAGTCATTCCCATATGCTCTACTAAACTTACTCTGTGTGTGTGTGTGTGTGTGTGTGTGTGTGTTTGTGAGAGGGGGGTAGTAGTGGTGGGGGAACAAACAAAACTAGTTCATGCAAGAAGAGAAAGTAGTTGCTATGACTCAGTAGAAAGGGCAAGGGATTTGGGGATCACCAGAAAGATTTGGGTTTGAATTCTTGTTCTGTCATCACCGACTTAACTGCTTAACCTCTAAGATCCTGTCTTCACTTGGTAAACTAGAATTTGCCTTCTGCATAAGGTTATTGTAGGTCCTAGAAATAAGGTTTATAAAGTAAATGTTGTAGGCAATAAACAGTAGTAGGATAGATTATAATAAATAATGTTTACTAGTTAATATTTGTTATATATTATATTGATGTAACAATATGGTAAAATACAGCAAATAATAAATTTGTCTTGTATAAGTTGTAAGCAATTTATCAATAAACAATGAAATGATAGGATAACTTTTGTGAATTATGAGTTTTTGTTCTCTTAACCTTCTCCCAGGATTTCTTTTTATCCACGACTCTGTTTCCCATTTGGGAAGTTGCCCATTCAGGGTTCACTGTCTCAGGAAATAGGACTAGCAGGAAAGCAGATAAAAAGGAGGATTTTCTGGATTGGGACTTTCAAAAGTCAGACAAATAGAAAGGCAGATTAATAGGATAGACTTGTGCTGCCCAGTATGCTAACCACTTGCCACATGTGCCCATTACATGCCTGGGAAGCAGCTAGTCTGTGTGGGCTAAGTGTCCACCATACACTGGATTTTAAAAGACTTAGTAAAAAAGAATATAAGAATCTTCATTATTAATTTCTGAAATTGATTACATGTTGAAATGCTATTTTATTGGATTAAGTAAAATAAACTTAAAATTAATTTTGCCTGTTTCCTTCTTTAAAAAAACATAGCTACTAGAAAATTATGCATGTTATTCACAATAGTGAACCACAATTGTGGTTTCTGTTGGACTGGATAAGACAAAGAAGGAATAAAGAAGACCAATGGATTGGGGAGAAACTGCATTTAGTCCATCAAGAGTCTCCCTCTCCTCCCGGCAGCTAGGCAAGAGTTCCTGTTCTGAGTGAGGCAGGTGATAGGTGCGCCATGAAAGCCACAAGGTGGCTTCATTCCTTTGACCTGCATGACCCCTAACTTTCTAGCTAGAGATCTGTAGAGGCACTGGGACGCTGCCCAGATGAGGTTGGGGAACAAGAGGCAAGGATCCCAAACTTCGCCATCCAGAGCTCTAACATGGTGGCAAGTTTCCAGAAAAGAGGTGACTATATGGCTCTCTCAGCAAATGGAGGCCTAATTGCCTCACTAGGCTTATCACAGGACAGGAGAATTCCCAGTCAACCCATATTATGTCTACATATTATGTCTAACAGAGCAACTGCTAGATGTGAAGAGGCTTCACGGGTAGGAACAGAGGCTGATGCCCCGGTGAGTAGAACAGGCCTTTAACATGTGCACTTCTAGGGGCTTAGCACCAATTTTTTTTCCACGCTGCTCTGCTCATTTCCTAGCAGCTCACACCCCACCCCTTCGCTCTCACTGACTGCTCTTCACTGCTCTGCACTGACACACTCTTCCCAGAGTATCTTGGATATTTATGGAAGGGGTACCTATAGCTCCTGCAGAGCAGGAGAGCAGGGGAGCAGGTGAACTGAAGCTCCTTTCATTTCCTTGGCACACTACAATTCTCCTTCTATGAACTTAGCAGCAACTCTGGGGTATGAGGGAAGATCTTAAATCAGCAGACATTAAGTTTTTTCCATCCTTGCTGAAAGCAGACATGAAATAATAACAAGTTATAGAAAAATAAAGCAAGCTATGGGGAAATAAATACAATTCTATTCTTTACATAGCTGAATCATGAATTGGGATTCACTCTTTGTTTTAATGATAATTAAGGAACAGCAAGCTAATATGAAGGTGGCACAAGGTGTGTGTTACAGAATCAAAAATACATCTGGTGATAAATACATGAATTTCTTATAAAGCAAAAAAAATATGGTCCAGTATGAACTATTAGTGTTGTTGGTGAGGAATATTTGCACATTCCAGTGGTTACATGAGGCAATGTCCAGGTGGATGTTAAATGTCCTATGACAAATCTGGAATCATGATACTGACATCATAAGTATCTTAACAGTGCCAGACCTATAATAAGAAAGCTGTTACTGACTTTATTCATGTGGTCACCATATTTTCTCAAAAAATTTATAAACATTTAGATTTGTTTAATTCAAGGGGAAAACAATCTGAACTAGAGGATGTTGCCAATAGCTCTTGGGGATTTTGGTTCTTCAAGTGTGTCACTCAACAAGAGTCCATGTAATAGGTTTTTCTGCTTATATTTAATTGACTAATGACATCAATTCCAGTTTACATTTTTATCCCATCCTAATTTAAAAAGTATCAAGCACTTAAAAATCCTCAAATTAAAAAAAAAATGGTCAAACTTACAGGGTTATTTGAAAAATAACCACCATTTTGTCAAATACTTTCTAGCACAAAATGTGCTAGCTTGCTCCTCTTCCTATTCATCCTCAGACTCTGGTTCATTTCCCTGGCTTTTCTTAATTTGATTTAGAATCCTCATGAAATCTCCACCATGATGTCCTCACCTGTTTTCTATAGTTTATCTGATCCTCCCCTTTAACTCATTTAATTCATGGAAACTTTCCCAGTGTCTATCACATGCCAGGTGCTGTTCAAGGCACTAAGGATCCATAAGTGAACAAAACAGGTCCTGCTCCTGCCATCATGAAGCTAACAACAAGCAAAGCAGCATCAACAAGCAAAGCAGCATCAATTGGGCTAACAGAGAAACTCTGATTTGTATATTGACCTGATTACTTTTTTTTTTTTTTTTTACTTTATTTTATTTCTGCGTTGAAGAACTGGGGTATAGGCCAGAGGTGCAGGGGGTGACAGGAGTCACCAAAGACAGAGTGGGGAGCAGAACAGGCAGATTGACTGAAGTACATTGTGAGGGGAACAGCTGCACCATATGTGGGTTAGCTCCCTGGCCAGGGATGGAACTCAGACCATAGTAGTGATAGTGCTGAGACTTAACCCCTAAGTTACTAGGGAGGCCCTTTACCTGATTTCTTTCTGGTGGCTTTTGTTCAATCTAGTATTTGTAGCCAGTCATAGAAACACTGATTAATATCTATTACTCATCATGGTTAGGATCTTGGGCTTTGAAACATTATTATTTTATCTTCACATAAATACAAGTATTCTCATTTTATGGAGGAGGAAAAGGCCACACAATAGACCAGGATGGGTCCTAATTTCCGTTTCATTGCTTTCCCTCCTGAAATTATTAAGTGGATTGTGTATATTTGATGTCATCTTCCTTCTGGTTTTAGAACTTGGTGGTGGGGTCTTCCTGGTGGCACAGCGGATTGAGTGCTCCACTGTGAAGCTGTCTGCAGTCTCTGCAGCATGGGTTCGATTCCCAGCCGGCCAGGGAGATACCCACAAGGCACGGCAGACCTCTCCTGTCTCACCCACTGCTCCCCTCAGCAGTGTTTTCTGTCATCTGCATGTTCTGCTCCCCACTCTGTCTCTGGTGATTTCTCTCACCCTCCCAAACCTATGGCCTATACCCCAGCTCTTGTATAAACAAATAAATCTTAAAAAAAAAAAAAAAGATCTTGGTGGTAAACGTCCTTCCTGCCCTGACATCCTTTTAACTTGAGGTCACATTGGAAGGGAACTGATAAATCATTACCTGCTAAGGGAAATTGATGGTACCTAATAGAGAGAGTTGGTTCTGTTACTAAATATCTTTTAGAACTAACGTTCTCAATTTCCAATTAAGGACTTCTAGGTACCAGCAAAGAGTGATAGTATTTCCATAGGTGAATATGCCCCTTCTTCCTTTATAGTGAATACTCAATCTTTAGCTGAATATTCATTCTTTAGCATGAATACCCTAAAGAATGAAGATATGTTCTTGTCTACCTTGCAGCTAAGGTGGCCATGCCATTTTATTTTGATCAGTGGTATGCAAAGAGAGATCTGTACAAGATTACTTAATGGAATGGGTGTGCCCTTTATATCTATCACTATTGACTGGAATACAGACATGAGGGCTGGGACTTAAGCAGCCAGGTTTGATCATGAAATGGAAATAGTGCACTGATGATAGTGGAGCAGGAAGCTCTGCTTAGGCAGTGGCCTGAGCGTCTGATTATCAGGGAGTACCCAACAGCCCTGGGCAGCCTACCCTTGAATTTTATTTATATAAGAGAGAATTAAACTTCCATCTAAGTTTCTGTTAGGATTGGTATCACTAGCACCTTAATCTAATCTTAATAAAACAGGCATTATGACAGACTAGTAGGGAAATGAAAATAAAGGCCAGTAACTTCCCTATTGTCCTATAATCAGGTACCTAGATTCTCCCTTATAATGTAGGGAGAATCTGTTAAGCCAAAATGAAACTGGAAAAGAAAGTTTATTAATGATCAGAACATATTCTGACAACCACATTTCAAGTAAAAACCTGGAGAAATCCTGGGAGAGTCACCCTCTTTCCAATATGGGTTTTGTATAGATTTCCTACAGGAACAACCTGTGCTTGTAAAAGTATCATGGCCTCTCTCACTTTAGCCCCTGAGTCTCTCACTTACCCCTGAGTTACAAACTACTCTAATTGCTTCATACTCAGGAAGGCCGAAAAAACAAACCCATAAGACAGAACAAAGAACAATGGGATCAAATTTACAATTTGTAAGTATTGCTACTGAATGGGGTGGGGGTGGAGGGGAGGCAGCAAAAATCATACTGGGAGCAAGGAGAGAAATTAGAAAGGCATAGAAATCATCCAGGAGACAAGTATCCAAATCTAGAAGAGCTAAGGCATCAGGAAAAACAGAAAGGAAGCAATAGTTTAATTCTAATTATTGTGGGCATGAGATTTCAGTGATTGTTCATGGTGGGAGAAGAATGGGCTAAAGCTAATGGAATCCCATTTAAAGTAAGCTGAAGAATGAGAGGTAGCAAAGGAGATGGAGAAGTATAACCACAAGGACAGGAGGGAAACCAGGATACAGGGTCACAGAACAGGGTGTGTTTTTAAAGAGGAGGTGGTGAACAGAGGAAAAAGCTCAAACAAAGTCAAGAAAGATCTCTATCAGCTTTGGCAACATGGTGGTTATTGGAAAGCATCCTGAGAGGACCTGGTAACTGATGGGCAGAGGCACCAGATTGTAGTTAACTGAGGAACTGAGATTCTTCTCCAAATGGAGTAATGGAAGGTGTGGAATGAAATGTTTCTATAGGATTACAGAAACTGCTGGAACACAGACATCAGATGAAGGAAATTCTTATAAGAACCTTGAGTTGATAACATATAAAACTTCCAATTTATATTTATATTGTCTTTGACTTGTTGGAAATGATGTGAGTCCAGAAACTTTTGAGTTGTGAATGCTCTTGACAGTTTTGGACATCTTGACTACTAACCCAGTCAGTTGAGCCAAAATCAACTCAGAAATTATGCAGATGGGTGTGATAACAACATACCAATATTTACTGTCCAAACCAAGAGATAGTAAAGAAAAGTTCTACTAATTAGGTTATGTTTATGTTTCCATTATCAAGGCTAATTACCTGTTTTATTCAATGATATGCTTTATTAATTATCACTAGTGCTCTTGTTTCTCAGCATATTTTGAACATCTTACAATGCTTTCTCTATCTTCAGGGTGCCTTGACAGCCAAGATTTTGTTTGTCTTAAAAAGGGCACTAGATAAATGGAACAGGATGTGCAAATTATAGAAGCCACTCCCTCCCTTTTCTCTTTTCCTGAGAAACATGTCATGGGCTGGTCAAATTTTAGTGTCAGAAGGGATGAACTTGTAAGTATTTTGGTGGAACAGTTCTCACCCCAGGAATGGAAAGAAGATTTCTTGGTGTAATGTGGGAGCTTTATTATAGACATAAGACAAAATTAGATATCACCACCTAATGCATTTCTGTAAAACCACTCCATTTTTGGTCCTTACAACTTTTTGTGTATGGCCACTATGACAACAGAATGCCTATACAATTGTTTCTCCAAAAAAAGTAGACTTGGTTTTAATTATGGTAATTCCAGGGTTTTTTGAAAGACTGACGGTTATAAGATAATAAGGGCAATATATACATTTTATGAATGGGGGAGACTGGCTCCAAATAGGAGCCAAGAGACTGTCACAGAATTGCCAAGTGTGGAAATGACAAAGTTTGAACTGGAATCCACATCTCTTGCTGCTTCCCACTCACCTCACCCCATCTCTCTAGCCCATGCTGGAAAGAAGGTGTGATGGTTAATTTTGCATGTCAGCCTGACAGGGCGAAGGGGCAGCTAGTCAAATACTATTTCTGGGTGTGTATGTGGGAAGAGATTATTATTTGAAACTGTAGACTGAGCAAAGGTCACCCTCACCTATGAGGGCAGGCATCACATCATCCAATCCATTGAGGGTCTGACAGAACGAAAAAGGCAGAGGGAGGACAAATTTGCCCTTTTTTTTTTTTCCTACACTGGTACATTCTACTCTTGGCTTCCTCCTAGTTCTTCTTGGACCTTCAGACTATGACAAGCACTTACACTATTGGTTTCCCTGGTTCTCTGGCCTTTAGATTCAGACTGAATCACCAGCTTTCCTGGTGTTTGCTGGCAGTAGGTTGGGTTAATTCTCAGCCTTCAGAATTGTGTGAGCCAATTCCTATAATAAATCTCCAAATATATACATTTCTTGGTTCTGTCTCTCTGAAGAACCCTCTAATAAAGCAGTTTCCAGGATCTCACAGACCTCATTTGGAAGCTTATATCGACT
Organism: Talpa occidentalis; assembly: GCF_014898055.3. Lineage (NCBI taxonomy): Eukaryota > Metazoa > Chordata > Mammalia > Eulipotyphla > Talpidae > Talpa > Talpa occidentalis. Next base: position 48,631,589 of record NW_023600993.1, read on the forward strand.
ACCCCTCATTTGCCTCATCTGGAGCATGCAATCAGTGGTTACTACTGCCCAGGGATTGTTTTGAGGGTTAAATGGGGAAATGCATGGGAAATTCCCACTCATTGCATGGCATATGGTGATTCCCCAACAAACGTCTGCTGCCTTTAATAACATAGAACTGTGACTTTTCTGGGTTAGTCCCAATCCCAGAGAAAAGCCTAGACTTCCTTGTAACTGGAAGATGATTGATCTTCATCCGATTGAAATCTGTCTGCTTTTCAAACACTTGCTGCAGGTCAGTTTCAACTTAGACCCAAGTCTAGTCATAGTCAAATGACAAAGGTATGTGAGTAAACCACACTCCCATTTGGCATTATATTCCAAATATATTTATATATACTGAATGAATTGGATGGCTACTATCATACGGGATCCTGTCACTCACGAGGCCACACCTGCTGGGGTTGTAGGACAGAGCAGTAAGGGGGAGTATTGTGCTTCCATCCATTGTCTGGACTCTCAGTGCAAATTACTCAACCTCTCTGAGGCTGTTTCCTCATTTACAAAACAGTGATAAAACAGCAGCTACTTCTGGGGTTGTGAGGATCAAATGAGTTGCTGCACATAGAATTTAGCCTAAGAGCCCATCATGTGCCTTCAATTGTCACATCATTAGTATTATTTCTATCTTCCCTGCCATTCCCACCATCTCACAGTGGAACTTGGTTCTAATTAGAAACAATGTTCTAAAAGATGCAAATATCCCCTGCAATTTATATAGAGTTGTAAAACTGTATTAAAAGCACTAGGCAGGCAGAAAGGAGGCCCAGACTTTCTCCTCTACTTCAGCCTGTCCATCTTGTGGCTAAGCAGGGGTAGGAAGTGGGAAGGGTTGGGGAGAAAAGACCTGTTCTCTGGGGCCATTGGGTTCTCTGGGCCATAGGTTTGGATTTCTTACAAAAACCATGGTTCATGGGACTAGACAGTAGTCTCTCCTGACTACAATTCCCCATTCTCTTTTCTTTTGACCATTCTTTGATTTGTAGTAAGAGATTTCCAATTGTATGATTGGTTAAGTGTAAAAATCTTTATTCTGATTGTGGATGCCTGTTCTAAAGATGATGAGGATGAGGAAGAGTCAGATACGGAAAGCAGTAGTTTTAGGGTGTAATATGCACATGGATCACAAGGCAATCTTGTGACCAGGCAGAGAACTGACACTTACCCTCCATTCTCTGGGTTTGGCCAGCCTTGCCCACCACTCTGCACCATTGGTCAGCCCAGTCTAGGTATATGATGCAGGTTCCTCCCTGAATCTCGTAGTGGGGAACATGATTCTAACCAATGCCACATCCATACTCTTTAGCTTAGAAGCTTGTTGCTTAAGTAAGAAAATATTGACTCTGGCATGCAGAAACTGCCTGTATTCAATCTGTGTACCACCCATCCTCCCCCAGCCAAGTCATTTCCTGAGATAGGCTTTAATATCAAGAAATGCTTTTAACTCCATTAAAAATTACTTTAATTTTTAACCAAAATAATAAATTGAAAAGAAGCACAGCATTTGAATAAAAAAGGGTACTGTTGAAGCAAACTTTTAAAAAATCATAATTAATTTGGTCAATGAAAGAAAATATACTTTCAAAACCCACTGACCAGATCAATGGAAATCTAATTTAGAATTAATTTATACCATGTAGAACAAAGGATGGAGGTAGCCTGGTGTAACAGAGAATACAGAAAATTCATCAGAGCGATGTTGGGCACCAAACTGTTACAGGGCAACCCCAAAGTGAAATGAGTTGCCTGACTGTGGGGCCTCACCCAATCACTTAAAAGGGATTTATAATGAGACTCAACTGCAGGTACACACAAAAAGGGTAATAAAGACTTTATTTACCAAAAAAGGGGAAATGAAGAAATGAATAGCTTAAGAAAGAGAGAAAAATAAGTTGGTGAATGTGTCCTACCAGTTCTGCTGAGCTAGAACCCTAATAGCATGCTGTAAGCTGGTGAAAACCAAGGGCCCCCCAAGGCCCACGTGTCTGGTTATATACCAATCCTGGTTGCTTAACTCCGCCTTCAGTTCCCAGCAATCCTCCCTTCAGTGGTGATGACATTTGGGATTTATAGTCCTTGCTGTTTTGGATCTCTTTGGTCTGGGGTGGGGGTGTCCATGAAACATATTGTGAAGTCTGTTCAGGACATCCTCTCCCCACTACAATTTGAGGCCTGACTTCATCAAGCCAATCATGTGGCCTTAACTTTTTTGAGACTTAATTTCCCACAGAGAATAAGGGTATGCAAACATTAGTAATAATATAATTTGCTTAGCTCAGCTACAAGTATTCTTAATGATCATTGCTACTGTTACATGTCCTTTTTTACCTGTAATCAGTAAGATGGAGAACATGATCAAATTATTTTATAACTGTGAAGATAACTTAGATAATTAAGAGGCTATACATTTAGTACTTGTAACATACCATCGACTGTTCCAAAGACTTTACATACACGAACTCATTTAATTCTCATAGCAACCCACTTGAAGTTTTTTCCATTTTACATAGAGGAAACTGAGGCTCAGAGAAATTGAGTCCATACCCAAGGTCATAGAGTTATAGGGAAGGACTATGGGTTATTGTATGCAAAGAGCTCAGCTTAGTCCTGGGGCATACACTGGAGGCTCAACAATGGGCAGTTTCTTAATGTTGTATGTAGAGAGGATTTTCCTGTGGGGCTGCCTTAGAAGTCTCAGAGTCATGACCGGGTGAAAATTGCACATAAGTCAAAGTGTTAGCACTGGTAGAGTTCATTTTTTTCATGAAAGATAATTTCAGCCTTACCTTGGTGACAAAAAGAAATATCTCTGAGCTGCAAGCTACAGACAGGGATGTGCATATATTTAAATGGGGTTGGGTCAAACACATCCTGTGTGGTCCCCAAATTAATGATACCTGAATAATTGACGTAACTGAATAATTGTCATCCTTAGAAATTTTTCCTTTTAGTCCTGAGAGAATGATTATGTTGCAAAGACGCAATTTTTAAACTGAGGGGGGAAAATCTCTTGTAAATTATATTTTGATGGGCCAGCATTAGACACAATAAAGGCAGTGATATTTAAGTTGATCAGGCACAGATGTTTAACATATTTTATGTAAGAATTGTAGACACAGTTAGCTGCCAAAACAGACTGTCTCCTGAAACATTGGACAGATGGAACCAAGAAGATACTCCTGAGAAGTCTCAACTCCTCAAAGTGACCCTAATTAAAAAAAATAATTTTGATCAAAGCACTTCAGTGATTTTCAAATCTTTGGTCTCTGTACTTTGTTCACTTTGTCATGGCTACAAAGGTATTTTGGGATGTAACATTTCTCTCTCAGTGTTTGTGTGTGTTATGCATGTGTGAGTATTCCTGGTTTCAAAAGCATGCTTTGTTTTATTTTCTTCTATCATTCACTGTGAGGAAATCAAGTGTGCTGTACACATTGTTGGCTGCCTCCCAGCATCTGCTCAAACCCTCTACCCCTGCTTCCCAGTGGCCCTGGTTTCCATTTGGGGACCTGCATTTCCAGGGACATAGACTCCTCACCCAGCCCCCTAGCTTGTCCCTACTCTGCTAGAAAGCCTCTAATTACTCCCTTTCTAAGTCAGAGTAAAGATCTATCTTTCCACAGAGCTGCAAGGCTCTACACAGTCTTGCCTGTTACCCCAATCTCATCTCCCATGGTGTCCCCCACCCTTTCTGCTCCTTTACCCACCCCCCAATATGCCAGGCATGCTGTCACCTCTAGACCTTTTTTAGCCCTTTGATCTGTTAGGGAAAGTCCTGCTGAATCAAAGAAGTGAAAACCTTGACTGAAATGAACAATTTCTTTCAAATCCCTCATTTTTGTACACAGAAAAAAAAAATCCTAATAAAATCAGATTAATTTTAAACATTCACTACTAAATGCTTCAAGAGGAGTTTGCACTGACATTCTGCCCTGGTAAGAATTTTAGGGGATGTGTATGAAGCCTTTCTTCTTGTGTTCATAAAGAACAATGTGCAATTCAGATGAGGAGAGAAGGCTTTGTTGAAAGCAATTGAGAGTTATTTACTGGGTGGGGCTTCGGTCTTGCTGTGTTTACAGCATTGGCTACTCTGCTGATATTCACTTAATGAAACTTAAAAATAAAAACATCTGGAAAGTGTGCCAACCTATGCCTGCTTCACCAGTTCAGCTTTCTGGGTTGCCTCAAGTAATTTTAATAAAGTATGTTAACTTTACCAGGGTCTTGAAAGAATTCATGTTCTATAATCTTGCCCTCTCCACTGCTACAAGAGTTTTGGAAATAGGCCCATGAATTTAATGAAATACTTAAAATAATACTCCCAGAGACTTAAATCTCAATAATTACGCAAGGAGTTGCAGTATATGTTTCTAAAATGATGCATTTTGACTAGAGTTTGGGATGGTGCACTTTAAAGGAACCATGGTCACTAGGATCAAATTTAGTTTTCAAGTCACTGATGACCCAAAATGAAATTCCTGCAACTAACAGTAGGGAGGGATGGTGCTACCACTCTCTTGAGTTTTCTTTATAATGACTCTGTTTAATTTCCTGTTTTAAAGAAAGAACTTGAATGGAATTTCTTCTTAAGGGATTGTTTGGTTTAAACCTGATCCTCTCAAATGATTTCCTAAATCCCCCCTTTGAGGATTTGGACTCCGGACTCACCTGAAGGTATCATTTCAGTTCTTGGATGAGAGACACACTCTTCATCATTCCAAAGCAATCTGAGAAAGTCTTTCTTTGCCACAAATGGCACCAGCAAGTGTACAAAGCCCACTTTGTTCTGCGGGAAATGAAAATGTATTTTTAAAAGTGCATCCTTGGGCTGAAATAAAAAGAACATCCACCTGGACATTAACGCAAGTCTGAATCATCAACATCATAAAAAGGACACCATTGCTGTTTACACAGTTGATGTTCCATGTATTTGGGTCTTGTTTCACTCAATGATACAATACCTGCACTTGCTAGCAACCTTGGTCTGAACGTTTAGCTGTTAAACTCACCTAGGAAAATTAATATTCAAACCAGACTCTAAGGTGAAGGTCTTTATACTTTTTTGCTGTGGGCAGTGACTGGAGCAAAAGACCTCCCAGCCCACCCACCTAAGCTCTTCTTTCCACTTTGCAGTGGAGAGATAATTCAGTGAAAGCAACAAAGAGACTGTGTCTCAGCAAATTCTCTTGGGACTATCTAAATTTTTACATTAGTAATTCAGGTGAAGATGATTCATTTTGAACCTCAGCACAAAAGACATGTGCAAGTTAATTTATTGGAATGTTGTAGACTGGATAGATTGCTCATACAAATAGGAATCTCTACACATTGTCAAGTTAAGCAAACAACCCCAACACACTCAATTAATCATTGTGAGGCTCAACCAAGAATAATTTAAGAATAAATAAATACACTAGGAGAAATGACAAATAACTGCTAATAAGATAGTACAATTACAACACAACCCATTTTGCCCCAAAGCTCAGGGATTCCAGTAATCAGATGGTGTCTGCATGTGTAATAAAAGCTTCACAGTTCTGTGACACTCTGATAGGCAGCTTTCCTAGTGGAATTGAAAATTAAATGTCGGAGTAGCCTTCTAGTTCTAATGAATGAATATTGAGTTTGAGGAAATCTGAATAATTCATTTATTGAAAGATTAACACTTTAAGTTACTACCAAGAAGCTTTTAATTATACATAAAATTAAAATTTATCAAATTAAAAATCATCTGCCCAGATACCCAAAGTGCAAAAACGTGTATTTCTGGAACATTTAACTTTTTGATTTTGAGATAATTGGAGATTCACAAGAAGTTGTAAGAAATAATACAGAGAGATTCAGTACACCCATTTCCCCAATGGTAATATCCTGGAAACCTGTAGTACAATGTTATAACCACAATGTTGACACTGATATAACAGAACATTGCCATCAATGCAGAGATCCTTCATGTCGCTCTTTCATAGCCATATCCACTTCTCTCCCACCTGACCCTATTCTTAACCCTGGGAAAACAGTAATCTGGTCTCCTTTTTTATAATTTTCTCATCTCAGTAGTATTGAATAAATGGAATGAAACAGTGCGTAAGCCTTTGAGAAACTGCCAAGTTGTTTTCCAGAGTGACTTTACTATTTTATATACCCACCAGAAATGTCTGAGTGATCTAGTTTTTTTATATCTTGTCCAAGCAATTGGTGTTATCTTGATATTTCATTTTAGCCATCTGAAAGATGTGCAGTACTCTCCTTGTGGTTTTAATTTGCATTAACCTATTGGGTGATGATTTTGAACATCATTTCATGTGTTTTCATGATAGTATCAGTATATTCTTTTAAGGGAAATATCTTGTATTTCTTTTACTCATTTCCTAAAAGGCTTGATTTCTTTTTTTTGTTGTTGAGTTCAAGAGTTCTTTTATTGTCTAGATACTAGACTATTGTTGGATATGCGTTTTGCAAATTTTTTTTTCTTAGTCCACTCTTCATTTTCTTACATATATGTTCATTTTATATATTTTTCAGAGCAAAAGTTTTAAAGTTTGATGAAATCTAATTTATCATATTTTAACTTTTATGGACCATATTTTCTCTAGCCTTAGATCCCAAAGATTTTCTCTCATTTTTTCATATAGTCCTGTAGTTTAATTCTGTGATCCATTTTGTTTTCACATAAGATGTGAAGTTCATATTGAGTTTCAGTGTTTTGCCTGTGCTTGTCCACTTTCTCCAGCACTATTTATTGAAGAGTTATCTTTCCACCATTGAATTGTTTTAACACCTTGTCAAAAAATCAGTTGCACAATTTGTGTGAATTCACTACTGGGTGCTATATTTGGGTTTTTGATCTATGAGTCTATCCTTCTAGACAGATACTATATAGTCTATACTACAGTGTGTAATAAGCTTTGAAATCTGGTAGTCTTAAGTCAGGTAGTTTGAGATTTTCTTTTGGCTTTCTTTCACTGATTTCTAGTTTGATTCCACTGTGGTTATAGAACACAGTTGGTGTGATTTAAATTTTTAAAAATTGTTTGGTATTTATTTTGTGACCAAGGTAGACTACATCTTGGTATATGTCTCATGGGCAATTGATATGAATGCATATTCTGCTATTACTGAGTGGAATATTCTGTACATGTTGGTTAGATACTGTTGTTCGATGTCACTGTTGAGTTCTATGTCCTGGCTGATTTTCTGTTCAGTTGTCTTAGTAATAGGTGAGAGAGGATATCGAAATCTTCAAATATAATTTAAAATTTGTCTATTGTTTCTTTAGTTCTGTCATTTTCTGCTTCCCATATTTTGCTGCTTTGTTGATTGATACTAAAGATTACTATGTCTTCTTAGTCAGTATCAATAAAAAATTTCCTTTTTTATTTTCTTATGTATATATATATATATATTGAGTAATATTTCCTATGTGTATATATATCACAGTTTATACACTCACTATTGAAGGATACATAGATTGCTTATAAATAGAGCTGCTGTAAACACTCACACTCATGTATTTGTTTGGATATAAGTTTTAATTTCTCTAGAGTAAAAGTTAATTTCTATAGAGTCAGATAATAAATATTTCAGACTTTGAGCTAAGTACAGTAAGATATTCTTTATCCACCTCCTTTTGAGAATCTTTAAAAATGTTAAAATCATTCTTAGCCAGCAGGACTTAAAAAGTTTTTTTTTTTTTTTTTTTTTAAAAAAGACCTGTTAATTTGCTGACCCTTGCACTAGGATAAATTCCCAGGAGTAAGATTTTTAGGATATATAAAAAGTGTATGTATAAATTTATAAGAACTTGAAAAATTGTTTTTTGGAGTAACTATATCATTATTCAGTCCCATCAGCAATTTATGAGCATTCCAATTGCTTTACATCCTCACCAGTGCTAATAAAAATTTAACTTTTTAAATAGATATGCAGTGGTTTCTCATAGTTTTGATTTATATTTCCCTAGTGAAATTGAACATCTTTTCATGTGCTTATTTGTCATCCATATATCCTCTTTGGTGAAATGTCTGTTCAAGTCTTTTGTCCATTTTGAAAACCAGGTTGTCAGATTTCTCTATTGAATCCTGGGGTACTTTTTTTTTTTCTGTGGGACCCTGGCCAGCGGCTGGGTAACTGATGGGCAGCGCTTAAGAGGCTGCGGGCAGCCTCATAGCCCAGTGCTCAACCGCTGCGCCACCAGGGGAGGCCCTCCTGGGGTACTTTTAATATGTCGTAGAGACAAATATTCTGTTACTTCTGTGATCTGCAGATATTTTCTCCCAATCTGTTTGAATCTGTGTAAGACTCCCAATTTTCTTTTCCTTCTCTTAACAGGGCTGTTTGCAGAGCGCAGGTTTTGAGTTTCAAATAATCATTTTCTTTTTCTTAATGACTAGAAAATTGTTTGTCATGGCTAAGAACTTTACCACAAATGTTTGTATACAGTTTTCAAAGTTTTATAGTTTTATGCTTTACATTGAGATCTATGGTCTATTTTGAGTTATTTTTTGTATAAAATAGAAGATTTAGATTGAAGTTCATTATGATTATTTTGCATATGAATATCCAATCATTATAATTCCATCTGTAGACTATTATTTTTCCAGTTAATTGTTTTTGTCCATTGTCAAAGATTATTTGATCCATTTTTGTGTTGGTGTATTTTTGGATATTTTGTTCTGCTCCATTAATCTATGTCTCTATTCTTATGTTGTTAACATTGGGTGGTCTTACCTACGCCCCCCTCCCTCAGCAGACATTTGGGAATATCTGGGGACATTTTTGATTGTCACAAATAGGAGAAGAATGCTACTGGCACCCAGTATATAGAGCCCAGGGATGCTGCTAAACATTCTACAATGCATAGGATAGCCCCCACAACAAAATTATCTGGCTCAAAATGTCTGCATTGCCAAGATTTAGAAACTCTGGTCTATCTTCATCAATACCACACTATCTTAACTGCTGTAGCTATATATTAAATCTTGAAATTGGATTTTCCAACTTTAAAGTTTCTTTTCAAATTGTTATAGCTATTGTAGTTCCTTGGCCTTTAATACATGAAATTTTAGAGTCAGCCTGCTATAGTTATAATAAAATTGCTGGGATTTTTATTGGAATTGCATTAAATCTGTATGAAATTTTGTAGGAATTGGAATCTTTGTGATGTTAAAACCTCTAGTCCATAAACTTGTATGTCTTTTGATTTATCTCTGTATTGATTTTATTCATCCATATTTTATAGTTCAGCATATAGGTCCTATTTATATTTTATCATTTATTATTATCATGTTATATTAATGTTACATTATATAAGATTCATATTTGAAGCTATTGTAAATGAAATTTAAAAATGTTAGCTTACAATTGTTCATTGCTAGTCTATAGTTTTTTTTTTTTAATGTTCTTACATGCCGCAATCTTACTAAAACTATCTATTTGTTCTGGAAGTTTATATATAGATTCCTTGAGATTTTCTTTCATAAACCATCTTGACTTCTGCAAATAGGGAATATTTTATTTTTTTCTTTCCATTGTGCATACCTTTTCCCTTTTATTGTATTACTGTACTGGATGGAACTTTCTGTATAATGATGAGTGCGTGTGTCAGGGGGAGGTTAAGAGTGGACATTCTTGGCCTGTCCTGATCTTAGAGGAACCATTCAGTTTTCCATCACTGAGTGATGTGTTGGTTATAGGCTTTTAGTAGACAATACTATAAGGTTGAGAAAGTCCTGATTTAATCCTAGGTTTCAGAGTTTTATAATGCTGAATTTATTGCATAGACTGCAATATGGTAGATTAGAATGATTTTTTTAAATATATTTTTAACTTTTTAAAAATTTTATTTATTTTTTACATCATTTTTCATTTTTGCACAATGTATGCATTTTCATCTTGGTTATAGTCCCCATACAATTCCCACCCCCCCCCCTTGTTGTGATCCTACTCCCTCTCCCCGCACCCCATAGTGTGTCTCTGGTCTATAGTTGCTTGTTGATTTTGATTTTTACTTTACTATAATTAGTCTTTTTCCTTTTCCCTTATTTAAGTTTTCTAAATTCCTGCTATGAGTGAAACCATCTGGTATTTTTCTTTTTCCTTCTGGCTTATTTCACTGAGCATGATCTCTTCCACCTCTATCCATGTTGCTGCAAATTGCACGAGTTTATCTTTTTTGATTGCTAAGTAATATTCCATTGTGTATATGTACCACATCTTCTTGATCCAGTCATCTTACACCAGTGAGAATGGCACATATTAAAAAAAACTAGCAACAACAAATGTTGGCGAGGATGTGGAGAAAAAGGAACTCTCCTGCACTGCTGGTGGCAGTGCAAACTGGTCCAACCACTATGAAGAGCTGTGTGGAGATCCCTCAACTTGCTTAAGATGGAGCTTCCATATGATTCAACAATTCCACTCCTAGGTATTTACCCAAAGGACACAGAAACATTAATTCAAAAGGGCACCTACACCCCTATGTTTATAGCAGCACTATTTACAATAGCTAAGCTATGGAAACAACCCAAATGCCCCCAAAATAGAATGACTGATTTTAAAATATCAAACCAGTGTTTGTTGTATTCTCTCTTGCTATATACATTGTACTTCCTTTGAGTTTTTCTTTTGGCCCTCTGAACTGGTAACTGGGTATGTAGTTACCCTTTCTGTCATGCATGTGTCTGCAATTGTACCCATGTCTGGGCCCAAGGGCCAAGAGGGTAAAAAAGAAACAAATTAAGGGAGGGGCATTGCACTCTCTTGGGATCACAGTTCTACATATTGTAGAGGAAGGCACCTGACCTTGTAGTTTTGGCACTTGCCAGATCCAGAAACAACTTCTGTCACTGCCATATTGGGATTGCTGGGGGACAGACTAGAAGAAAACAAGGAGGAGGAGAAAAGGGTAAAAGTCTCCAAGTGTCTCCAAGTGTCAGGAGCTCCGTTTTCCCCTTATCTCAAGTCAGGACTAGATTAATTCTCCTAGGGTATGGTCTGTACCTTCCACTCTCTTTGGGGTTTTATGCTACATTGTGTTCAAGCTGGGAATGCTGGAAAGGAAAAGTGATAAACTCACAACCATTTTGGTGATACCTAAAATTCTAGTCTTCTCCCCCAGTCTACCTGTTGCTAATTACTTTTCAGAGACCTCAAATAACTTTTCTATGCATTCTATGCAGATTTTAGAGTTGAGTAAATAGAAGATACATGGTGGAGTATACTTATTCCATCTTTCTGGAATATCTTAAAACATGCATTTAAAACTCATTTAACAGTTATCAGAAACTGCCTGACACCATAGTTTGAGTATCACCAGTCAAAAGGAAAGTGACACAAATTCCCAGTTTTTCTATGAAAAGAACAATTAAATATTTATCAGTCTCTCGGTCATGAAACAGGCATCATTAAAAACTTGTGACTTTAGGATAAGATTATCTAAGCATTTTTAAAAGACGATATACCTGGGTGAAATTGCTTTAGTTCTTGGTTGAAATGCACTCCAGTCAGTGATTAAAAACAGACATTGGTTTTAATCCAAAATTGAGAAAAGAAAAAGTAACCTAAAGTTTTGTTATCTTTTACATCTCTACTTTGGAAGACATTGTCTCTTTCGTTCAATATTGTTTAAATAAAACATCCCTCTTTGAATTTCACATAAAAAAATGTTCATCACTTCTTATGAACTCACATGCTTCTCATATGACTTAGATTTTCTTCTTTTTTTAATCTTTGCATAGTAGGCCAGTGGTACGGGGGTGAGGATTCACCAGAGACACACCATGGAGAGCAAAGCAGGCAGATCTACTGAAATACACTGCTAAGGGCAGCAGCAAGCAAGACAGGAGAGGTTTGCTGCTCCATATGTGGGTTAGCTCCTCGCCAGCACTGAACTCAGGCCATAGAGATCATAGAGCTGAGACTTAACTCCTAGGCCACCAGGGAGTGCCAACTTAGATGTTCTTTTTGTTCTTCTTTCAGGAACATCAGAACTTCATATACTCTGTTCAGTTACACTGGCTCTTTCTTAGGTAGGTTTCCAGGTACAACTGTTTCCTATATCATGTGACATGAGTCTCACTAATTTATATTTATTTTATTGATAAAGACTAAGTCATAAATGAATATGAATGCAATGGTAAGATTATTAGTCTTTCTCCCTTTTTCTTTGCCATTATTGGTGATTTTCCAATCATACTCTTTTAAAAATAGATAGCTTTGAACCTGGGTGATAAGAACATAGGATTTTAAAATGTAGTCATATCTATTTTACATATTCTTGAAATTCTCTGTAATAAAAATTAAAAGTTAAAAATAAGTGAAATAATTATAACAATGAAACAATGATACATGAATAAAAAAAAACAAAGTATTGAATGGAATAGTTAGTCCTGAAAAAGAACTAGCACATTAAATTCTAACATATATGTTGAAGATGCAATCTTAAACTAAAGGGGAAGATTTTCAACAAACAGAATCGGACAAAAGTTAATAAATTGTGAAAAAATTTACTTTTCACTGGATATAGAACCTCAAAATCAATTCTGGTAAACCTAAGAGTTAAATACAGGGCCTCCCCGGTGGCGCAGCGGTTGAGCGCTGGGTTGCGAAGCTGCCCGCGGCCTCTGCGGCGCCGGTTCGATCCCCGGCTGCTCCCCGGCCACCGGAGGAGGGTCCCACATGGCGCGCAGACCTCTCCTGCTGCCCGCTGCTCCCCTCAGCAGTGTGCTTCAGTCCTTCTGCCTGTTCTGCTCCCCGCTCTGGCTCTGGTGAATTCTCTCTCCCTCCCGCGCTTCTGACTGTACCCAGTGCATGTATAAACAAAACAAACAAAGAAACCAGCAAACAAATAAATAAAGCATGCCTCTATAAAAAAAAAAAAAAAAGAGTTAAATACAAAAAATATTGAACTGTAAATATCTAAAATAGGCAGATTTCTAGGGCTTGTTTTTGGTTTGGTGTGTCTGACTCTTTGTTTCTTTACATTCCACATATGAGCAAAACCATCCAATATTTATCTTTCTCCTTCTGACTTACATCACACAACATAATCACCTCCAGTTCTGTTCATGTTGTTGCAAATGGCAAGAGTTCATCACTTTTCCTAGCTGAGACATATTCCATTTTGTGTGTGTGTTTATTTCATATCTTCTTAATAAATGCATCTGTTCTTGGGCACTTAGGTTGTTTCCATAACTTGGCTGTTGTAAATAGTGTTGCAATTAACATAGGAGTGCATGTATCCCTTCAAATTAGTGTTTTTACATTCTTTGGGGACATACCTAGAACTGGAATTGCTGGATTTTATATATATATATATATAAAATAGATCGAGTTTTAAATGTTTTGAGAAATCTCCATGCTTTCCATAGAGATAGAGGCTGGACCACTCTATATTCCGGCCAATAGTGTATGAGAGTTCCTTTTTCTCTTCGTGGTAGGTGTGATGTGGTAATATACAACTCAAGAAGTAGGATCCTATATTTCTGAATCATATTTAGTGTTGTAAACCAGTGTTACCTTAATAAAAAAATTACAAAAACATAACATCTGGCTATCATAACACACACACACACATTCTGTATTGCCAACATAATAAATTGAATATGTAATGCTGATTTTGAAGTCCATCTGATGAGATCCAGCCTGTTCTCATAGACCATATTTGCTAATTGGCAGGCAGAACCTGTCCAACTCTAAGGGAAATAATGCCCATGTTTCTAGAAATAATCTTGACTGACTCCATAAAAATAAACAGCAATTCTTTTAAAAATTAATTTTCTAGATTTACTGAGTGATTTAAAATCATCTTATTTTTAACTGAGTCATTTTTATATTTACAAGTGACTCTTTTCTTATTGCAGAAGCAGTATATGGTCACAGTACAATATTTTTTTAAAAAGCAGGGAAGATGAAAGAGAAGAAAAGTATAGTCACTAGCATGCTGTCCAGTGGGAGTCATTGTTAGTAATCTTGTTTTGTGTCCTTCCAAATCTTTTTTTTATACATATTTTTTTCAAAATTACACATGCTACTTTGTAACCTGCTTGCTTCCCTGAGGGTGGAGAGGGATGGATCTTCATGTCTGTAAATATTCTATAACGTGCTTTTTAGGGAAATATTACTTAGAAATTATATATAATTGTATATGCTATGGTCATTGTAACCAATCCCAAAACACTGGGCACTTATAACATTTCTAAAATCAACATATTATAATAAACAGGTCTGTGTATTAAAAAAATATCTAAAATATAAGTGAACATTGACTGTAGAAGAACTTCATAAAGTAAAATCAAAAGACAACACTCTCAATGTTAAAGATTTTATCACATAAACATCTTACACTTTGTATTTTGAAAATAAAAAACACAAAAATTCCGCAACAAACTTGGAGTAATATTTGCCACAAATATCACTGGCAAGAGTTAAGTTCTGGGTCTCCCCGGTGGTGCAGCGGGTTGAGAGCAGCGCTGTGAAACTGTCTGCAGCCTCTGCAGCGTGGGTTCAATTCCTGGCCAGCCAGGGAGATACCCACAAGCCACAGCAGACCTCTCCTTACTCGCCCACTGCTCCCCTCAGCAGTGTATTTCGTCAGTCTGCCTGTTCTGCTCCCTACTCTGTCTCTGATGAATCCTCTCACCCTCCCACAACTCTGGCCTGTACCCCAGCTCTCGTATAACAATATATAAATCTTAAAAAAAAAAGAGTTAAGTTCAATTTATCAATTACAAAAGAAATAAGTGAATAAAATGAACAGAAGATTCAAGTGGAAAAATAGATATATCTCTTAACAACTTACAAAAAATGGCTAATAAAAGTGGAAAGGAAATGTAATCCTCATTAATAAGGTATTTGAAAGAAACCAGAATGACTAGATATTATTATTTATAAGCTAAATGTGATTGAGTAGAATTTTAGTGAAATGTGGTAAAGTTTTTTTTAATAATAAAAATTATGATTTGTCAGCCTATTTTGTCAGGAGCTTTAAAGCTTTAAATATTACCCATTTGATTCAGTAAAATCACTTTAGGAGTTTATTTTAAGGATATAGTAATAGATATATGAATTACATACTATGTAATTATATTTTATATATGGAATTATATATGTTACTCTATGTATGGATAATGTTATAAAGACTTTGCAACAACTGTTATACAAATATTCCCACAAGCAATTGCAAGCACACTTGATACAAACTAAAAAAAAAAAAAAAAAAAAAAAAAAACCTCAGCAGAGAAATAGATCTAAAGTAGAACCAAATAGAATCACCTCCTCAACACATACCCACACCCCCACACCCACACACCACCCACACATATTTACTGCACTTACCAGAAAATCTGGAAACAATATAATTGTTCAGTTAAATAATATTAAGTAAATAATGTCATATCCACAGAAGGACTATTTTGTAGTCAACACTGCAATGATATTTAAAAATTATAATTTTTCTCTAGGGGCTAGGGATATATGTGGGAGGAATGGGTGTAGAGTTTCTTTTTGGTGTGATAAAAAATTTCTGAAAAGAAATAGTCATAATATTATATGATATTGTTAACATCTGCATGTCACTGAATTACACACTTAAAAATGGTGAAAATACAAATTATATGTGTATATCATCAGAATAAAGAATTATTTTCACATGTAGGAAAACACTTAAAATTAAAAAAAAACACTGTTAAAAATGAGCATTTTTTGTTTATATTGAGGGAATACATTGCTATTTTTTTCTTTCCATAGAATGCACTGGTTCACAACTGGTGATGTGGATCAGAGCCACCAGAAGAACCTACAAATACATAAAGATCCCCAAGTTCCCATCCATCTCATATTTACTGAATCATCACTTCTAGGGAAGGTTGGCTATCATTCTGTTTAAAAAGTATTTAAAAAATATCTACAATTGACTTTAATAGGTCCCTGAGTAAGAACCATTTTTTAAGATTATAGGTAATCTTTAACATAAGGACCATAATTTTAGTATAATCCCAAATGTGTCAAAGGAAAAAAGAAAAATCAATCACAGGCATTTATTAAGAAGTTATCAGCAGAAATCTTTGTAAGATGGGATAGAAGATGACTGATATTTAATTATTTATCTTTTGTGTATGTATTCATAAGTAAATCCCTTATGAATTAATTCTGAAGAGATGATTCCCATTTTAAAACTAGAGATCACCCCAAATCCTAACTACCCTGAGTCCCTCCCTTGTCACTGAAGCCAAAAGTGTTCTGTGTCCACAGTCAGTTGAAAAGTGAACAATAGTATATGTCTTTGTCAGGGTTATGAGATGACAAATGAGCCTCTCTGTTCTCCTTTCTTTCTCTGCCTTGCCTATCATGGTTACTAAATCCACGGGTTATTGTGGTTTCAGTGTATCAGTGTTTAGGTGCAAAGAAGCACCTTAGGACTGCTTCTGCGTGGGTGGCTTCTTTATTTTAATTTAACTTCCTCCTTACCTTAAGGGCTTGAAATAAAGCCAGGCAGAGCCTCAAAAAAATTAGATATAGAGACTAAGACGTTTTGGCCAACAATTCAGTTACATGAAATATAATCTTTTATATATATTTTTTACCATAAAATATCATGCTCACTTCCATCAGATTTCCATCATATCAAATCATTTTTCTTGGTATAAATCACTTCTTTCAGATGAGTGTTAACCATTTCCCAACCTTCTTAAGCAAAGCCTGACCTGGTTTCCATTATAATGTATAGTGTATTATAGTTTAATATTTATGGTTCACTTAAAATGGCAAACTTCAAGCTTAATTTCCCCCGTTTTTTATTGGGTGAGAGAATCCCTGAGGTGACAGACTGAGGGTTTACTTGCGCTAACTGCCTAGCACAGTGCTGGGTTTATTGTAGGGCTT
Source organism: Talpa occidentalis (assembly GCF_014898055.3). Classification (NCBI taxonomy): domain Eukaryota; kingdom Metazoa; phylum Chordata; class Mammalia; order Eulipotyphla; family Talpidae; genus Talpa; species Talpa occidentalis. Next base: position 48,648,509 of record NW_023600993.1, read on the forward strand.
AGTATATGCTAGGTCTCTTGTACTGGTTTTTTAACCAGTAAACTGAACATACTTTCACAGAGATGTCTAGCATGCAGTTTGGGAAAACGTCATTTTTGGAAAGGAAGAGGACTTTGTAAGCTAGTCGTTCAGTTTATTGAGGGTAGAAATTGAAGGGCAACAGGCTGGTCATTCTGTCTTCTAAAACACTTCCCCAATTTAGGAGCTAGATAGCCAGTCATTAGGAATGGTTCCAAGATCCAAACCAAATGATATTTTCCATTTGCTCCTCCAGATCCAATCTCCCTACTTCTTTATTAAGTTCTGTGTTCCCAGGAGACTGATCTTCATGGCCTTCCTCAGTGGCTCCCTTATCTGTTCTCTGGCTTTCTGTCAAAGGCAGCCAACCTTTGGAGATCTGAGGTTGAGGTCCTAGTGCTTATTCCCCTCCTTTCTTCCTTCTTTCATCACGTGTTCCTTCCGCTACAGTTTTGCTGAGTCTCTGCTCTGGACCCCAACTCCTGTTAGACAGCGTTGAATACAGTGATGTTATGGGTCTCTTGGTCCCTTTGAACTGGGCTAATACAGACCCTCTGTAGCTAAGCACCAGGCTCTGCACCACCTCTGGCTGGTTTTCCTCTACACAAATTTTCATAAACAAATCTGCACGTTTATTAAATTCTCCTCAATTGCCCCATGGGAAGGAGCCATGTGTGCCTTGCCCAGACCCTGAGCCACACTTCTCTTCATGTGAAGTCATTTATTTTCCATGATGTTTTCACTGAAGAGCGAAGCACACTGTCTTCTTGCCACATGGCAGTGATGGCTTCAAGATGAGGATTCTTTATGGGACCTTGTGGGATGAGAAATACTTCACAGCAAAAGGAAAGCATGTGAAGCCAGATGGGTGCATTGATGGCAATCAACATGCATAAAAACATGATGCCACTGTGCACCCCCAGCCCCAGTGATTCTTCTCATCTAAGTAATAGTGGTTTTAAAATTACAGGGTACTGATAGTTTTATCCAAAGCTTATCATCCTGACTCTACATCCAACCTGAGAATACAGTAGGAGTCCTGGTTTAGGTAACCAACAATGAGGACTATGCCACTGTTTGCACAACATTCTGCTACAAACGCTCCACATTTAACTTTAACCCTCCTGCTTCCCCATGCAGCAGATATTATTGCTACTTAGCACATGCAGAAAGCTGCTCATAAAGGTCAGGCAACTTGCCCAGAACACACACCTCAGCCTGCAGGATGCAGACTCTGAAGGTTTGGATAGTGTTATTGCAGGAGTAACTTTGTAGAGGGAAGGTCATAACTAATTCCAAGCTCTCCTGTTCTGGTTAGGTGACTTTAAGCACCTTACTTAACTTTTCTAAGCCTCACTTTTCTCAACCACAAAGAGTACAAAACAGTTCCTACATTACAGGCTAATGTGTCTATCAAAGAAATAACATTCCTTTGTGCACCTTTCTCTTAATTCCCCTTGACCTTGGAGGTAGTGAATCTGATACCAGTTTTCATTTTCTTGAGAAATACAAGAAAAAACCATGAGATTTGATTTTCTCATTAGAATAAGTAACAATTATATCAGTAAAAGTAATAATGCCTTTAATAACAACTCATTGAATGGTCTATATTAAAAAAAAACAAAACTGGCAGCTACAAATGCTGGTGAGGATGTGGAGAAAAAGAACCCTTTGAAATTGTTGGTAGAAATTCCAACTGGTCCAACCACTATGGAAAGCTGTGTAGAGGATCCTCAAATTACTAAAAATGGAGTTACCCTATGACGCAGCAATTCCACTCCTAGGAATCTACCCAGAGAACACAAAAACATTAAGTTGAAAGGAACCCTGCACTCCTATGTTCATTGCAGCACTATTTACAATAGCAATCATATGGAAATAACCCAAATGCCCCAGAACAGATGACTGAGTCAAGAAGATGTGGTATATATGCACAATGGAATACTACTCAGCAATCAACAAAGATAAACTCATGCCATTTGCAGCAACATGGATGGAGCTAAAAGGGATTATGCTCAGTGAAATAAGTCAGAAGGAAAAAGAAAAATATTAGATAGTTTCACTGATAGGAGCAAAATAGGGAAACCAAACAAAGGGTTAGGGGGAAAAAAGACAGGAAAAAACTAGCATGCAATTATAGATCTAAGACATACAGCAGGGGAGATGGAGAGGGAGGTGTCAAATCAGGGAAGGGAAGAGCATAAGGGACTGTGGTGACGGTTCACAGGTGATGTGGTAGTAGGAGATTTGTGGGGACTACACCTGAGGGGTGAAATCAAATACTGTACAAAAATGAACAATGATGTAAGGAAATAAAAAATAGTAACTTATTTATTGCTTACTTAGCACATATGAGACACTTTGCTTGGATTATCTCACTCAGTCCTCATACCCACTTTGTGAGTAGACGTCATAATTTTCTTGAATGAGAAAACCAAGGAGCAGAGAGTTTAAATACGTTGCCCAAGGTCACACTGTTATTAAGAGGTCCACTTAGGATTTGAATTTACCTCTGCCTCTAGAACTGCATTAATATAACACATGTCACATAGCACCTAAATGTGGCTGGTTCCAGTTGAGATGTGCTATGAGTATACATACTGGATTCAGAAGACTTAATATGAGAAAAGAATGGGACAATCTCATCAATAATTGCATTCTGATTATACATCTTGTACATCTTTAGAATATATTATTGAAATGAATTTCAACTATTTCTTTTTAGTTTTGAAACCATGTCAAGTAAAAGATTTAAAGCTGCATGTGTAGCTTATATTATACATTGACTGGACATCCCTGGAGTAGAACAAGAGTTCCTAGGGACCTCATGAGCCTTTGTTGGGTCTGTTTCTAAAGTTGCACCACCTACGTGGTAAGAAAGAAAAACAGGCCTCTGCTTTCAGCAATATTTATGGAGAATAGGAGTGAGGAAGGAACCAAACCCCTGTATGTGTGGCTTCAAGAAAACCACAGCTTTGCAGGTTTATCTTCACCAAGAGGGGGATCTGCTTTGTGGGGCTATGGCATGTGCTTCTCTAAATATTCTGATGGTTGAATCCAGCCCAAAAGCAAACATTTCAAAGTCTTTGGCAGAAGCAGTTTAGAGAAAGCCTTCCAAGTCATCAGGCCAGCAGATGATGTTTACTTCTTGTGACATAATAATCAAGTCAAATTTTATTTCATAGCAGTTACTTTCATGTCTTGAGAATAGAAAAATCCCTTGAGATGACCAAAACATCCCTGCACAATCCAAATCCCATCCAATTAATCTATGGCTTCACCTCTCTTGGAGAAAGCGGTGATTATTTTTTCCAGTCGAGACATATTCTTTAACCTTCCAAGAGGCTTCTTTCATTAACAGAAAGAGTATGTGTATAGGTGAACTTCTCTAAATAGATTCATTAGGGTCAGGTTCAAAGGAATGCAACCAGGCTCAGTAGAATGAGGTGCGAGCCCAGTGACCTGCAAAATGCTTGACAGGGACAAAGACTGGTAGAAATGGGTAAGGTGCGCCTTGCACAAATCCTCGGTAAAGTCCTTCTGCAACCATGCTTTCTTTGCCCTTGCCCCCCACTCCATGTTAGCAAACGTGAGGACGCTGAGACCAGGCAAGTTTCTACCTTAGTACTGCACAGAATATATAATATTTGGAATCAGTGGGCTTGCATTTCAATTTTTTCTTTTCTTTTTTTTTAAAGATATATTTATTTATGCATACAAGAACTGGGGTGTAGGCCAGAGGTGTGGGGGGTGAATATTCACCAGAGAACAGGCAGATCTACTGAAATACACTGCTGAGGGGAGCAGTGGGTGAGACAGGAGAGGTCTGCTGTGCCTTATGTGTCACCTCCCTGGCCGGCCAGGGATCGAACTCATGCTGCAGTGGCTGGTAATAGCTTGGTAGCACTGTCTTTAACCCCTGTGCCACAAGGGAGGCTCAATTTTTCCTTTCTTGTTTAGTTGTGTGACTCTGGGCAAGTTATTGAACTTCTCTGAGCTTGCGCTGATTATTTGTAAAATGTGGTTAACATAAGCTCAAAGGGACATACATTGTTTGATTTTATTTTTATGATGTTTTAGAAGAGACAAAACTATAGGGACAGAGAAACTGTGTTTTCCAGGGTGTAGGGCTGGGTGGGAGAGTTTTATTAACAAAATTTTGGTACCAGGGAACATTTGGAGGTGACTGCTCTGTTGCTTCGCTGTGATGATGACATAGTTTGGTGCATTTACTAAAGCTCATCGAATTGACTGTACAGAAAAAAGTGTTTTTCACTGAATGTAAATTTGAAAATATTTATATGGTAAAAAATAATTGGACTATCAAAAATGCCTCTCACAGAGTTGTTGTGGCTTTTGAGTTTACACGGTAAACAATTGAGAAACAACTTTATATTCCTAACTTGGTATTTCTATGTTAGCAGCTGCTGAATGGAAGTATAGGAAATAGAGCCACCAAATTTAATTTCAACTCCCAAAACTGGCAAAAAGGAAGAAGAACAAAATCCAGGGCTGTAAAAGGAATGCTGATGTGACAGCTGAAAGCAGGAGGGGCTGGGAATGGGGGAAAAAATCTATATATGCTTCCATGTGGTGAATTTACCAACAAGAGAGCTGGAAAACCCTCTTTGTCCTCCTTGCATGCCCATTTTATCTTCCACAGGGGCCCCCCTTCTCTGCCCTACAAACTCTAAACTTTCTCACCAAGTTTCACACAGATCTAGTTGTTTCTTGGTTATTTGTTTCAGGCAAGCTGCCAGCTGGCCTGATCCGCCCACTGCTACAGAAAACAAATCTCTCCTCCTTTCTCGTGTGTTACCGGCCTAACAAATAAACTACTGTCTAAGTTTTACGCTGAATCCTGCAAACGACCCAGTCTTTTCCACGCAGAGTGCTTTCTGCAGACTGGGATTTTCAAATAGATGAAATATGACTGCAAATAGTGGGGCTTGCAAAGGGTGCTTTTAGCTGTTGGGTTTTCATTAATTACCTTGGCTGCATTGCTCTTGGTTTCTTCTGTTTTGCCAAGGGGACCAAGTGGCTTTGAAATAGAATTAAATCTGTCTGAATGGTCCCAGCGCTGGTTCTCAGGGATTTCATAGTCACTTCTTCATTTTTTGGATGCTCTGAATTTTCACTGCATATATGGTGAGACACAAGGAGAGGAGAGATTTCCCCTCTCTTCCCAGTTTGAGTTCTCTTTAGCCTCTGTCTTTGGAGACAGGCTCTAGCTTTTGTGGCGTTCCCCCTACATTCCTCTTCCTTTCAAAAAGGTGATGACCCATGCACAGAATTTTAAGGTTCAAGCCTCTCTCCTTGTAAATGGGAGTTGGCGACTTAGGCCTGGTCTACTGATTGCAGAGGAGAAAATTAGGAGCGTAAGTGGAGCTGGGTTGTGAGGCAGCTAGTTAGAGGTATCACCAAATGTCTTGAAATGCTGTGATCTCCCTATCAACAGAGGCACACAAGAGGAGGCTTGATGGCTGTTGTCTGAAGATCTTTAAGAGAAGGTGGTTAAGCATCACAGAGGGCTTGGTACTTTCAAAGTCACCCAAGCCCAAGATTTTTGATTGAAAAATAAGATGCTGATTCAGGAAGGTCATGGAATCAGTCTTTCTTGGAAATTAGTTAACACAGTACCTAGCTGGATAACTTCTGTCTCTTCCTCTGGATCTATTTTTCACTCTTCTAGATTCTTTCATGCTCCACGATGCTGGCAGATATGAGTTAAATCCAGTTATGAGTTACACTTGAGTTCTGTACCCTCTGGCTTCCAGGTGAGTCTAGCAAACTAGGATTCCAGAAAAGTGATTGGAGGGAGAGAGATTGAGGTTGGGGTGTTATTCCCCCAACTCTGCCACCATGGATTTGATACTGATATATTTCTGGGACAAAGCTCTCTTAATCCCCATCCCATCTTGTGGTTCTACTTCTTCCTCTTGTCCTTCCCCTTGTCCTTAGGGATGTTTTTCTTGTTACCACACTGAGGTACTGCCCTGCCTCCACCATTTCACCTGTCACACCTTTGCAAGCTGCCCCTTTGATGGACTGTTCTCCAGCGATTCTGTTTGAGTAGGCACCATCTATTTCCTGGCAAGACCCTGATTAAACAAACACTAAACACCTACCCTGTGCGATGGAGAACACAGCATAGTTTTTGCCCTCAAGTGCTTTCCAGGGTAGTTATGGAGATAAGATGGAAATCTTGGGGGAAAATGGATATATTTTTGTTGTGGTGGTTGTTGACTACGTGAGCTCTTGTAACCCTAGGAGACGAGAACTCTGCCTAGATACATGAACTAACAAGACCAAATTCAGCTAAAAATAAAACAAACCAACTCTCACATGAATTCAATCAAACACATGTCTTATTTTTTGGCTTTCTGACAAACCAGATTGACCGAATGTTCCTTCTGGACTAGTTGTTTTGGCATGGTCTTCAGACACGGCCTCTGACAGCATCTGTGTACTGACAAGGTTAACTTTGGAAGAACGACACACAATGGAGACCAGTGGTTTTTGGCAGCTGCGGGGTGACCTGGGCGGGTCGGGATCAGAACACACATGTTGGGGCTGGATCCCAGGATAAGGTAGGGCTACGCCCTGTGGGACCCCCACAGCTGCTGATCACCCAGCAGAAGAAGGCTAAATTCCCTGATGAGGGAAGCACCTGCAGAATCATTACTAGAACAGAAAGTTAATGCCCCTTCAGGGAGGAGTATAGCAGGGAAGGAAAATGTACTTGGGAGGAGACATGTAGAGCAGGAAAACATCTTCACACCTACCCCCGACTTGATGGAATCAAAGTATTTGGTAAGTAGTGGGAGCACAAACATTTGTGCCTGGGTAGCTTGATTTTTTTTCTGTCAAGCTCCCTGTGTCTTCCCTTAGGCTAAAATCTATCAAGTCAGGGGTTTGTTCACTTTACCTTCAAATCTTCACACAATATCTGATGCAAAGAAGGTGATTAATAAATACTTGTGGAATGAAGGTGGAATAGGCGTGCCTTCCTTCACCTGTGAGATCATTCTTACTAATCACATAGTTTTGATGCCTTGTCCTTCACCAGACTATTTGTAACGGGTTCTACCTCCTGGGTAAAGTCTGAGGATCCTAGTGGTATTTGAATAAATGTTTATTAATTTTTTTTATTTAAGTAACATTACATTATAACACATGTCTCAGTTGTGCTTCATTCTAAATCAATATCAGTATACACTGCTTTAAAGTCATTGCTAAAAGTTCAATTCTATCCTTAACCCTACAACTGACTCATTTTACTGGAGTGCCCAGCCCTCCCTGTTCCCTTTTGGTAACCACTAATTTGGTCTTGTCATTTAAAAGCTTATCTTTGTTTTATTCAGTTCATTTGTTTGTTGGGTTATTCCTGATTGCTGTCCTTATCGAGAATCTATATTTTTTTCTAAGAAAAACCCTGGAAAATATCATAGTATGGCTCTTGAAAGCAAGAGATCCAGAGATGGTGAGGTGTCTTGGAGGAAATGTGAATGTGTTTGGATTTCAAGGCACTCACCATTGCTGGCCTTTCAGCAGTTTCACTGTGTCCTAGAAATGGGGAAGGGAAACTTTCCTTCCCTTAGTTACAGTCCTATCCTATTCTTTGCAACATAGAAGAGTATATTCCCTTCTTTCCTAGTTATTCTTTTTTTTTTTTTTTAAAGATTGATTGATTGATTTCTACAAGAACCAGGGTACAGTCCAGATGCACGGGAGGGTGAGAGGATTCACCAGAGACAGAGCGGGAAACAGAGCAGTCAGACTGATGAAATACACTGCTGAGAGGAGCAGCGGGCGAGACAGGAGAGGTCTGCCATGCCATGTGGGGCCCTTGCCGGCAGGCCGGGATCGAAATGGCGCTGTAGAGACTATAGACAGCTTCACAGCGTAGTGCTCAACCACCTACACCACCAGGGGAGGCCCCTTCCTAGCTACTTTCTATCAACTAAACTTGCAACCAAATTTCTTCATAACTTTTCTTTGATGATTTTATTTTTTTTATTCATCTCTTCTCTCTTTCCCTGGAAAGAGCTCAATGAAGGTAAGGGTAATTGTATCCCAGCAGCTAGAATATGCTGGGAAAATTGTAGATATTCAATAAGCTTTGTTGAATAAATGAGTCACTTCATAGTATTACAAGATTTTATATTGAGGTAAGCCACAATACTACATACAATTCTTTAGTACACAGCTTTTGGCATTCTCCTACTTGGATAAACAGGGAATTTCTAACTTCAGCCATTTTATCATGTTTGGAACTAATCTTCCCTCATGAAAAACATGATTCTGACTTTGAGGTGAGTCATCAAGTAAGTCTGTCCCAATCCTTATGATGCATTTTGCTTGAAGCTCCATAATATCCTCTGATTTACATTCATTCATCAGAAATACTGGGTAGGGTAGCACCTCAGAAAGTAAGGGGTATAAAAATCTTTTCTTAAGATTTCCCTTGGTCCCTAAATCAACAGTGACCCCTTATCTATCAAACTATCTGGGCACACAGGTGGACTACATTTCCCATCTCCAAAGGGCCACTCTGAATTCTCCCCAGGAAAAGAAAGTGTGAATGGGTGTTTCTACCATAACAAACAGAAGCTTCTGTCAATGACCATGTGAAAAATTTGTTTTATCTTGTTGTATAAATGCATAAACTTTTAATGAGGCAAGCAGTTGCTGTGGGGCAATACTATATGATAATGAAAAACATCTTTGGACCAAAAGAACTACAACTTGGTTCTACTTTTGTAGTTCTGATCTAATCAGCTGTGTGACACTTGAATTCTGCTCATGACGCCTTGAAGCTTCATGGGGGTAATGGAAGGATCCAAGAAGATATTAAAATATGTTCAGATTCTATAAACAGTAATGGGACAGGTAACTTGATTCCATAAAGTTTGGCTGAGTTTTTGTTAGATAGGGTTAATATAAATGAGATAAAACATGGTATACTGGAGAAAATAATACTTGAATAGCAAATCACAGCCCCTTAAAATATCAAATGACAGTGAACCATTACCAGTGTGCTCTGGATTTTTAAAAGAAGTGATTAACATTGAATGAAAAAGGCTTCAATTTATTCCTAAGAAAAAAGGGTAAATTTCTTAACATGACTATCAGGTCATGTATGATATGACTCCCTCCACCCCATGCCCCACACTTCTTGGGCCTTATCACTTTCTACTCCATAAATCACATTATTTGTGCCAGTTACAGTACTTATTTTGACTTGTTAAACTTGCCATATTTTCACCTCCAAGTCTTGGCAACCTCTTTTATTACTTCTTCTATCAGATATGTTTACATATCTTTCATGCTTTTAGGTCATGAGTCACTTCCTCCAGGAAGTATTCCTTGATTTCCTCAGCCCAGGTTAGATACCCTTTGTATCATTTAGCATACTATTGTCTATCAGTGATAGATACTGAAGTACAGCGGCATTATCACATAACAAGAAATCTGATATGTGCCATTCTCACTGGTGTGAGATACCGCATTGTGGTTTTGATTTGCATTTCCCCAATAATAAGTGATAGTGAACATTTTTCATGTGCTTGTGAGGGTGTATAGAAAAAGAAACTCTTATACACTGTTAGTTGGAATGTAAACTGTTGCACAATTTATAGAAAACAGTATAGAGATTTCTGAAAAAATTAACGATAGAAATACCACATGATCCAGCAATTCCACTTCTAGGTATTTATCCAAAGAATATTAAAACACTAATTTAAAAAAAAGTATGCACCCCTATGTTCACTGTAGCAGTATTCTCAATAGCCAAGACATGGCAATAATCTGAATGCCTACTGACAGTTGACAGCATAAGGAAGTAGTGCTCTATATACTTAATGGACAACTACTCAGTTATTATTATTTTTTTTTAAAGATTTATTTATTTATTTATTTATACAAACACTGGGTACAGTCAGAAGCGTGGGAGGGTGAGAGAATTCACCAGAGCCAGAGCAGGGAGCAGAACAGGCAGAAGGACCTAAGTACACTGCTGAAGGGAGCAACGGGCGGCAGGAGAGGTCTGCGCGCCATGTGGGACCCTCCTCTGGTGGCCGGGGAGCAGCCGGGGATCGAACCGGCGCTGCAGAGGCTGCGGGCAGCTTCGCAACCCAGCGCTCAACCGCTGCGCCACCGGGGAGGCCCCAACTACTCAGTTATTAAAAAAAGATGACTGCATGCCTTTTGTGACAACATGGATGAAACGTGATACGATTTTGCTAAGTGAATTATGTCAAAAAGTGAAAGAGATACCAGATGGTTTCATTCATACTTGGAATATAAATAAAGAAAACAAATAAACTGAAAAAAAAAAAAACAACAACAAAAATAACAGACTGAGGAAAATATGTTGGCTAACAGAGAAGAGGATGAAGAGAGGTGGGAGAGGGCCTCCCTGGTTGGCACAGCGGCTGAGCACTGGGTTGCGAAGCTGCCCACAGCCTCTGCAGCGCCGGTTCGATCCCCGGCTGCTCCCTGGCCACTGGAGGCGGGTCCCACATGGCGCGCAGACCTCTCCTGCCGCCCGCTGCTCCCCTCAGCAGTGTGCTTCGGTCCTTCTGCCTGCTCTGCTCCCTGCTCTGGCTCTGGTGAATTCTCTCACCCTCCCACGCTTCTGACTGTACCCTGTGCATGTATAAATAAATCTTTAAAAAAAAAAAGAGAGGTGAGAGAAATGGGTAGAGACAGTCAATTGATAGTAGTGAATAACACTAGAACCTTGGTAGTGGGTGTGGTATGGTAAAAAGACCTAACGAGGCATGAAAGTATACTCCTTAAACTTAGACCATATTTTAAACCAATGGTGAAACAAAAGCAAATAAAAGAAATATGGAGAGGCAGGGATCTAGGATTAATTCTATGATATAACCATATCAAGACTTGGGTTTGACTTCCTTGCCCTTTGCCTCATGGGGACAGGATGACAGCTGCAGGTCCAAATCATGCCCTCTCATGAGAGCTCTTGGCTTTTTTTTTTTTTTTAAGATTTATTTATTTATTTATACAAGAGCCGGGGTATAGGCCAGATGCAGCCGAGGGTGAGAGGATTCACCGGAGCCAGAGCAGGGAACAGAACAGGCAGACTAACGAAGTACACTGCTGAGGGGAGCAGTGGGTGCATCAGGAGAGGTCTACATGCCATGTGGGACCCTCATCTATAAACTAACCATTGATAGGGATAATGGGATGATTACAGTTGAATTAAACCCAGAAAGATTTATCTTTGGTTAGATGTGGAGATGCCAACAAAATCAAAGTGCTCTTCTTCAAGGACAAAAAGGGGAAATTGAAATGGTTGTTGGAAAGGTAACCAGTGGTATCTGTTACAAATCGCTATCATGGAACCAAATAAATTCCAACTTTGGAATGAATAAATCTCACAAGGCCACCACATGTGACATTTCAAAAGTCCCGCAAATGAAAGAAGAGTCTAGGTTAGAATGTTTGCCAACTGGTTTCTTCTGCTACAGCCTCATTGGAGATTCTTACCATTATCTTAGAATTCCTAAGACAAGGACACAGAACAATCTGCTACATTCACACCCTCTGGGTTACTCCATTGTAGAGGGGCCAGTGTGGTCACTTCTAAACACCAGGAGTTGTGTGCCTGAACTATTCCAGAAAAGCATAACCCTGTACACACTTTCTGCTCTTATGGTTCAAATCTGGGCCCTGGCCTCCTACTTCATTGGTATCTGAATAGTATCTTCATTTCTATCTCATCGCTTAAAGGTAGACTTCCACGTTCCAGATTTAGAACTTGCTTTGTTTGGCCCCACACTGTGGGGCAACACCTTCTTTAAACGCTTTTATACTGACAGGTAGTATTTTCCCACCAGGTTAGAACAAAACCAGTTTCAGAATAGGCCTTAGTCCAGCTAGTCTAGAGGAACAATTAGTATGGTTTACCTTCTATTACCCAGCCATGGCTCAACTCAGGCCAGGAACTACTTCAAAGTCCGACCTTTACACTTGGACACTGAATTATTCTTCTGCCTGTTACCTAGGTCCTTTTTATGAACTATTTTGAGATTCTAGGTCAAGGGTCAGCAAACCACAGCTTGTGGGCCAAATCTGGCCTGTTACCTGGTTTTGAAAATCAAGTTTTCTTGGGACACAATCTCACTTGCTCAGTTCCCTATTGCCTATGGCTGCTTTTCAGTTATAATGGCAGAGTCGAATGCTTGCAACACAGACCCTATGGCCTGTAAAGACTGAAATATTTATGCTCTGACTCTTTACAAAAAACTTTGCTGACCTTTGACTGAGAGGGAAAGAGAAAGTGAAAAGCAAGAAGTCTGCAAGCAAGATAGATGCCCAAACTCATATATAAATACTAAGCAAAAATTACAGAGAAGTTAGAATGAATACAAAGGAGTTGGAAGCGACCATTGTAGGTCAGGCTGTTTCTGACTGGGGCTCTGTCAGCCCCTGATTTATCTGGGCACTTTTCTGGGAACTGAAGCAGAGGCACATCTCCCTGGGAAGAAGCATTTCACTTTACAAGTGTTTGTGTTTCCAAATGAAAAACCTGGAGGTAGTTTTCTAAACCATCCAGTTTAACTGCTCCAGTCAGGGGTGTTTTATAATCTGACACACACATTCATCAGGGTTGTTTGATGGAGCTTATAGATGGACCATAAAACATTCAGCACAGACCCCTTGGTTTTCAAGTAGGAGCCCAAGAAAGACCACTGCAGAAAGTTGTTTATACAATTCAGATTTTCCTGGAAACATATGGTGGACGTCAGACAAATCTTTGTCACTACCTGTAAGAACTGATTTCTGCTGAAACCTAAGCTGACAGAGGTAGCTATTGAGGGTTCTGGTTACTTACTTTTCTTAACAAAAAAAAAAAAAAAATTCATAGAAGATAATAATTAGGGAACATTCTTATTTAGAAATTACATTAAACATGTGATGCCCTTTATGAAATCCTTTAATTTTCCCAATGATACTGTAAAGAAGGTGCTGTTACTCCATTTTCTCTTTTCTGAGGCTGAGGAAGATGGGCCCAGCACAGTGTTTATGGAAACTGGAAAGCTTGTTGAAACCAGATCCCTGGTTTCTGCCCCTGGAGATTCCTCTTCAGCCAGTCTGGGGTGTGCCCTGAGATTCTGCCTTTCTGGCAAGTTCCCACTTGGTGCTGATGCTGCTGGCCAGGACCACACTGAGTGGACTGACTGACCATTCAATGAACAGCTAAGTTGATGACCACTGTGGCAGGTCAACTCTCCAACCCAGGTTTGAGGGCATGACTATTCTTTTACTCATGTTGGTAACTCTTAAGAAGAGAGTGAAAGGTATCTAAACACATAAGAAATCCTGTAAAAAACTCAATGGATGATATTTCTCAAGCCCAAGTCTTTTTCAATAGGGGTCTTGCATTTTTGTATGTTTAGCCATCTTGGGAAGTGATATTTGGATCATATATGGTCACATAGCCATATTAATAATCTAATTGGCATATCACTTTGACCTAGAATTATAGGTGGAATCAAATTTGAGGGATCAAAATTATCAACTCTAAGGGGTCTCCCCTGGTGGCGCAGTGGTTGAGCGCTGGGTTGCAAGGCTGCCCACAGCTTCTGCAGCGCCAGTTCGATCCATGGCCACCGGCGAGGGTCCCACAAAAAAAAAAAAAATCAACTCTAAGAAGTCTTATCAAAATCATCTCACCTCTGGGTCTTTTTTATGTCTTTGGACTTGAGAAAGGATTCATTGCCACATGATCTTGCTCTAATAATTTCAGTTCTATATATCATGCTTTCTCTTAGCAAATGGAATGGAAATTGCACAAGGGGTACTTTTTCTTGCCCAATAACCTAATGTTGTACTGTGACAAAGTAGACAATGTTCAAGATTCTATGGGATACTAAGTATCTGGAGAGTATTGCACAGTCTTAAGGATGTGGGTGTTGCATTAAAATTTTGGGTCATGTGCAAGCATCTCTATTTACTATTTTGACTTTGCTCAAATTCCTAAACTGCCAGTCTTCCTATCAAGAAAATGGAGATCAAAATATTTTTATGAAGTTCTTTTGAGTATTAAATGTGAAACCCCTAACCATGGCACATGGGGAGCTAAAAATGCTAATTATAAATTATTATATACACAATGATATTACATAATTATATATACATATAATTATACAATATATAACAGAATTTACATAATCATATAATGTTAATTATTATATAATTATGTAATATAAACCAATATATTGTAAATATTAATTATATTATTAGAATATTATCTAGCATAATTATGAATTATAATATTAATGAGCATATTAAATTATATAATTGCATTGTATATATACTATACACAATTATAGATAATTATAATATATGTAATTATAACTTATTATTTAAGCTCTCAAGGAATGGGTTGACTAAATGTATCTTTTAATTTAGGGTCTCTGCTGAAGAAAACATGGGTAGCCCTGGAGGTATTAGTCAATATGTTAGCTCCAGACGGGGACGTAGTGACCAGGAACCACGCTCATTAGACTTTATGCCTTTGCTCAGATTATTGTTCTCCCTCAAATAACTCTGTTCTTATTCTTTGCCTACTGAGTCTTCAAGTCTCCTTTGTTATGAGAACTTCCTAGACCATGACTATCCTCTCTGGTTTCCTTGAACCATTTGGGTAAGCTGTATAGACAAATTTCTGCTCTCACCTAGGTTTTCTTCTCTGTACAGACTTGTCCCTCCAGCCAGAATATACTTTCTTAAGAGCTATTATTTATATTTGAATTGTTTTGTACCTGCCACACCACTTGATAAATATTTGAATACAAGTATGGAAAATAAAAAATGTAAATGTGTTCTTTTCAAAGAAGCAGGGTCCATCTTGTGACACGAACATGGGTAAATCCTTATAGAATAATCACTTGTTCAATTTTACAAACTAACATTGCATTCAAACCAGTGCAGGGGCAAAGTGTTTTTCAGGCTGCATCTCTCTAAACAGGTTAGAGAGAGAAATAATTCTACTTTATTGCCCACAACAACAACAGTTTGGCACCTGCACTGTGCAGACATATCTTAATGTAGATTCTGGAAGGGGCTGCAGCCCTAATTCACCTCTCCTTTTATACAAAGTTATGTTAAGACACATTTAGATTAAAATGACATATGAATTTAACAATTGAACTATGGGTATCATAAAGATGAGCATTAGGGGGGCCTCCCTGGTGGCGCAGAGGTTGAACACTGCATTATGAAGCAATCCACAGCCGGCTGCATGAGTTTGATCCCTGGCTGGCCAGAGAGCAACATATATGGCGAAGCAGACCTCTCCTGTCTCACCCGCTGCTCCCTTTAGTAGTATATTTCAGTCATTCTACCTGTTCCCCACTCTGTCTCTGGTGAATCCTCTCACATCCCACATCTCTGGCCTGTACCCCACCTCTTGTATGCATAAATAAATAAAAATCTTTGAAAAAAGAAGATGAGCATTAGGGACATAGTCTACAAAGCAAATTGAATTTTAAAACTATCCTTAGACAAGGCTTTATATTTTGATCTTAATACATGACTATCTAGAGGATTTTTGACTAGAAACAGTGATGTTGAGACAGGAGACAAGAAAACCAGGGGGCAGTGATTATGTGTTTGTGGGAGAAAATCAACACTCCCACCCAGGTCGATGTGGTGCTTTGACTTACCTGAATTAGACTGTTGTCATCTTGACTTCTTTGCCAGTAGTTACAGGAGAAGGAAGTTCCATTTTGTAGCTGTAAGTAGTTGTAGGTCACTACTTCTCAAACTTTCATGAGCACTTAGGGATATTGTTAAAATGTAGATTCTGACTCAGCAAGCTCAAGGAAACTGGCAACTCTGCATTTCTAACATTCCAGGTGATGCTGAGTCTCTGTCCAATGACCATGCTTTGAACAGCAAATAGGAAGAAGATGGTGGGCTAGTTGATGGACGATTGCAGAGGTCATCTAGCCTGGGTGCAACAATGAGGCATATACATTGGCCTAAAGGGAATGGAAACAAGAGCCTTTTAGAAATGAAGACCAAGGAAGGAGTTCAGTAGACTCTACTACAAGCTTCCTATCCAGCTTCTCTTGTCAGAGATGCCAGCTTAACGATCCCTAAAGAACACCTTCTAAATCTGCAAAGCAGTGACTCTGGAGAGTTTGCTAGTGGGAAGGATAGAAAATGAGTGTGATTGCAGGTCATCTTGGCTCTGGATTTCAGACAATTGGGTCTGCACCCACACAAGTGCTCTGACCTTGGGAAAGTAGTTGCTCTTGTGAAGCTTATTTCCATAGCAAATAAGTGGGGATGATACTGATAGGGATGTTGTGAGGACTAAAGAGACAATACATGCAAAACACCTCCTTCTCTGCATAGCAGATAGTAATTAATAAATTGTAGTTTTAATTTTTAAAATTTAAATCTGCCAGCCAAGAAAACAGAATAGTTGTTCAGGGAACACTACTGAGGTGTTCCTAGGGAAAGGAGGAGAAGAACAAGAAGACACAATTGTAGTTCTCAAGTAAATTCCAAAATATACCTGCAGAGGCAAACGCACACATGTGGAATGACTTAATATTTCCACAGTAACACGCCAAGACACATCACAAATAGAGTTATATAGAACACATAAGCCATCTGGAGAAAGCAAATGTTTAAAATGATATCACTAGAGACAGGAAAACTGAAGGAGTCCCTAGACAAAGTAAGAGCTGTATAAACTTAAAAAAATGTTTCATTTTTTAGCAGGATATTGACAAGAGCTGCTGTCATATGGAAACTATTTTTTTGGAAACACCTGGCAGGACTAATTTGGAAGATTGATATTGTTTTCATCCAGATTTAACACACGACAAAACACAAGGTGTGTTTGAGAATAAAACTGGCCATAGATTCAAACACTAAAGATAATCATTCCCATATTATTATGGTCTGAAGGAGCTTTTTGGGTGACATGCCACCATTTGAAAAGAACCCAAAGAAAGTTTTGTGAGGTTCCCAATAGTCTGAATGGTCTCTCCTGATATTTTTTCTCATAAATGCAACTGTCCCCCTAAAGTTGTAATAAAAGCTTATTACATTCATAAAAATCCTCTATTATTTTATTTTGTGATTAAATGTGACCATTTTCCTGGTCCCATAGACTGCCTGACTGCACCAGTGGCAGACTGCAGCTCCTGAAGATGATGGGGTCAGGAGTCTTTGGGGAACAAGCACTGTGGATGTTATTGTTCTAGTCTCCGTGCAGAGTCTATAGATGTATATGGCCATTCACCCTGGAGAAAATCACAGCGTAAGAATCAAACTTAATAGCTGGTCACAATTTGGTTCCACCTACTAGATGGCACTATTTATAGCTACTTCAAGTATGTTTTTCAGAATATGGTGAAGAATCACTGTCTTAGTTTTATTAAGGAAAATGTTAAATTTCATCTTAAAAAGAAGTCAGCATATCTTTGCTATTGTAAATAGTGGTGTAATAAACATAGGAGTGAAGGTTTCCTTTCAAATTAGTGTTTTTGTGTCCTTTGAATAGATTCCTAGGAGTGGAATTGCTGGATCATATGGTGGATCCATTTTTAGTGTTCCAAGGAGAAATGTTGGCAGAACTATGGGGACTACAATGATTTAAGAAAAAAAAATTTAATTAATAAAAAATTTTAAAAAATAAGGCAGCTATTT
This sequence comes from Talpa occidentalis, assembly GCF_014898055.3. Classification (NCBI taxonomy): domain Eukaryota; kingdom Metazoa; phylum Chordata; class Mammalia; order Eulipotyphla; family Talpidae; genus Talpa; species Talpa occidentalis. The sequence continues at coordinate 48,666,227 of NW_023600993.1, forward strand.
TCACTACCTCTTCTTTCTCTTTCTACTTAAGGAACTATTTGCAAGCTTTTCTCCTCTCTTTTCCTTTTTTACTTGACAACTGTCTAGAGCTTCCCTGGATATTTAACAGCCACTACAGGCAGATACAAAAATAGACCTATTTTCAAAATAATATAGTAACTACCAAGTTACATTTATACCAAGTTAGGGAAGCATGGAGACAGACACCCATCATCTAAAAGAGGAGATAATATCTGAACTTAGTCCTAAATGAGGAATAGTTCATTATAAAGTACACGAATAAAATAATCAGATAATGCAAGTAACTACTTGCATCAAACTTAGCACTACAGTAATCTATATCAAATAGAAAGAAAAGTCAAACCAATTCAGTATTTCCTGGTCTAGAAAATATCAATCTATTGATACACAGGGATAATTTGTATTTATCAAAAGCTACCACTCAGGACTGTTCAGAGGTTTCTTGTGAAACCTAGGAAACTTCTTAGGGACTATCAGGGTTTCATTGTATAGATGGAACACTTGAATCTTAGAGAAGTTGAGTAACTTCTATGATTACTGGAAGGCTACAAATAATTTTGTGTTTCTTTTGGAAAAGTCTGCATGCTTCTGATTTATTTTTTAAGAGAATTTGCCCTAATCAGACAGGATCCACAGAAGGAGAGGTGGCTTTATATTTTCTGATGTTTGTTGGGTGTAAAGAATGTTCTGAGCATCTGGACTATACCATCTCTATGTGTCCCACTCGATGTGCTTTTCCCAACACAAACTTGCCCTATTTTATTTCTAGTCACATAGACTTTCTCAGAAAACAACCCACTTTATCATAAGTCATAATGCTGGTGCAGGAGTACACTAGAAATGATACAGGGCAGCAAGGGACACTAAACTGGCCAAGGACAGTGCCCAAATAGTTTTCCAGTCACTGTTTAAGTTCTTTACCTGTGTACAGTTTCAAGACTGAGTCATAGGGCAAGCAGATAGCTTCTAGGGTCAGAATAAAATAGGAAAAGCCTCAGAGGAATAAGGAAGACTCCAGAGATAAGGACAACAAATTCCAAAGGGGACTAATCAAACACCCCAGGACTGGAGGCAACAGAACATTCAGGAATAAGGATTATAAAGATAAAGTACTCTCTAAGGTAAGGGCTGAAATGCAAGGTGTAATTCTGGGTACAGAGACATTAAGGAAAAAGTGAGTGAGACCACCAAGAACTAACTAATCACAAAGAGAATGATGGGGCTTTAGAATAATGAGGGAAAGAAGGTATATATTCCCTGAGGCAATACTCTACTTTGGTTTCCTTGCTGCTCCTGGCCTAGTTCCACCAGCCTGAGAGTCCCCCTTTATTTCTGTTCCTTTTCTCCTTAATAAACATTTCCTTTTATCTATTTCTCTAAACAAATTTGCCTCTTTTCATTTGCTTGTTTGAATGCTAGTTCCTGATGCAGCTTCGTGAGACACCAACCTATGGTGGTCTAGTGGCTGGGACTCAGCGCTGCCACTGCAACCTGGGGTCAATTCCTGCCTGGGGAAGTAGACCTGAAAACCTTAAATTATGGTATCAAGACTACTCAGGTTCAGAGAACAACAATAATGGGGTTTACTTAACAAACCAGGGAAAACAGGAGTTACTGAGGCCACAAATGGCTGTTTGCTTCAACCAAAGCAGTGTCCAGTGTTTTAAAGTCCTAAACACAATGGCTCCCAAGATGGTGTTTTCCTGCCACTGTGGACCTGGAGCATGTGGCAGCCAGACTAATAGGCTGAGATCCAACTAACAGAGGTAGCAGAAAACACTGCAGGAGATGTTCACCAGAGCTGCCAAGATGTGCCAGCACAGCACCAGACAAGCCACACTCAAAATAGCAGCTGCAGCAGCCAAACAACCCAATAAGCAGCCTCAGACTTGCAGCTCAGCAGGGCATGCTCCAGGTTTTCCTCTTTTTCCTTCCAGGCTATAACAACAGCAAATCAGGGAAAAGTTTCAGTTGCTCGGCTACCTGAAAAGCCTCTGAACTTTTCTTCTCTGAGGCTGGCTGCTGGAAACCTCCCCATGTTCTTCAGAGGCCCCTAACAGCCTTCTGGAAGATCAGTAGGGTGGGGGTAGAAATCGCTGACCTGAAATTGCTGAAGATCTGAAAATGCTGAAATCCCAAAAGCTGAATCCTGAGGGCTGCTTCTGCAGTCCCTTATATTTCTTGTTACACTCTACCCCAGGGATACTTTATTCGCATTTCATCTAGGGTTATCAATCCTTACCAGTAACCCCCTTCATGGGGTGCCAACTCTAACAGTCTTTGCCTTCAGCTCCATTACAGAAAGGCCCGATAATGCACATTGTGATTCATCTTATTTTCCTTTCTCTACTGATGAGGACTGGATGTCAGTGTGATGGAGGAAATAGAGGCAAGTTGCCCCTCCAGCAGGTTGCTTATCTCTGTAGACGCCATGATTTACAACTTAAGGAAATCACGATACTTCTTTCATCACTACTCGTTCTAGATTTGGGCCTGGCAGAGAGCTCAGAAAGTGTTGAACTGAACCACAGAGATCTAGAGATCCAGAACAAAATTTCCTATAGGGATGGAAATGTTCATTATTTGTGCAGTCACTGGTAACTTTTGAATACTTGAAAGTTGGCTAGTGAAACTAAGGAGCTGATTTTTAAATGCTATCCAGTTTAAAGTAGCCACATATAATGGGTGACTGCTGTATTTGGCACCATATTGCTGGATTAGAAAATCAGGAAAATATACAACATAACTTCAGCTAACACTGCTGTATGATACATTATAAAGTTAAGGGTATAAATCCCAACTATTCTCATCACAAGGAGAAATCATTTTTCTCTTCTTTTTTTTATTATTTTTTATTTTTTTTAAATAAATTTTATTTTTATATTCCCCATACAATTGCAACCCCCTTATTTTGACCCCAATCCCTCCCCTCCCCGCCTCCAACCCCCCATAGAGTGTCTCTGGTTCATAGTTTCTCTTCTTTTTAAATGTGTCTATATAAGAGAATAGATGTTAGCTAAATAGTATATGTAAATATATGTAAACCAAGTCATCATGATGTATACCTAAAACTTCTATAGTAATGTCTGTCAGTTATTTCTCAATAAAGCCAGAAAAAAATAAAACAATATTCTACTTATATATTGTGGGGAGAAATAATAGAAATAAAAGGCAACATCGTGATGAAATCGGATGACCTGATTTAACTGGCAGGTCATCACCAGCTGTCTATGTAATCTCTGGTAAGTTTACTTAACCTCCCTGAACATCAGTTTCCTTATCTGAAAAACGGGTTTAATGGTGACTACTTTTCATAGGGTGATCAAGTAGAATAAATGAGATAGCATAGGCGCGCAGACCTCTCCTGCTGCCCGCTGCTCCCCTCAGCAGTGTATTTAGTCGGTCTACCTGTTCTGTTCCCCACTCTGTCTCTGGTGAATCCTCTCACCCTGCCGCACATCTGGCCTGTACCCCGGTTCTTATATAAAATAAATAAATCTTTTTAAAAAAAGTCTTCTAAAAAAATGAGATAGCAGATATACACTGCTTAGCTTATGACTTGGCACATAGTAAATCCTCAACAAAGGATAACTTTCATAACAGGGTCATGATAAGCTAATTACCAAGAAATGGCATGGCCTTTGATTGCTCCCCTAAAGTGTGTCTTCTCTGGAGAGAATATAACTGTGCTGGCTTCTTCTTATACCCCTCCCTTTTTCTTCTTTAGAATATATATCAATTTAAAGATATGTTTCTTGCACATTTACTTAACCAATCTTACTTTTTCTCAGTTTTCTGATGGACCTATGGAAAGTTCAATGTATATCGGTATTGTTCTCTGGACTAGCATTTGAGAATAACCTTTAAAGGCAGTTTACCATATTTCTTGCTGTTAGGTTCCTAAGATGGCTCACATATCAACACATTTACCTTAGTAAAGCTCATGTGTTTCCACCTTGAGAAGTCCTCTCAAGAAGTTCTTTCTTGGTAAGTGGAGTTAAACACCCTGCATTAAGTGCCCATAACCTTGACCTCTATTTCTGCTGGAGTTGTATCTCCTATATATAGGATTGCCTACATAATTGGTGGGATTCCTCATTCAGAGATCATTTAGAATTTCAAGAAGGCAATATGGAGCATTAAGCCAGGTGTGAACCTGTTCTAAATTTAGGTTCTTTCTTGGCCTGGAGATTTTGAGATCCTGGAGGGCAAAGATACTGTGTCAGTTACCTGTCCCCCTAACAGTCAGTTCAGTGCCTGGAACCTGCTATATTCTTCAGGTTTACTGTAATAAAAGTGACCTTTCATTAGACACAGCTGAGGTGGCCTTCACCTTGCAAGTACACTCCACAAGATTGGGAGTGTCTGTAACATTTCCGGAAAAAAGGCACTTTTCTTACTTTCATCTTACCGATGAGGAAGTTGAGGCTTGGAGAGGTTGAGTAACTTACTCCAAGTCACGGAAAGAGCCCCAATTTTTTTTAAAGATTTATTTATTTATGTATATAAGAACTGAGGTACAGGTCAGAGGTGCGGGGGGGTGGGAGGATTCACCAGAGACAGAGTGAGGAGCAGTACAGGCAGATCTACTGAAATCCACTGCTGAGGGGCACAGCAGGTGAGACAGGAGGAGTCTGCTGCAGCATCTGGGTTGCTCCCTGGCAGGTTGGGTATTGAACTCGTGCTGCAGAGGCTGCGGATAGCTTCATAGTGCTGTGCTTAACCCCTTGTGCCACCAGGGAGGCCCAGAGCTAAAATTTATTTTTTTATTATAATTTTTAATTTTTTTAAATTTTTTTACATCATTGTTCATTTTAAAACATATTTTTCTTCCCTCCACCCCCTCAGGAGTAGTCCCCATAGAGTTTCCTTCACCAATATACCCGTGCACCATCACCTTAGTCCCCTGTGCTCCTCCCTCCCCCCCTCTGATCCCTCTCCCTCCTCCTCCCCTTCAGTATGTCTCTGATTTATAATTGTCTGTTTTTGCTTTGTTGTGCTTTGTACTGTTATTATTGTTTCACACTGATGTCTTATTTGGTTCCCCTATATTCCTACTATAAGTGAAACCATCCAATATTTTTCTTTTTCCTTCTGGCTTATTTCACTGAGCATAATTCCTTCTAGCTCCATCCACGTTGCTGTGAATGGCATGAGTTTATCTTTTTTGATTGCTGAATAATATTCCATTGTGTATATGTACCACATCTTCCTGATCCAGTCATCTATTTTTGGGCATTTGGTTTGTTTCCAGGTTTTACCTATTGTAAATAGTTCTGCAATATGGTGCAGGTGTTCTTTTGGATCAATGTTTTTGTGTCCTTTGGGTAGATTCCTAGGAGTGGAATTGCTGGGTCATATGGTAGCTCCATTTTTAGTAGACTGAGGAACCTGCAGACAGCTTTCCATAGTGGTTGGACCAGTTTCACTCCCATCAGCAATGTAGGAGAGCTCCTTTTCCACCACATCCTCGCCAACATTTGTTGTTGCTTGTTTTTTTGATATGTGCCGTTCTTACTGGTATAAGGTGGTATCTCAATGTGTTTTTTTTTTTAAATTTTTTTTTTTAATAGAGGCATGTTTTATTTATTTATTTGTTTGTTTGTTTTGTTTATACATGCACTGGGTACAGTCAGAAGCACGGGAGGGTGAGAGAATTCACTAGAGCCAGAGCGGGGAGCAGAGCAGGCAGAGGGACCGAAGTACACTGCTGAGGGGAGCAGCGGGCGGCAGGAGAGGTCTGCGCGCCATGTGGGACCCTCCTCTGGTGGCCGGGGAGCAGCCGGGGATCGAACCGGCGCTGCAGAGGCCGCGGGCAGCGTCGCAACCCAGCGCTCAACCGCTGCGCCACCGGGGAGGCCCTCAATGTGGTTTTGATTTGCATTTCCCTGATTATAAGGGATTTGAACATTTTTTCATATGCCTGTTGGCCATTTGCATTTCCTCTTTGTAGAAAAGTCTTTTAAGTTCTTCTGCCCATTTCTTTACTGGATTGTTTATTTTGTTTTGTTGAGTCTTATGAGTTCTTTGTATATCTTTGTGATCAGTCCTTTATCAGTTGACTGGAGAGCAAAAATTTGTTCCCAATCAGTGAGGTGTCTCTCTGTTTTGTTTAATGTCTCTTTTGCTGTATAGAAGCTTTTCAGTTTGATGTAATCCCAGGTATTTATCTTTTCCCAGATTTTCTTTGCTTTGGGTGATGAGTCTTTAAAGATGTTACTGAGATGTATGTCTTTTTTTTTTTTTTTTTTAAAGATTTATTTATTTATTTATACAAGCACTGGGTATAGTCAGAAGCGCGGGAGGGTGAGAGAATTCACCAGAGCCAGAGCGGGGAGCAGAGCAGGCAGAAGGACCGAAGTACACTGCTGAGGGGAGCAGCGGGTGGCAGGAGAGGTCTGCGCGCCATGTGGGACCCTCCTCCAGTGGCCGGGGAGCAGCCGGGGATCGAACCGGCACTGCAGAGACTGCGGGCAGCTTCTCAATCCAGCGCTCAACCGCTGCGCCACCGGGGAGGCTTCTAGTGTATGTATATCTTCTAGTGTTTTACTTATATTTTCTTCTATGTATTTTATGGTTTCAGGTCTTATGTCCAGTTCTCTTATCCATTTTGAGTTGATTTTTGTGCATGGTGAGAGATAGTGGTCTAGTTTCTTTTTTTTTGCATGTGGTGGTCCAGTTTTCCCAGCTCCATTTATTAAACAAACTGTCCATGTTCCACGACATACTCTTTGCTCCTTTGTCAAAGATTAGTTGTCTGTATAAGTGTGGTTTTATTTCTGGGCTCTCTGTTTAGTTCCATTGGTCTGTGTGTCTGTTTTTGTTTCAATATCAAACTGTTTTAATTATTATGGCTTTGTAGTATAGCTTGAAGTTTGGAAGTGTGATACCTTCTTTCTCCTTTGTTTTCATCAGTATGGCTTTGACCATTTTTTTTTTTTAAAGATTTATTTATTTATTTATACAAGCACTAGGTACAGTCAGAAGCGCGGGAGTGTGAGAGGATTCACCAGAGCCAGAGGTGAAAGCAGAACAGGCAGACCGACGAAGTACACTGCTGAGGGGAGCAGCGGGTGGCAGGAGAGGTCTACGCACCATATAAGACCCTCGCCAGTGGCTGGGGATCGAACTGGCGCTGGCGCTGCAGAGGCTGCGGGCAGCTTTGCAACTCAACTCTCAACCGCTGTGCCACTGGGGAGGCCCCATTTGTGGGTTTTTTTTTTTTTTTTTGTGGTTCCATATGAATTTCATCAGTATTTGTTTTATTTTTTTGAAGAATGTCATTGAGATTTTTATTGTAATAGCATTGAATTGTAAATTGCTTTTGGTAGGATGGCCATTTTAATAATGTTAATTCTTCCAGTCCATGAGCAGGGGATGTCTTTCCATTCCCAGAACCAAAATTTAAACTTAAAGATGACTCAGTGGTTCTCAATGATTTTGTCCCCAGGGGATATTTGGCAGTGTCTGGTTATCGACAGTTTTGTTGGTCACAACTGAGGGATGCTCCTGGCATCTAGTGGGTACAGGTCCCACTGCTAAATATTCTGCAGCGCCCAGTACAGCCTGGAACAAAGAATTACCCACCCCAAATATCAGCAGTCCTGACACCCAAGCCTACATTTCCTCAACTTCATTTTCCAGGAGCAGCCGCTTCACATTACTTTCTTTATTTATATTTCTTTAATGACTATAACCATATATTTATTTTGTTTCTTAAATCAACTTTAAATTGGTATTTCAATTTAATTTTCAATTTTCAATTTTCTTAAGAGAGCTAACAATACCTTAAACATCTATGCCCTTGAAGCCATGTGTTGGATGACCCCCTGCCATATATTAGACAGCCCACAAATATCTGATACTCCAGAGGCATCCCTGAAACCATTAGCTTGGCTCCTCTGGGTGACAAGCACGTTGACCCTGCCACATGGTGGGGGTTGTGATGAGCTCCATTCCTTAAGTTTCCTCCAAGGCCTGCCTTCTCACACAGGTAAATTTTCGCCTGGAGACTTTGCAGCTGAGACGGGCTTTGCCTGGACAAGCAGTGGCTGGTCTGGCTGAGGCAGTAACAAGCATCCTTGACTGTTTCTCTTGGTGTTGGCAGCTAATCCCTTTTCTGTTTATCCCCTCAGGAGCCCAGGCACTGGGCATGTAGCAATGGGATTTGAGAGAGAAAAAGTAGATGTTCCCAGGACTGTCATTGCCACAGGCATCACCCATGTTTGTGGTGGTGTCACTGATGTGACTCGGAGACTGCATAGACTTTCAGCTGTCAAGGACAGCCCACTGGCTCTAGTTCCTGAAACTGCAACCAACATTTTATAGCTCATGTTAGCTACCAGACTGGGAAAGTTCAAATCGCTCCAAAGAACCATCTCCTTCCCCTCAGCCTAATGCAGGAGCAGAGGTGATATATTTACAGTGCCTGGTAATATATTAAGGTTCTCATTGCTCCTATAGTCCCAACTTTATACTGGGGACCATCTTTCAGGTCTATTCTGCAGGAGGGAAACTGAGGAAGAGAGGGACTGCCTTATAGATTTTAATCATTTCTTCAACACTTTATTGCTGAGGGCCAGGCAATTTCAAGTGCTGATCATTTTAGGGTCATCCTGGAAGTCAATCAGGCAGCATCTTAGTATGTATTTGGTGTGTTTGCTTATTGTCTGTCCCTGCCAATAGACAGTAAGCCCCACCAGAAATTTTGTCTCATATGTTCATCACTGTATGCCCAAATTACGGCACATAGACACTCCTTAATAAATAAATGAAGTGCTATACTTTCCTCATCAGTAAATCTTTACATAAAATGTGTATCCAGAAAGCTCTTTTTTCCCCAATATTTATCTTTTTAAATTTTTATTTTATATATTTTTTACATCATTTTTCATTTTTGCACAATGTATGCATTTTCATCTTGGTTATATTCTCCATATAATTCCCAGCCCCCTTTTTTTGAACCTACTCCCTCCTTCACTAACCCCTACCATAGTGTGTCTCTGGTTTATAGTTGCTTGTTGATTTTGATTTTTAAAGGGCACCTGCCTCCCTATGTTTATAGCAGCACTATTTACAATAGCTAAGCTATGGAAACAACCCAAATGCCCAAAAATAGATGATTGGATCAAGAAGATGTGGTACATATACGCCATGGAATATTACTCAGCAATTGAAAAAGATAAACTCATGCAATTTGCAGCACCATGGATGGAGCTGGAAGGGATCATGCTCAGCTAAATAAGTCAGAAAGAAAAAGAAAAATACCAGATGGTCTCACTCATAGCAGGAATTTAGAAAACCTAAATAAGGGTCCAGAATGTTCTTGAATACAAATCTGTCCCCAAAAGAACCAGAAATATCAATCTTACAAATGCACTGACTCATTGATGCGATATTGCTTATTACTTTGCTCCGTCCCTCCTTTCTCCCTTTTTTTCCTTCCCTTGCTCACATTTTCATTCATGTAATATTCACTGGACATTTTTGAGTAGGCAGGCATTCTTAAAGTTACAGTCTTAAATACATTTGTCTTTTGAATAAAACAACAAGGGGCTTCTCTGTGGTGTGAAGAGTGAAGGTTTATTGGTGCTTGGGGAATTTGTTGAAAGATGGCATTAATACTAGAGATATAAGTTGAACCAGGCAGTTTACAGTAATGTCCTAAAAAATCACCCAAGGGGAAAATATGTAAGAGAAGAAGATAGAATCTTCCTATGATACTTACATGGTAGGAATATTTCCTGAACTAAGTCACAGATTCAAAATACACAACACAACTCCCATTCTATTGAAAAACCAAATGAAATGTTTCTTGCACACTAAGAATTTTATGTCAGTTGGTTATATAAGTTGTTTGGGGTCTGGGTGACAAAAATAGAATAGATTGGTCTAAAATAGAGGTCAGCAAACTGTGGCTTATAGAACAAGTAGGGCCCACAACCTGTTTTTATAAATAAAAAGCTGCCTTTATTGGAAGACAGTCATGTGCCATGGTGTACAACTTGTTTATGAATGTTCTCTTGCTACAAGAGGAGAATTGTGTAGTTTTGCTAGAAACTGTATAGCCGGCAAAGCTAAAAACATTACTATCTTCACTATCATAGTTATTTACTGTATATATAGACATATAACCTGACCCCTACTCTAAAGGAAAGATGTTTTGGTGCCAAAATGAGATCCTTTGAAAGAAAATACTCCTCATATTGAACTTGCTACACTGATGTTTATACACCTGCTTTTCCTATTAGTGAAAATCAGCCAACAGTTCATATCACTCCATCCTCAACCCCCAATATGTTATCTTTCTCTATAACTCTTTCTGCAATATGGCCACTCAGTTAATGATTTGTGATCATTTCCCATCAACTAAATTGTCGAATGATTAAAGTATTTTCACGATACTTTAATACTTCATGATTAAAGTATTTCACAGCTCTCTACTGTACTGCCCTTTTGTTCTTTCCTGCTAGAGCTGTATAAAACAATCATATTGACTCATGTTTATCCTAAGGCTTGACTTGGCATACAGCAGCCTTATAACTGAAGATTTCTTCACCTGTGCTTGTTTTGTGGTTACAGGTCTCAAAATGCCCATAAACTTGATTAAACATGTCCCTGCTATGCCTTCTCATTTCACATGTGGATTGTTTATGATTTTTGAGTTACATAATTCTTGGTTTCTCAATAAAGAAGTCAGCAGGTGGTATTCCTCTTTGTTTTCAAAGTTACCTCCCTATGTAAAAATTTGGAGCCAGGTGTCTTACCGAGTTTATCAGATCCAAGTATCTAGACCTTCCTTATAAACCAGCCCTGATTTTTAAAAAAATTTAAAATATTTTAAAGCTTTTGACCATTTCCTCTTCTGATATGAGAATGCAGAAACTGAAAGACAGGATCTGTTCCATTGTTTTGGTGGTAAAACCTTGCTAGGAATATACTAATTTAAACAACAGTTCCATTTTCCATTTAATATAACCCACACAATCCAATGGAGATTTTTTTTCACCCTTCAACAAAGGCGTAAACTGACATTCAGAGAGTCTCAGAAACTTACTCAAGGACACACAGCCATTGAGATGAGAGATAGGGTACAAACAGGTACTTTTTCCATTCTATTATTTGTCCTCCCGACAAAAGCTTTGCAACGAGGATTTCAGAGTTATCGGTGGTCATGATCAAGAGAAACGGTTGATACCCTGTAGTCAGAAATTATGAAGTAGTCTCTTATCTGACAGTCATTTAATGTTGACTAAAAATGAAGAATGCTGCAATAAATATTTCTGAATATATATCTGCCTATTAAAATCTTTTTTGAATCTGTGTATCTTTTTAGTCCATGCCATACATTGGGAGGGTTATGAGTTACATATGCTTAATTCACACTGCTTGAAGGTATTTCTTCTCTAGACAGAGATCCTTGAATAACTGTAGTCCTAATGCTTCTATTAGAGATAAGGAAGAAGAAAGTTTGACTATGATATCACATATGCAATGCATGTAGCTCAGGGGCTTGCACATAGTATGTGCTGAGTAAATAATAACTACTAGTGTTATCATCATTGTTATTTGTTCTTTTTTAAAAGATTTATTTATTTATGCATACAAGAACTGGGCTATAGGCCAGAGGTGGAGGGAATGAGAGAATTCACCAGAGAGAGTGGGGAGCAGAACAGGCAGATCCACTGAAACACACTGCTAAGGAAAGCAGCAGGAGAGACAGGAGAGGTCTGCTGCACCATGTGGGTAGCTCCCTGGCCGGCTGGGATCGAACTTGTGCTGCAGAGACTAAGGACAGCTTCAAAGTGCTGTGCTCAACCCCTTGCGCCACCAGGGAGGCCCGTTATTGGTTTTTTTGGTCCATGTATTCTTGCAGAAAAAGATCTGAGCATGGGCACAGACCTGACTACAGAAGATGTAAAGAGAACTGTGTTTGTATTCCTTAAAAGTTTCCAACTCAGCCTGTAATTAATTGTTAGTTTGGGAACAAATGGCCAACACAAGAACACATTCTCTTGAGACACACAGTGAAATGATAAAATGGTGATAAAATGTTAACATGTAGACTCTTCTCTTTTGGTGGCCATGATATGACCAGATGTGTTTTCTCATTTGTGATAACAGAAGGGTGCACGGCTTTTTTGGCATTTTATTCCTTATTATGTCTGCTTTGACTTTCTTATCCCAATTGAATAATGAGACACTTTGGGCTTTTATGAGCATTACTCTGTGGGTTATCAGTGGGCCTAAGAGTTCAAGGTCGTCACCAGATTAGTCCCAGAGCCTTGAACAGAAGCATTTTCATTTTGTCTGCTTTATCATCTTTAACTACTACACAGTTATAAAGTAAAAACCAAAAACAAACAACCAAACAGAAAAACCCCAAAAAACCAAAAAAACCCCAAACACCTAACACTAGGTGGTTTCTGCCCAAATCTATCATGGGTTTTGTGAGACTACATATAACTCCTTTTACCCTACAGTTTTGAACATCAGCTTCAGGAAACAATTCTTGCTATTGGTATAGGCTCAGATATATGACTGTTCTTTGCCCCAAGGTGTGATGGAGGCAAAAATAATACAATTAGTTTTGGACTGACAGAGGTGAGTAATATGAGCCAATTTTTCAGTACTCTAAGATCAGTATCTTTCATGTTTGTCTATAACAGAATTCATCATGTTTTATTAGCATTATAGAAAAATAGGGTAATGTCATATTTGATACTAGGAATGTTAGAAATAATAGCAAAAATGTTTTTCCCTGATGTCTTACTGATACCCAGTCTCAAAAATCATGGCACATACCTTATCAAATCTCTATCTCCTCCTTAGAGAACACAGGGAAGATTTCTGAATCAAAATCTTGTGTTGTCTCAAAGAAATTTATTTAGAAGTAATAATCACGACTTCTATTTAGTGAGCACCTATTAAGTGCTTGGCACCATGTCAGAACATTGGCACATAAATGCCTTCTATGTCCTGTTATTGAGAGCCTACTATATGGCAGACATCATTCTAAGTGTAGCCAGAGTGCCTGCTTTCTTAAAGCTTCTGACCTAGTAAAAGGAGACAACCAACAGTTCATAAACAAACACAAAAGAGTCAGTGCTATACAGAGTATTAAAATACAGTAATGTGGTAGAGAGAGGTTGGGAAAAATCAAGAGAGTTACCTCTGACAGTGATACATTCAAGCTGAAATCTTAATGAAAGACTTACATGAAGGAGAATTTAATCCTCATGAAAAACCTTTTAAACTTATTTTTAAGAAGAGAATGAAACTCCGGGAGCCTCAGTAACTGCTCCATGGTAGGGTTGGGATTCAAATAATGCTCTCATGTCTACCTCAACCCCACTCTCTTAGGAAAAAAGATCATGTGGTCTGTTCACAAATCTCTCTCTTAAGAGATAACAATAAATGTGGCTACCACAGGTGGGAGAAAATAGAGACAATAAGTGATTTGGGAGATGTAATCTTGGAATTTATTATTTCAGGTATGACCAGTCTGCGTGAAAAGCATTTGAAAAAGGAACAGGAGATGGCTTTTTTGGGAGCATCCAAAGGGTTTGTCCACTTGAAGAACAGGGATGGCCGACATCCAGGCAGGCAGGGCCAGGACAACTCCCAAGTGGCTAGTACCTGACTCTGTGGGCTTGACACTCTCCACTTGCATCACTATTGGTAACTACTTTGGGCTCCTGACCCTCAGGTTTAATATCCATTTCTTTAAGAGGAATAATCCCAGAAACACTGGATCCCTTTTGGGGATCTCATAACCTGCTTTCATTAGTTGCTAGCTTATTATCTCATTGAGCAAAATATGAAAAAATAATTCACTAGGTTTCATCCTTGCATATTCTGGATTTGTTAACCATGTATTTGTCCTGCAAGCCAGAGATTTATGATAAACACAACTACTTAGAGAAAGGGCTTATTTTTTATTCTTTGTGTCATCCATGAATTCATGTTAACATATTCACATTTGAGAATCTCTGATTCTCAACTCTGATTCTCAACTTTGGAAACATACAGAGTCACCCAATGAGTTTTACAAAATCTTACTAGTCCAATGAAATTAGACTCATTGGAGGTTGAAACAGGAGTTTATAATTTTCAAAGTTCCTCAGGTAATTCCAATGTGTGGTCAAGACAGAGATGTGCTAGTCTGGAGGTTCCCTCTGGCATAACCTGACAGAGCTAAATTCAATATGGGGACATTAACCTTGCATTGTACCTGTAGAAATGCATTCTTTCCAGTTCTTAAGCTCTGTCCTCTGATAAGAAAAGCAGTTTACATAACAGATAGAACTTTTACCTGCAGTTGTCTTCCCAGTTATGGGAGCATAAGACTTACTTGGTAAACTTGATAGAAGTCAGACTCTCGGAGTCTACTGTGCATTGATTGGTTCAGCAGGGCCAGGCTACAGCCTGGAAAATTCTATGTTTAACATGCACTTAGGTGATTCTGATGCAATTTGCCCTTAGTCCAACTTTGAGAAACTATATCTTAGACCATTGTTTTTCAACTAGGAGTGATTTGTTTTTACCTTTGGGTAACATTTGACAATGTCTGCAGACATTTTTGATAGTCACCAGTGGTGTGTGTGTGTGTGTGTGTGTGTGTGTGTGTAATGATGGCTAGGGATGCTGCTCAACATTTTATAATAGAAATGACAACCCTCACAATAAAGAATTATCTGGTACAAAATATCAATAGTTCCGATATTGAGAAACCCTACCTTAGATTAACATCTTCTGGAAATATTTCCTTTCCTGCTAGTCTCAGAGTAAAGGTATTACCCTCTTAAGAACTTATATAGCTTTTTCACATGCTAAAAATTATTATTTATGTGTGTGGAGGCCAACCACACAATGACTCTGTCTGGTAACCATACCTTCAGGAAGAAAGAAAACTAAGTGACCTAATTTTCGGCTTAAAAGAATGATACAAATCCTATAGACTTCATCAAAAAAAGACTCTTCATATATATATTTCACATTCACCAAATATTTCAGTTGATGGTGGCCCTGTCTGGGGTGCCTGTAGGGAAGTCAGCCATGCCAAAATGAGGACCACCCACGGAGCTCCACCATCACAGGAGGAAACTTGTTTGCCATGACTGCTGCAGTATCTGCCTACCAGGGGGCACTGTTGAGCAAACTAACAGTCCCTAAGCCAACCCTGAATTCCATGAAACCAAAATCCAGCAAATCACTCTACACAGATCGGTGAGGGCACTAAGCAAGGAAGTAGTGTTTTTTGTGACTTTAAAAATAGCCAAGTAATTACCTTAGAAGATCTTTTAAGAAGATGCACTTAACTTTACAGAGTGAAGCAATAATATGCTTACTTGTTTGTTGATAGACTCTGTCTCTATGTAGTCAGTAGACTTTGGAGTGTTGGAAACCCAATCAATATTTGGGTACTATGGAGTTACTGTGCTACTGAGTTGACTGTAGCTAAAAACAAGAAACTGCCCTTAGTGATGTTAACCTGACCACACTTTAAACTAAATTGATCATGTTAGATTTTCTGGCTTTGATTTTTGTTTCAATGTTAAAACATGGCCTGAATATTGTGAGGAAACACATTCATTATTTTTTCCATTTCGTGTGTTGGCGGACTCCATCAATGTCATTGATTCTTCAAATGTTACTTTAAAGATATTCACCTCCAGCAGGATTGCTGATTATGGAAGTCAAATCTATCACAGGTTGAATGTGAAGTTCAACCAACTTTGAAATTTTACTCTGGAGGTTAATCACCTTCATTGGCTCTTCTTTGCATTTTAATGTTCAGCCTTGGCAATATGTGCAAAAATGATCGGGAGTTATGAAAAGTATGAGATGTGTTTGTTTTAAATAGTTGGCTGGGTTTTTCATCAGCCAGAGGCCTAACACAGGTGTGAATATTTGTTTATAATCCAAACACAGTAAAGTAAACAGTCCCATTTTGTGCCCCTTTTTTCCATACAATGCTCTGAATATTTTCTTTGTGATGGTCAGTGACTTTGTTTAACTTTAAAAAGGCCTGAATGGAAAGGAAGGGCCTGGAGACTCAGCTGTTTGTACAAGGGCCTGAAGTGACTGACAACTATACTAAGCTGGGCAACGAGCCCTGACATCTTGTCAGCTCCCCTAGGAGTCAGACGTGATGTCCACAACGCACCTGTCAAGTGCTGACAGAAAAACAACTCTGTCACAGGTAGGCTTTGAGGCTATGTATGTGACCCCTGACCCTGGAACCTCTTCTGGAGTTTCCACTGGGTATCGAAATCCTTTCAAATATTTCCAGCTGGACATCTCCTTATGCTGTAATGGCAGCTCAGCATCTTAGCATTGGTGGTCATTTTTTTCATTTTTGCCATTGAATCAATATCTTTTAAAAATTTAATTGCATTTATTTGCTTATTTTTATTTTTAATTTATTTTTAACTGAGGGAATATTGGGGTACCTCCAGCAGGTATATACCACCACAGTGAAGCCACCACCACTTGCCCATATTCCACACCATAGAACATTTGGCTCCTTTCCCTCTTTGTTCTTACCCCACCTGCACACCATCCCCCTTGGTGTCTCAGTTCTGTAGTCAGCTCTCAAGGGTTAGTTTTTCAGCTTGTCTTTATCTGACTGTTAATTTAGTTACTTTATATTCCATATAGTAGTGACATCATCTGGTATGCATTGATCTTTCTCCTTATTTCAATTAGCATTATCCTTTCAAATTCCATCCACGTTGCTGCAAATGGCATAAATTTATCTTTTTTGATCACTGAGTAGTATTCCACTGTGTATATACACTGGAGGTCATCATTGAGGGAATTTTCCCCTTTTATCTTTCTCACCCATGGTATTAGCTCTGAAACTTTATTGGTAGCACAAACAATGGGCTGCCCTCATTGTCCAAAACTCAGCCTTAGCCTCCCACTTGAATCCAAGTGTTTTCCTGAAACTAGAATATTTTTGAGAGCACTCAGATTCCTGTCTTCATCTCAACCTTCTGAAACCCTGGAAGTATCCTTTATGACAATAAACGTTTCCATGCTATGAAGTTCAGTGATTTCCAAGGGCTTGTGTTGCTTTCTTTTTTTTGCTCAAGGGGCCACAAGAGAGAGGAAGCCACTCAGGCATCTTTGATGCCAAAATTTGATGCTAAAAAAACCTAGTACTAAATCTAAGACAATTTGTATATCTTTTGATCTTCATTTTGTATTAACATGATAAACACTACCAAAGATTATTTTAAAAAGAAGAAAGTGGGGAAAAGAAAACCAACACTGGATTAATCGAAAAGAATTCATGCCTAAAGCAATAATATTTCACAAAAGGAAAAGGTGTCTCTTTAGTCAGTATAGCAAGAAAACAAGTTAGTGGACTGATTCCATTTAGAGTAATAATTAATGTTTTTCATGGGGGGAAATAAAATTACCTTAAAACTATGTCAGTTGGGCATGAACAGGTTTTGAGAAACAACCTTGGATTGCTTGAGGAACAACCTTGATTTCAACATTTCTCAAGATAAACGTGTATGGTCTTGGCTAGACTCTCCACAAACCAACAGCCTAGTGTAAGTCAGAATATTTTCACTGTTCCTTCCAGAGATGGTTGCATTTTTCTTTGGCTTCTCAGATAGTCAAATTAAAGGATCAAGCATTTGCTAAGCCTGTGGGGGCTCAGAGCTCTTCTGTAGAAGTTGCCACTGAAATGATCTACAAATACCCAAGTGAAAGGAAAATCATGGACTGATTCTTTACACAGTATAGCATCATTTCCCTCATTTTACAGGTGAAGAAATTGAGATGCAGAGAAGTGAAGTAGCTAGAAATGCCAGCTCTCAACCAGGACTTTGATTTCCTTTTATCTAGTAATGTCTTTTGCTTAAAAGTCACTGCGTATTTCTAAAGTTAAATTTATACATGATTATATCCTTATGGGCACAATCTACTTCATAACCAGTGCTTATTTAGAAAAATAAAACAGTGGCTCATAATAATTACATTTCTGGAAAAAATAAACCTGAGTGATTACTATTGCTCTCAGATTTTTATTTTTTGGGTGCCATTCATGATAGTATCTCCTTGGGATAGTAATACTAATTCATGTCATCCAGGTGCTTGAACTAGCTGATACCTGTTCAAGTCACTGTCCAATCTGATAGCTGGAATGTCGTATTTGTTTGAGGACAGCTCTGCATGTAATAAACTTTAGGGACTGTTCGGCTTCTTTGGCAAGCCAAGTTATCTCCCTGTTGGAGCCTAGTCTTACTTTTTAAGCCTTTCCTCACTCTTCCTTTGACGATCCCTGTGAGCCACCGGCTTCCTTCAGTATCAAAATCAAATCAGACTAGTTTTCATCAAGGGACCCAGACACTGGCTTGGGCACAGAAATTAACCCAGCTCATGATATCAGAGTAGTGTCCCCTATACTGTTTTTGAATGTTTGAGTGTCACAATCTGGGAAATTGGGGTAGGCAGTGGGGGGTGGGGATGCAGAGAGGAACTTATAGGAACAATAGAAATGTCCTGGGGTCAAATGAAATTGTAACTAGGTAGCTGTGAATATGCTTTGTGAGACTATTTAGTTTATCTTGAGAAATGCTGTTAACAATTAACTGCAAAGCATGGTATACTATCCAAAGAAAATGAAAATAACTCAAAAAGTTGTATGCATTTCTACTCCCACCCCCATGTTCATTGCAGCATTATTTACAATAGCTAAGATATGTAAACAACCTAAGTGTCCACTGATAGACAAATGGATAATGAAAATTGAGATTTATATGTATATATACATATGCACTCACACATACATACATAGTATGTAGTACATATAATGTGTGTGTGTGTGTATATATATATATATATATATATATAATGTACACACACACAATGGGATATTAAAAAAAGAAAGAAATCTTGCCATTTGCAACAAACCAGATGGTCCTTGCGTACATTATGCTAACTGACACAGAGAAAAACAAGTTCCATATGTGCTCACTGATATGTGGAATCTAAAAAAACAAAAAATAAACAAACAGAAACTGAGTTTGTAGATACAGAAAACAGATTGGTGGTTAACAGAGTCTGGTGGGATGGTGGTGGGTAAACAGGCAGTGAGTGTTAATAAGTATAAACTCCCAAATACAAGATAAATAAGCTTTGTGGGTGTAATCTATAGCATGCAGACTACAGCTAACAATACTATTATATATTTGAAAGTTTCTAAGACAATATATGTTAAAAGTTTCAGTGCAAAATAAATTTTATAACTCTCTATGGTGATGGATGTTATATCTTATGAGTACCTTTTCACAATACATATAAATACAGAATCATGATGCAGTTGAAACTAATGTTAAATGTCAATTATATTTAAATTTTAAAATATTAAAAAAAGAACTTTTCCTTTTAAGATCACATAACTCAAGTCATGTCACTTTCTGCTCAATCTCCTTCGTGAACTATCATCCATAGCCAGCCTACAATTTTCCTCTGTCCTTCCTACCAGTAACTATTCAATTTCAGCAGCCCTTTTGCTTGATATCTAAGTACCCCACAGTTCTGTACACAATTCTTGGTCTTCCTGTACTCCAAAAACGTCATTTGCTCTAGTGACTCACAGGCTACATTTTGGATCTTGTCACCCAGAAAACCTCTATTCAATATGCTCCCCCTCGACCTCCCTCTTCTTGTTTTTCCATGTTCTTGCCCACAAACCCTCACCTCCTGGCAGACCCTTTCCTTAACCCACTTTATCCCCCCAGTCCTCTCCTGAGACACTTCCTTCTTCCTTAACCAGCTCCCGCAGAGCTAAGGCACAAGGGAGGTGTCTTGGGAGTAACTCAGGAGAAGTCTTCTTCTTCTTTTTTTTTAAATAATTACCCATTTATTTATTTATTTATTTATTTATTTATACAATCACTGGGTACAGTCAGAAGCGCGGGAGGGTGAGAGAACTCACCAGAGCCAGAGCAGGGAGCAGAGCAGGCAGAAGGACCTAAGTACACTGCTGAGGGGAGCAGCGGGCGGCAGGAGAGGTCTGCACGCCATGCGGGACCCTCCTCCGGTGGCCGGGGAGCAGCCGGGGATCGAACTGGTGCTGCAGAGGCTGCGGGCAGCTTCACAACCCAGCACTCAACCGCTGCACCACCGGGGAGGCCCAGGAGAAGTCTTCTTAAGAAGGCTCTGGGTCCCATCCTTCCCAGCCAGAGATGGTATGCTATAATCATCTTAAATATTGGACTTCCAAGTAAGGTTTCATTTAATTAAAAAAGGGGAGAGGAGTCCTGCTCATTAAACCTTTTGGTGGCTTTATTTTCTACTAGATATAAAACACAAACCCCTTGGCAAGGAGACTGTGGGATATGGCTCTATCTCCTCTCCAGCCTCCCTCATTTAGTGCTACATCCCTGGCACCCATGCTACAGTCCCACTGCCCTTCAGCTCGCACCTCTAGGTCCAGTGCTGTTCCATGCCTGTACCTTCATTCAAGGCCTGACTCCTCATTTTCAAAATTTCCCTTAAGTGCCACTTTTCTTGGTCTTCCTCATTATTGTCTTTCATGCTGCCTTATTCATTTCCTTCACACAAGTTGTCGTCTTCATTCCATTTATTGGCTTCCTCACTTAGTACCTGCTTTCCCTGCCACAAGATTGCAGTTCCCTTGAAGATGGCAGCATGCTTGTTTTGGTTAACACTTAGAAGCAGGGCCAAAGAGTGGCTTCAAGTCCCTTCAAATCCTTGGAGTGGGGCATTCATCCCAAACTACTCCAAATAACTAAGGGACTAATAGGAGAAACAGCACTTTGCTGTGCACAAGAGGCTTCACAGGAAGTGCCACAGCCCTCCCCTTTGCAGTCAGATGCTGCCTTTGATTTTGCCAGATAAGTCTCAGAGCTGCCCATACTAGGAAGCATGCAGGGGAATATTTTCGAATATTTCAGTAAATCTTTGAAGTTGAAAAGTTCCAGTCTAAGAAATAAAGTTGAGCTCCCCAAGATCAATATGAGCAAGACAAATAATTGGAGGTCAGTGTCCCACCCCTCTTCATCGTCCATCACTGACACACACTAATCAAGCCCAACACCAAGCACAACAAACAAAGCAAACACAACCTGCCTTCCAACACTTGTGCCACATTCGGTCTTCAGATAGGATGGATCGGGGCACCTGCAGAGGTAAGTGTTGAAGGAGTTAACTGTTTTCAGAATAAACTGTTTAATTACTTAAGTGCTTTAGGACACAAGTCAAGCTTCCTCAATTCATCTGAAAATAAGTGGCAGCTTTTCAGAAGGTTGGTATGGCTGTTGTCATAGCAGCATGCAATTGCATTACTGGACATACAACAGTAGTTACTTCAAATATATGAGACAGATTAGATATGATCAGTAGTTAAGAAAGCCAAACCCCAAGCAGAAAAATCTCAATTATATCCCTGTGTGTACATGGGTTGTCATGGCCACACCTTTGCTTGGCAAATGCATCCAAGTACATTTTCTCCCTAGGCTTCCTTTCTTCCCTTGCCTGAAGTGATTGTCTGCAGGTTTACAATGAAACATGGTGAGATAGAAAACATATGGTTTGTGTGGGTGTATTTGTCTTTCTGTGCAAACAAGATCTGAGTCCTTTAGAAGAAATACACAAGCTGGAGTTGGCTTCAGGCAAAAACAGGGTAGTACCGTATGGGTAAGAGAAGCAATGGTGAAAGTGGGTGGGTACAGGGTGCTCAGGCATGGGAGTTGGGCATCTCGGTGAGCACAGGGGCTAGAAATAAAATTGAGGTGAGGTAGAGGTAATTGTAGTAAGGGAAGTGAGTAGGATGATCCTGTAGTTACCTTTTCTTTTAAATGACTATCATAAGCCAGGTATTGTGTCCCTTGCATTGGTTTGCTTATTTAATTCTTTCAGAATAATATGAGATTATCTTATTATCATCATTTTACATGTGAAGACATGGAGACTCAGAGGTTAAGTAATTTACATAAGATCACACAGTGCCAGTGCCTGGGTTCTAATCTAGGATTAGAGGAGTGTGTACCTCCAAAGTTTGGGCTCATGACCATCCCATGCTCTGCATCCAGTTGTAAGGATAGTCAGGAACCTAAGAAAGGGAGGCTAAGTTTAGAGCTATAATTACAGAGGGACATTTCTTAGACGAAATCAAAGATAACAAGAGTCAACCGCTGGCAGCTTCTCTGAGGTTTGTCATAACAGAAAGACCTGAGGAGCATTGAGATTTTGAAAGGAAGGAAGGAAATATGTTCTGTTTTGCCTTAATGTGGGTATAGAATAAAAGAAGGAAATAAAGTAAATCTATGGCTGAGGTGAAGGATAGAAGACAAAGTAAAATAGGCAGGAAAAAAAAGCCACAAAAACTTACTGACTAGTTTACCAAATACTTAGAATTGCCTAGGCAATTCCATGAATCGTAGATGGGCAAATCTGTGAGTCAAGTCCAGGGTGGGATGCTTAAAGGATGTATTTCTTTAATGATACTTAATGATATTCATGATCATAGGAAGAAGGTAAGTAGATCTTCTATGAAAGAGGAGTCAGCAAGCACCAACGTAATGTGTAATTCATGCCTCACTGTAAGTAGAACAGAAACCTCTGATGCATTATAACCAATGCTTTTTCTACCTCTAGAGCTTTGCTATGCAAAGTGTGATCCAAGGAAGATCAGGATCACCTGAGAATTTCACTCTAGTTACACTGAAACAGATTTTTGCATTTAAACATGTGATTCATATAGCAGTAAATCATGAGAGGGACAGCCCTAGAATATGTATTGTGCCATTTTGGCAATTTAGTGAACTCCTACTCATTCTTCAAAACCCAGCCCAGTAGGGATTCATGGGAGAGATACTTTATTTACTTTAAAATAACACTGATTTACAACATTGTATAGGTTTCAGGTTTACAGCATTGCAAATCAACATCTGTGTATATTATATTATGCTCACCACTGAAATTCTAGTTTCCATAGTCTACCATATAACTAACTCCTTTAACCCAATTTACTCACCTTCCTCTCCAAATCCCTCCCTTTCTGGCAACCACTATTCTATTCTTATAAGAGTTTGTTCATTAGTTTTGTTTCTTTATCTTCCATGCATGAGGGAAATAATGTAGTATCTTTCTCTGTTTGCTTATTTCTCTTAGCACAATACCTGTTAGGTCCATTCATATTATTGTAAATAGCAGTATTTCTCCTTTTTAATAGCCAAATAGTATTCCATTGTGTATATATAACACATTTTTATTCACTAATCTGTCAATGGGGCACTTAAGCTGTTTACAATTCTTGACTATTTTGAGTAATGCAGTGATGAATGTAGGAGTACATATATCTCTTTGAATTAGTATCACCTCTTTTTTTTTAAAGATTCATCTTTCCATGCATACAAGAGCTGGGGTACAGGCCAGTGCTGTGTGGGGGGTGAGAGGATTCACCAGAGACAGAGCGGGGAACAGAACAGGCAAATCGACTGAAATACACTGTTGAGAGGAGCAGCGGGCGAGCCAGGAGAGGTCTGCTGCACCATGTTGGGAGCTCCCTGGCTGGGGATGGAACTCTTGCTGCAGCCTCTTCTAACAATGCCTGACAAGAAATAATTCTCAACACATTGTGATGTTTACTTGTCCTAGAGGATAGGAGCATCATTGTATTCTAATGTCAGTCAACAGTGTCATTTAAACAAAGAAGGTTCTAAAAGTATTTGATTATTCAATTTAGTTATTGTTATTCAATGTAAGTCCTTTTTGAACAATAGTTTTAAAATTTTCCTATGCATAAAAATCTGGTAAGCTTGTTAAAATGGAGCCCAGGTTCATAGATTCTGGGTCTAGGTGAGACCCAAGGATTTGCACTTTAAACCAACAGTCCTAAGTATTTCTGATGCAGACATCATGTAAAACTGGTTTAGAAATATATCTAAATTGGACTAAGGGATGTTGAGCTTCTGGCTTAGTGAGCTGCTACTATCCTACTATTATTGTACTATCCTCTCTGTCTCCCAAGTACCCAAACTGATTTAATTCATGACTAAAGGAACCATTCAAGTATCTTTGGCATCTATCCTCAGGTATCTCTGCTTCAGTGAAGATGCCTTTATAGAGAAATGAAAATGTTAGCTTATGTTCAGGCCATACCAGTGTGAGTTATTTAATTCTCACGAGTTACTCCACTGTTTTAAAGGTCTGCCTTCTGACACTGACCCAGAAGCTCTAAGGACCCATTCCAATATTCTGGAAACACATGAATATTTTCCACTTATACAGCTCTGATTGTGTGAGGCAATATATGATATCTGCCAGGCAATATATGATAGTTCATTGAATTCACAACACATGCTAAAAGGCAAGGGACACTATCCTCCTTTTAATGATAAGGAAACTGAGCCTCAGGGACATTTCACAACTTACTTGGAATCACACAGTTTGGAAGGGACCGAATCAAGAGTAACCCTGTTTTGTCAGATTCCAAAACGGCTTCTTCCTTCTTGTTTGCCAAGCTCTCTGTTTCTTTAACTATACTTTCCACACAAAATCCCACAGGGATTGGCACAGCTGGGGATGGTTATGATCTTTCATAATGTCTATTCACCACACTCCTCTTCTAAACTGGCTCTGAAACCATTTTTCTCTAGCTGTACAATGTATCTGTACCAACAAAATATCTGGAATCACAAAAATGATTTCTTTCTCTTCCTGAGAGACTTTTAAACTAGTTTAATTTTTCCCTTAGCTGGTGCTCTGCATCCACACATGCCTTTATTTTTTTTTTCTATATAGCAGTTTATTATAAAGGATGCAAATAAATAGCCAGGTGAAGATTTTCATAGGACAAGTTCCAAAGAGTCTGGAAAACAGGAGTTTCTCTTCTCCTGGAACCGAAAGATGTCACTATCCCAGCATGCGGATGCCTTCATCAACCCCAAAAAAGCTCATCAATCTTGTGGTTTGAGAGTCTCTAGAGTTTAATATTCAGCCTAGACCCCACTTTACCCACAGGTCAGTGGGTAGAACCAACCCTTATATATAAGTGTATAATTAGAAAACTCAATTATGGCCACTTGGTCTTCCTAGTAACTAGCTACATCAAATTAAAGAGCTTCTGCACAGCAAAAGAGACAATAACAAAAACAAAGAGAAACCCCACCAACTGGGAGAACATTTTTGCACCCAACACTAATGATAAAGGACTGATCACAAAAATCTGCAAAGAGCTAATGAGACTCAACAACAACAAAGAAAATAATCCAGTCAAAAAATGGGCAGAAGAGCTAAAAAGAAACTTCTCTGAAGAGGAAATGCGAATGGCCAACAGGCATATGAAAAAATGTTCAGCATCACTTGTAATCAGGGAAATGCAAATCAAAACTACCATGAGATACCATCTTACACCAGTGAGAATGGCACATATTAAAAAAACTAGCAACAACAAATGTTGGCGAGGGTGTGGAGAAAAAGGAACTCTTCTGCACTGTTGGTGGGAGTGCAAACTGGTCCAACCACTATGGAGAGCTGTGTGGAGATTTCTGGACCTACTAAACATAGAGCTTCCATATGATCCAGCAATTCCACTCCTAGGTATTTACCCAAAGGACACAGAAACATCAATTCCAAAGAACACCTGCACCCCTATGTTTATAGCAGCACTGTTTACAATAGCTAAGCTTTGGAAACAGCCCAAATGCCCAAAAATAGATGACTGGATCAAGAAGATGTGGTACATATACACCATGGAATACTACTCAGCATTCAAAAAAGATAAGCACATGCAATTTGCAGCAACACACATGCCTTTATAACCAAAGTGAAGACACATATTTTTGATTTATAGCAGCTGATCTAAATCACAAGAGTGAAGATAATATGTTTTTGCAATTGATTGGGAAGGCAATTAAGACATTGGATCAAGGGGTCTTGAATAATTTAATTGACTATTCAGAGTTCTCAGAGAACAAGTAACATAATTTTTGTTAGCTGATGGTATTATTTTGGGGGTAGGAGGAAAGAATGGGTTAAATAAATTGTGGCATATCCATAAAATGAGGCACTATGCTGCTGAATTTTTTCCCATCTACTATAACTATATGTAGCACACAAAAATGCACATAATAGACATATCCCTACCCTCATAGAATTTATTATATCTTTGATGAAGCAGAACAATGTAGATCATCCACATTACCATCAAAAGTCATTCAAGATATGTTGTAAAATGCAAAAACCATAATATCCAGAAGAGAGAATATGGAGAAAAAGTCTATATATTAGCACACAAATGAATTTGCCAGATGGTTATACCCAATATTACTAACAGCAGTTATTTTTGAAGACTAGAAATGAATTTAGGGGTGGAGGAATCAGTGGGAATGGTAGACTTTGTATGTTTTTTTGACAGGGGTGTCCAACTGCCCTCAAATTCCTTTTTCTGTCAATAAATAAAACAGAATACTTCCCAGACACCTCGTGGCTTGGTATACCCATGTAACTAGTCTCTGGGCAAGCTGTAAGTTAGAAGTATTGTGTAGGGCAGCTCAGAAACTTCTTTAAAGGGGAGGGACTAACCCTTTCACCCTCTTTCCTTCCTGCTGCCTAGAATGTGGGCTTGTGGTGGGACTCCAGAAGCCATTTTGGACCATGAGGAGATTGAGGGCAGGGGGAGGGGGGAGACCACAAACAGGAAAAAAGTAGTATGAAAGAGCATGAGTTCCTTCCAAACTACCCACCGTGCTGCTGTCTGCTATGGCTCCCATAAGACAAGTGTGGATACTTTAAGTTAAATTAATTTAAACTGCACAAAATAAAAATTCAGTTCCTCAGATCCACTGGCTACATTTCAAGATCTCAATAGCTACCTGTGGCATCTAGTGGCTACAGAATCAGACAAACACAGATAGCAGAATGTCTCCATTGCTGCAGGAAGTTCTGCTGAACAGTGCTCCTCTCATGCTTGCTTCCAGACTACATGAGAGAATAAATCCCCATATACTCATGTCTCTGCTAATTGCACCTGAGTTAAACACATACTAGACTAATTCTTTCATTTACAAGAGTGTATATCAGTTTTATGACATAAAATGAGTGTAGTTTTAAATACACAATGAAACATCAAATATGGATTAAAACAAATAAAGAGCTACTATAAATTATCTGGTATATTTTTTAAAAAGGAGAATACTTTATCAAAATTTTATGCATTTTTAAAAACCTTAGGTATAAAAGAGATTGGAAGAATTATAAACCTTTAGATTTGTTTCTTGCTGCAAAAGCAAAAGGTTGGGCACCCACGTTTATATTACCTTCGCTTTGAATTGCTGTAGACCACACACCAGGTAAGGCTTATACATTTCTATAGAGTGTTGTCTACATATTCAGCTACAGTGCATATTAAGAATGTTCTGAGAGATACAGTTAACATTTACTGGAGACACTTTTATAAGGATAAGATATGGTCTGGTGCTCTTAGCTATTCATCAAACTCTCTGCTGTTTGCATTTTGAAAATATACAATGACATTACATTTTAAATACACTGAGTTATATTGAGCTGTCTTTGAACCTGCAGCAAAATTATGATACCATTGTGTATTTTTAAAGATTAAATATTTCTCATATTTTGTGTTACAGCAAGCAAACTAAAAGGCTTTTAGCATTCCAGGTCATGTAGCCAATTTCGACAAGGTTGTTTATTCTTTGTTCAGTGTGTGCGGGATTCAGGAAAACGTTTCCTTTCTTCCAAGAAGGTGCCACCCAGGTGATCTTTGGCAAATGAATGTCAATGCATATTCTGGTCTGTTTAAAAAATGCGACATATAAAACCCATTCACTGGGATGAGGTAGCCAAAGGCAGATAAACCAAGATTCTGCGGCAGATGCTTATAACAAAGCACACTTTGGTGTTCTTCTTTCAATAGGACACCAAATATAGTAAATCACTATGCCACCCCCACCCCTGGTCCTCTGCCAGCAGGACATATGTCATTTCCCTTAGTGTGTACGCGGTGCATGTGCTTATTATCTTTCAAGTCATGGTGATTTGACATATGTGCAGTTTTTTTGCATATTTTCATTTTCTAATTCCACTGAAAGTTTTATATGTACGTGGAGATGAGCCACACAAGTGTATTCTTAGCAACTGGTGCTGTTATGAAATCCCTTTTCTACCACACTGGGAAAGGAAGTGGTTTCAATTGTTGGCTTTATATAACAACCTCCTCCTTTTTATGTATGCCCAAGAAACAAAAGATGAAAGCAAAGAGTGATGGTTGAAGGATACAAGTTGGAGAGAGGGCTTTGGGTCCCGACAGTGACTTAACATTTCAGAATGTTGTATGTCTCCTTCCAGTTCCAACAGCAGTGGTGATTTTTTATCAAACGTTAGGATATTGGGCTACATCCATTCAACACAACACCAAGTCTGACATCCAGAAAATATTAAACAGCAATTAAAATTTTACTGGAGTCTTTTGAAACATTGTATAAAGGGGATTACATTACTAATCCCTGGAAACTTTATAAAGTCCCCTTGTCCCCTCTTTGTCCCATCATCTCTGAAGTGTAACCCACTCTTGCTACAAGCCGCAGCTCCCTAGCCCCAATCTTTCCTAACTCTTTCTAGCCTGGTTCCTTTGATTCATGCCACTTAACATTCTGCATCTGTTATTTTCTTTCTTGAGGATTTTATTCTTTCTAATGTTAAAGATTTCTAAATTTTCCAATTACCTTTCAGTGTTCTTCTGCTAACACCAGTAGTGACATAATCCAAGACCCTAGGGGATAAATCCGCTAATCCAGAAGTACCCAGAGAAGCAGAGGGAAGAGGAATGGCTGACTTTTTATATTTGTAGAGCTTTACTACAAAATTTCTTTTTTTTTTTTTTAAAGATTTATTTATTTGGGCCTCCCCTGGTGGTGCAGAGGTTGAGCCCCTGGCTGTGAAGCTGCCCGCAGCCTCTGCAGCGCTGGTTCGATCCCCGGCTGCCGGCGAGGGTCCCAGTTGGCCCGACAGACCTCTCCTGTCTCGCCCTCTGCTCCCTTCAGCAGTGTATTTCATCAGTCTGTCTGTTCTGTTCCCCGTTTTGGCTCTGGTGTATTCTCTCACCCTCCCATGCTTCTGACTGTACCCAGTGCTTGTATAAATAAATAAATAAATCTTAAAAAAAAAAAAAGAAAAAAAAGATTTATTTATTTATACAAGCACTGGGTACAGTCAGAAGCATGGGAGGGTGAGAGAATACACCAGAGCCAGCACAGGGAGCAGAACAGGGAGAGTGACGAAGTACACTGCTGAGGAGAGCAGCAGGTGTGGCAGGAGAGATCTGCTGCGCCATGTGGGACCCTCGCCAGGGGCCAGGGATCAAACCGGCACTGCAGAGGCTGCGGGCAGCTTCGCAGCCCAGCGCTCAACCACTGCACCACTGGGGAGGCCCACTACAAAACTTCTTAACAACCATTCTAACTCACCCCTCCATCTTTCAACCTTCCTGCCCAGGTAAACTCTGTTGACCAGCAATTTCACTAGAATCGTCTTCACCTCAACACTAGCCACTCACTCCCTCCCTCTCTCCTGCTATGTGATCTTGAGATAGTCACAAAACCTTGGTTCCCTAAACCTGAGGCATCTACTCCAGAATGTCTCTGAGGGCTGTCATACTCAGCGGTAGTGAGATTCAAGTCAGATCTACTGAAGAAAACACACCTGATTTGGTTAAAGTGTGCACCTGAACTTTGGTTACTCTTTCTCCTTTAATCTGTTTTTCAGTGGCACAAGTAATATGTGAGTATATATTCCTACACAAAATGAAAATGTTAGAGATAAGACTTAAATTCTATCTCTATCCCCAACCCAGGCAAATTTATCAAGATCAAAGAAACACAAAACTCCTCCAAAGTTATCTATTTGTTTCTTTGGGACTTGGAGCTGTACTTTTTTCCTGACAATTTTCTGTTTTCATACATACATGTACCTCCAAAGAAGCAGCCAAATAATGTTTTGTGAGGCTTTAAAATATATATGCACGCTGTTTCTGCACATTTTACTTCTCCAGTTCCAGATAATATCTGAGAGTCTCATCAAAATGAGTGCAAAAAGCTGGGCAAGTGTGTTCTTCTTCTTTTAAAAAAAAGATTCATTTATTCATTTATACAAGCACTGGGTACAGTCAGAAGCGTGGGAGGGTGAGAGAATACACCAGAGCCAGAGCGGGGAACTGAGCAGGCAGACTGACGAGGTACACTGCTGAGGGGAGTAGAGGGCGAGACAGGAGAGGTCTGTCACGCCATGTGGGACCCTCGCCGGGTAGCCAGGGATTGAACTGGCACTGCAGAGGCTGTGGGCAGCTTCGCAGCCCAGCACTCAACCGCTGCGCCACCAGGGGAGGCCCTGGGCATGTGTGTTCTTGATAGGCAATTAGTTCCACTATGAATATAAAAATAAAATATAACTGTTATGCTATGTTTACTGTTTTTGCATTTGCTTGTTTTGCTCTCAATCTCAGATGTTACAGGAGAACAGAGATCATTCTTTTTGACAGATGCAGTTTTTGACACAACCTTTTACATAGAGTATTCCATATAGCAATAATAATAATAATGATGCTGATGATGACAATGAATATAATAGTAATAATAATGCTAATACTAATAACTTTGATTTATGGACTGCTGACTATTTGCCAAAAATAGTTCTTACCTAATTCCCATGGAACTGCATGGAATAAGCAGCCAACACTTGTCCCATTTTATAAATGAGAAATCTTAGAATCAATATAAAAATATCATGCTTTACTTCATCTACTGCTGGACAATTCAAGATGTTTCTGATTACTTACTCTGACAAGCATGTTACCAACTCTCCAGGCATAGGTAGGATAGGTATGGGAAGGGGGAGGGTTGAAAGGTAAGTTTGTGTACTTTTAGGTTTGAGATGTTTCCAAAATGCCCTTGATGATCTATCAAAAAGACTATGAAGATTAAGAAGGGAGGGAGATGAAATGGGAGTTGTGGTGGGGGCTGGCAAGATGACCAGAAAAGGAAAGTATGACAGTGCACCCCAAACTCCCAACTTCATCTCTTTTCAATTTTGCATAAGGATGACTCCTGGTAAAAGCAGAAATTGTCCATTTTTTCAAAGTCCCCTAAACTCTTAGACCACTTCTTTCTTTCACCCTGTCTCTCCAGCCCCTAGGACCTTCCAGTCACCCAGCAGTGCATCTGGGCACCAGCTGTGCCAGCTCTGTTAGGCTTAGAAAAGACGTCAAGCCCTTCAGTATTTACTTTATTCCAAGAACATTAAGGAAGGTAGACAAGCCCCCATCCCTGTGCACCATTTATACAGATGTCAGACCATGAATGTGGGTTCATTTTTCATTCTTTAATCCACAGGTATGAATTAAATCATAACCTGCCTTGCTGACACCATGGCATCAATATTTTCTCAGGCTGGAACATGGTCTCCCTGTTCTTATCCACCATTTAAAAATAAACTTAACATATGGCATTTGTCTTATGGCAAAGGAATGCAATGTGTTTTTCTTGATATATGACTCAATTCAAACTCTAGGCAAAACTGTGATATTTCAGAGGAGTTTGCAGTTGGAGGAAATATGTTTGCTACCTTCCCCATGAAACAGACTAATTTCTTGAGGCAAATTTCCAGAAACTGAGATGTCCCAAGTTTCTCAGATAATTAATTGAGTTCCTTAAAAGACAACATGTGTCATACAGACTCCGGGGTAATGCTGGATCCTCAATGAGATACCCTAAAATAGCCAAACTAGAAGGTAAAGTGCATAAAAGTTGAGATTCTCCACAATGATATTTACATACTTTTCTCAAAGACCCTGTAATGCTTGGCCAATCATTTAAACACATCCCAAAATCACAGTATAAATGGAAGCAAAGGAAAGTGGACCCAAAATATATAGTAAAAGCTTCCAAGTGGAAAAAGCATTCAAATACAGGCTGAACAATAACTAAATAACCAAGTACTCTTTACTGCTTATTTTGACATTCCAGACACAAAGCTAGATCTTTGCCTACATGATCATATTCAACTTTGGAAATTGGTACTGTTATTAATATCATTTTACACAGGGAAAAATCAAGATTTAGGAAGCACAGTATTTTGTCCACTTTATACAGCTGTTAAAAAATAGAATTGGCATCCAAATTTACTTCTGTGCAATTCAGAACCTAGTTCCACTCTGCCAGTATGTAACAAAATTTTATTATTAGATGTCATTAGTGAGAGGGGGTTTTAAATCCCGTCTTCCAAAACATAACTATAATTGTGTGAATTGTACCTCTAAGCAAACTCTAATTGTGTGAATTGTACCTCTAAGCAAACTCTAAAACCTGCCTTAGTCCAGGTCTTCAGATATTTACCTGGTATACAAAGGCAGCTTAATAGTTGCTTGCTCTGTATCCTAATTTATTTTCCAGAATTATTGGGAGGGTGAACTTTCAGGGGGGAAGAATATCACATGATGAAAAAAATTGTGCCTGATTCTAACCTGTCACTCCTATAAAGGCCAGAACAGTGCTGTAAAGAAAATAAGCACTCAATGACAATGACAATGACAGCAATGTTAATTGCTGACAATGACAATGTTAATTTTGCTCTTTTCCTTCCGGGCTTGTCTGGTTGTTTCTGACCCTTTTCTGTGGGTCCCCACTGGAAGATGCTTTAGACTTGTGGCAGGCTTTGGGGCCTTGTTCTGTGCCATTCCCATATGGATGGACTTTTACCCACGAGGGGACGGGTAACTTTGGGTGCTTCATTTGAAAACTAGACTCTTTGCCTTACCTGTATTGTTTCCTAGTTTTATTAAAGTTCCTTCCCATTAAAAAAAAAAAAAAAGAAAATAAGCACTCAGTGGGCACCTATGAATGCCTAAATATTTTCCAACTCTCTTTTTCCCTTTCCTGACACAGTTTCTGAAATTAGGTATCCAATGTCATACCTACCGATTGGGCAATGTTGGAAAAGTGTTGTCTTTAGAATCTGGAAGATTTCAGCTCTATCATTATTAGCTCCATGACCCACTGTGGGAAAATGTCCTTACACCTTGGATTCCCTTAGTAGTGGTGTCTGCCCCAAGTACATAGGATTCTACAAATATCATTATTAATAAATTGTGAGCTATTTTATCAGCCATTCACACCTAGTAAATCAACACAACTCGCCATTTGCCCTGTGACTGTGAGGTGGGAACAGGGTATTCGGGGCAGGAAAGTTTTGGTGGGTAGAAGGAGGAAGTCCTCCTGGAGCACAGCACCTGCCAGGTCAGGCAGGTGGTGAGGACACGATGAGTGGCTCTGGCATGGAGGAAGTGTCTGTGGGAGGAAGGAAGCTCCTGGAGGAGAGGAAGATAATTAACAAGAGAGTAGAAATGGGCAAAGATGTACTTTATTGACATCACAATGTTGCTTATGTCCCTCCAGGGATCCAAGATGAGCTGTTGTGAACCCAGGTGAAACACAATGAAGGGATTCACTTATCTTCTGCTTACATCACCCTTGCCTGAAGCAATTTGATCCCATAGGTTTTGGGAATATTTTCAGGTGTCTATTTCTGAGAAACAAACTACTTCCAAACAGAATGATTTATCATTTTCTCTCAATTTGATAAGTTGGCAATGTAGTAGTTTGTTGGTCTGGCTTAGATCATTCATATAGCTATAGTCATCTGACAACTTGTCTGGGGCTGGAAGGTCCACGTGAGTTAAACTACATGTTTTGTAATTGGTGCAGGCTGTTGATGGGGGTGAGTGGGGAGATACTCAACTCCCTACCACATGCTGGCCCATCTTCCTCAGATGGGGCCTCCTCACACCTCAGAAGTGCCAGGCTTCTAAGAGGTAAGAACTGAAACCAGAAGGTCTTTTATGACTCAGGTTTCAGAACATGTACATACCCACTTCTGTCACATTCTGTAGGTCCAAACAAGGTACTAAGCCAGCACATATTGTAGGTGGTGGTACAACAGACCTCTTGGGAAGAGTAGAAATAGCATATCACAGTGATGTGTGAATAGGGAGGCATGATGCTTGGAACCATTATTCTAACAATTTATGCTAGGGTATATTCTTTCCCATGTCATTATTTCCAGAAAGTCTTCACCTTAATTTATGGGGTTTTGCCTAGAAATTATACAGTTATTTGGTTTTCTGGACCCATGACGACATTACTGGACTTTAGTTAGTGTGGTCTGCTGCTGACCAAAGAAGAGCAAAGTTGTGTCAGAAATGTACCTAGAACTTTCTGGATCTTTGAATTGGCTTCTTCCACCTCACTACTCCTCTCCTCTCTGAAAAGTTGTGGGCTAAATATGGTATAAGTCTATGATATTGACCTAAAGCATAAACAGGAAAAATGAAACTATTTTGACAATTTAAGATCATTTTTAGAAAGGGGGTCTAATTCAAAAGACTGTCTTAGAACCATAATATAAGTCAGCATTCCAGGGGCCCAAACATGGAACAGTATCACATATAAAGATACCAGAGTTATAAGTCATTCTAATCTTAACTTGCATCTCTGGAGAAACATTAAAGAAGACTCAATTCCTGACCCAAAAGACTGTTTCTTCTCAGTTGCAATTTTCTCATACCTGACTGTCACATGATCTCCTTCTCCCTACCCCACATTTACAATTCTGCTTACATTCTCTTTGTTATCGCAAAGGGTAGAGCCCTTTCTTCTCTTTTCTTACTTGTCCTTTTTCCACATGAGCTTTTCCCCTCTAGAATTGATTCTCAGGCAGCTCTGAAACAAAACTCTATTCTGAGTCTTCTTACCATTGGCTAGATTATGGTTTCTTCACTTTGGTACTAATGACTGGGTTCATATGATGCTTGATTGTGGGCTGTCCTGCACACTATGGGAAGCTTGGTGGTATGCCTAACCTGCACTCACTAGGTGCTGGTATCATTGCCCCTCAGTTGTGATGACCAAAAATGTCTTCGGATAATGCTAAATGTCTCCTGGGTGGCAAAAGAAGGTCAGTTGATTAGCAAGCACTGGATCATTCCAATCTGTATTTTAAAGGTTCTAGGGGATCAAGGACTGTGGCAAAAATGCTTTGTCTGAGCAATGGTCAATTTCAGAGTCTTCCATAATGGGAGAGTAAGGTAAATAAAGAGACTATATTCACATTTCATTATTTGTGTCTCTATTATAATGCCATGACCCAGCATTGTGGTTAGGGGAGAAAATGACTCAAATAGGAATTAAATCATGTATTCTGAGCTTGAGATAAGCTCAAGAAATGAACATGAGGTTGTTTCCCGGTACCAAGAAACAATCAAGGACAGTGGATTCAGGTCTGACATCTGCCACTTTATATCAGATTCAGCAGGTCTGGGCATGACTAGTTGAAAGAACTTTTCAGGTATTTCTCATATGCACTTCTGATCAAGAATCTCATAGCAAAGCCTCCATAAATGGAGGCAGCTGTGGTGTAAAGCATGTTAGGATGGTAGATGAGAGACCTAAGATCTCTGTTAGGTGGTTCACTAACTGTGTGACCTTGGCAAAGGCATCTCACCCTCTGTGACCCCAACCATGGGGTTTGGGCTAAATTAGTGTCTCTTGAAGTGTGGTTCAGAACCACCTTGGGTGTTGGTCAAAATGCAGCTAACTGGACCCCAACTAGCATTTAATGAGTTGGACTCTCTCAAGGCAGGGACCCAGAGGTCCACATTTTAAAAAAGCACCCTAAATTTTTTTACAATAAACATCTAGAGATTATTTCTAGGTATCAGACTCTATGATAGTTTTTATTTGTTGTTATAATACATACCTATGGCTAAGAGTTATTTTTATTATTATGCCTATTATGCCCATTTGGCAAGTGAAGAAAGTGAGGCTCACACTGATTAAGTGACTTTCTCAAGGTCTCAGGTATAATGAATCTGGGGAGCTAGTTTCCACCCCAAGCAGTGTGACTGCAAAGCCCCAGCCCCTGACCTTTGTACACTCTGCCTCTTTTGAATGGTGATTTTTGAGAACATTTGGAATGATTTCTAGGGCTCTTAACATTTTACTAATTTTGAGACTAATTAAAGTGATTCCAAACTATTTGCCTCCGTTGTAAGTAATGATGGTTTCAGGAAAAGGTAATTTTTGGGGCCCGGTGGGAAGGAAGAGGAAGATTCACTAAAATAAACACAGGAAGATCTTGGCTTCTAAAGAAGAGCAGTTTTTCTTATTAAGCACCTTTAGCAAGGCCATTATGGCTAATTCATTGCCATATTTCATTATAGAAACTAACTGAAAGGCTATAAGTAAGTACTTTTCAGTCAGAGGTTACAGTTAATTTCAGCTTCAATACTTATTAATGTTTTTGACTTAATGGTGACTGATCATAAAATTCCAAGAAGTTACATGGAGACTGGTTTGTGGGTTTATGTGCTCATTTTCTCTCCTCGATAGATGATTTCAAACAGCTTTATTGAAGAGTCCAGGAGAGACATTCGTTTTGATTTTCCTCATTAATGTTTCATCCATTCAGGATAAATCATGGTGAATACATCCCAGGCTGAACATTTGCAAGCAGAATCCGCAAAATAAAGTCAAATTCAGAAATAATCTGGTTATACCAATTCATCATGTCCAGCATTACTGGCAATATTCAGACAATACAATTCCTATTACACCTGCTTTTAGAAAAAAAAAATCTAGTCACTAACCCTAAATTAAATTAACATTTTTAGTGTATATAATTTGTAGTTCAGAATGAGCTATAATTATCATTTAGGGAAAACCATATGGAAAGCATTACCAGCCTTCACTAAGTCTTGGGTTTTAACAGTGATCCATGACTCAAAATGCTTTATCCAAACAGGTTGTAAATTCTGAGGCAAGTAAGATACATTTCAGTCATTTTTATATTAATTCCAAATGAAGAACTCATTGTCTTTTCAAATTATAATAAATTGGAGAGCAATTTCCCGCTAAACAAATCAAGGAAATTGAAAAATTACTTCTCTGGGAACTGTTTTCTATATCCTTTTTTTAAAGGCTATTTTTTTTTTTAAGATGTGCTTTTATTATTCTTGATGTGTATACTAATAGACATCTGCATTGCCAAACCAATTTTCTTCCTCTTCTTTAAAGTAGAAGGTGAACTCTAA
The DNA here is from genome assembly GCF_014898055.3 of Talpa occidentalis. Lineage (NCBI taxonomy): Eukaryota > Metazoa > Chordata > Mammalia > Eulipotyphla > Talpidae > Talpa > Talpa occidentalis. Next base: position 48,703,392 of record NW_023600993.1, read on the forward strand.
AAATACTTAATGTTCAATGTAATTTCATTCTGGGGGGAGTCTGGAGCCTGCAGTGAGAGCTCACATTTACGAACCTCAATTAATACTTAGAAAATTAGCTTCCAAAGCTACTATTGCCCTTTCTCTCTCTATGATGCACTCACGCCCTGGGGAACCACAGAACTGTGCGGGGAGACCAAGGCTTCACCAAAGCTGTGCTTCGTGGGCCCTCAAGAGTCCTTGAAATTCTTGGGATTATTAAATCAATCTGAGATTTTAAATAACATATATAATAATCCCATAAAATTGAGAGGAAATGGTAGCAAATGAAAGATGGCACTGAAATCTAAAATGGGGAGAAGAAAGAGTTGTTGCATAAAAGTCAACAAAAGGCAAACACAACAGCTTTAAAAATGATGTTTGCATTGCCTTTTGAAAATAGACCCCTTCCCCCCTCCCCCGCTCTCCTCTAGCCCCATGTAGGTACACAGGAACACTGACAAAAAAAGAAAAAGGTCAAATCTGTGTACTGATATTTCTTATTCAAACAATTCAGCAGACTATTTTAATTTATGCTGGACATTGACTGGGTCTCTGTTTAGGTTACCTAGACCCAGAATTCTCAGCGCATGTGACAATTTTATGCCTATTGATACTATGGAAATCGCTGACTTCATTTCATAGACTTCTGAAATGAGTCAGGAGATTTCCTGCTACTGGTTACAATTTCTCCAGAGACTGGTTGCTGAACTTTCAGGCCAAAGAATCCTCAGTGTGAAGGAGAGTTTGTCTAGTGGGTCTCATTTGGGAAAAGTTAATGAATTTAAAGGGCTTTTCTGAAGAAACCATGGGGTTCCTCTGAAGGATGCCTTATTGATAGGATATGGACTTGGGGTTGCCCACTGGAATTGGGATGTTTTCATTTAGGGGATCCCAAGAAGTTGGCACAAATCAAGTGACAGACATTTCCATCCAAAGTACCAATCAAATGATCATTGTCTGCCACAGAATTGTCCTGTTTTTGTAGCATACTTCTTTTGCCTCATTTTTACACCCTGGAGTTGAATGTAGAAGAGAGAAAACTAGAAAGAGAAGTTTTTATCAAGGAAGTAAGTAACTGTTACCATGGGAGCAACATTCTGCACTGATTCATCTTTCTAATGAATCCACCCAATTTGGGTCAATACTATATATTCAGACACAGATTTCGCAGGTTTAATGGTGAAAATAATCAAAATACCAATGATAACCGGGTCCAGTGTCAAATTAGATTGTCTTGGAGATCAACAATAGAGCAGTGTTGGTTCCAAAGCTGTGTTCCAAATGGAACTAGAGAAGGCTGACTTTAGCTAAGCTTAAATATGACTTGATACCACTAAACTCTCACCATTAGAATCTATGTAGCTTGGGGCCTCCCCGGTGGCGCAGCGGTTGAGCGCTGGGTTGCAAAGCTGCCCGCAGCCTCTGCAGCGCCGGTTCGATCCCCGGCTGCTCCCCGGCCATCGGAAGAGGGTCCCACATGGCACGCAGACCTCTCCTGCCGCCCGCTGCTCCCCTCAGCAGTGTACCTCGGTCCTTCTGCCTGTTCTGCTCCCCGCTCTGGCTCTGGTGAATTCTCTCACCCTCCCGCGCTTCTGACTGTACCCAGTGCCTGCATAATTAAATAAATGAATGGATAAATAAATAAATAAATCTTTAAAAAAAAAAAAGAATCTATGTAGCTTGGATGAAGACCATGAGAAAGCCCATTATTCATCTTTACCAAGGATGGCAGAGAACAACTTTACAGCGTTTCTTTTTTTTTGTTCTACCTCCTTCCAAATCTCTCTCTTTCCTTCCCCCTCTCCTCCCTTCCGTCTTTATTATCCTCTTCCTATATTAAGCATGACTCAAACATAGCAAAAATTTAGAAATACTGGGAAAAGCGATATTTTCCTGTTGATGACTCTCAGAGTAGTCATTCAGAGTGGTGAAAAGAGTATAAAGATTTTAGCCCATTTCGCCTATGTCTACAAAAAGTGCTTAGATTAGTGCCTGTTGCACAGCAACTGTTAGATATGTTTGCTATTATTACAATGATTACTGTTAGAAATGAACAAGAAGTTGTATAAAAACCCATCAGCAGAATGCCTACCACATGATATGTGCTCGATAAATGGTATTGGATAGAAATAGAAATTATTATAAATTAGGTAATAAAATACATGAATATATTATTATTGTCCTTGCTTGACAAACTTGTATTTATCCCCAAAAACCCCACCTTGAAATCACCTTCCAAAATATGCCTTTTCTGTCACCCCCAAATAGAATTAATCATTCTATTTTCTATAGTACTTGGGTCCTTACATATTATATGTACTTAATGGGTTATATTTTAATGAGTTGTTCACTGGTACACCCATTTTGTTTTTTTTTTGTTTTTTTTTTAAATAATAAATTTTCTTTTTATATTCCCCATACAATTGCAGCCCCCCCATTCTGACCCCAATCCCTCCCCTCCCACCCCCGCCCCCCAAAAAGTGTCTCTGGTTCATAGTTTTTTGTTGATTTTGATTTTCACTTTCTTATAGTTCTTTATTTTCCTGGTCCCTTATTTAAGTTTTCTAGATTCCTGCTATGAGTGAGACCATCCGGTATTTTTCTTTTTCTTTTTGGCTTATTTTGCTGAGCATGATCCCTTCCAGCGCCATCCATGTTGCTGCAAATTGCATGTGTTTATCTTTTTTGAATGCTGAGTAATATTCCATGGTATATATATACCACATCTTCTTGATCCAGTCATCTATTTTTGGGCATTTGGGCTGTTTCCAAAGCTTAGCTATTGTAAACAGTGCTGCAATAAACATAGGGGTGCAGGTGTTCTTTGGAATTGATGTTTCTGTGTCCTTTGGGTAAATACCTAGGAGTGGAATTGCTGGATCATATGGAAGCTCTATGTTTAGTAGGTCCAGAAATCTCCACACAGCTCTCCATAGTGGTTGGACCAGTTTGCACTCCCACCAACAGTGCAGGAGAGTTCCTTTTTCTCCACACCCTCGCCAACATTTGTTGTTGCTAGTTTTTTTAATATGTGCCATTCTCACTGGTGTGAGATGGTATCTCATGGTAGTTTTGATTTGCATTTCCCTGATGACAAGTGATGTTGAACATTTTTTCATATGCCTGTTGGCCATTCGCATTTCCTCTTCAGAGAAGTTTCTTTTTAGCTCTTCTGCCCATTTTTTGACTGGATTATTTTCTTTGTTGTTGTTGAGTCTCATTAGCTCTTTGCAGATTTTTGTGATCAGTCCTTTATCATTAGTGTTGGGTGCAAAAATGTTCTCCCAGTTGGTGGGGTTTCTCTTTGTTTTTGTTATTGTCTCTTTTGCTGTGCAGAAGCTCTTTAATTTGATGTAGTCCCAGCTGTTTATCTTTGCCTTCACTCTCACTGCTTTGGGTGATGTGTCTGTAAAGATGTCTTTTATGTGCAAATCACGTAGCGTTTCGCCTATATTTCCTTCTATATATTTTATGGTTTCAGGTCTTATGTCTAGTTCTTTAATCCATTTTGAGTTGATTTTTGTGTATGGTGTGAGGTAGTGGTCAAGCTTCATTCTTTTGCATGTAGCGACCCAGTTTTCCCAGCACCATTTATTGAACAAACTTTCTTTGTTCCAATGCATAGTCTTTGCTCCTTTGTCAAAGATTAGTTGACCATAAATCTGTGGGTTTATTTCTGGATTTTCTATTCGATTCCATTGGTCTGTATGTCTGTTCTTATTCCAATACCATGCAGTTTTGATGATTATGGCTTTGTAGTATAGTTTGAAGTCTGGGAGTCTGATGCCTCCATTCCCTTCTTTTTTTTTCAGGAGAGCTTTGGCTATTCGGGGTTTTTTGTGATTCCATATGAATTTCATCAATAATTGTTCTATTTCTTTGAAGAATGACATTGAAATTTTGATTGGAATAGCATTGAATCTGTATATTGCTTTTGGTAGGATGGCCATTTTAATAATGTTTATTCTTCCAATCCATGAGCAGGGGATGTCTTTCCATTTCTTTGTGTCTTCTTCTATTTCTTTTAACAGTGTTTTATAGTTTTCTTTGTATAGGTCCTTTACCTCTTTTGTTAGATTTATTCCCAAATATTTGATTTTTTTTGTTTCAATAAAAAAAGGGATGGTTTTTTTGATTTCTTCTTCTTCAGATTTTTTGTTTGTGTATAGGAAGGCTACTGACTTTTGCGTGTTGATTTTGTATCCTGCCACTTTACTGAACTGATTGATGAGTTGAATTAGTTTTTCTGTGGAGTTTTTGGGGTTCTCTATGTATATTATCATCTGCAAATAGTGATAGTTTGACTTCTTCTTTTCCTATTTGGATTCCTTGGATGTCTTTCTCTTGTCTTATTGCTCTGGCTAGGACTTCCAGTATTATATTGAAAAGCAGTGGTGAGAGTGGACATCCTTGTCTTGTTCCAGATCTTAATGGAATTGCTTTCAGCTTTTCACCATTGAGAATAATACTGGCTGTTGGCTTGTCATAGATGGCCTTTATGATGTTGAGGTATGTTCCTTGTATCCCAAGAATTTCAAGGGCTTTTATCATGAATGGGTGGTACACCCATTTTGATAGGTCACAAAGGATCTAAGGATAGATCTTTAAAGACAAGGACCACATTGTATTCAACATCAGAATTCTTACAAGCCATAGGGCAGTATATGACCAAGTGGTAAATGCTTAATAGACCTTTGTTAAATTGAACAAAAACACTAGGCTAGAGACAAAAGGAATTCACCCAACTTTATGCCCAAATGAAGATGGGAATGTAGAGAATGTTTTCCTTTTAAAAAAGTAATCTCAGGGGCTTAGTTGAAAATAGGCTGAGTGCTTACAGAAACGAGTGCCAAAAGCAATGTATAAGCAACCCAGGCTGGTGCAGCCCCAATGCTAGAAATGATCCCAGCTTCCCTCTTTGACTCAGCAGCTGCAAAACAGATGGCAATGAGTATAGCTTGGTCACGCTGCCACTGGACTGGGGGAAACTCAGCCAGCGTCCAAAAGGAAAAAAAGTTTTCTCCTGTGTGTTCACTTGAAAATAAAATTTTCTTTAGAGATTACCACCATGACACCAATATAATTTGGTGTGAGTTTTGGTACTCATAGGAGAAAAGAAGAGTCTAAAATCACTAAAAATAATCTCCATGTCCCCTGTGAAGCTGACATGGGAGCCATCTTGTCAAAAGATGTCCTTTCATCTTCCCCAAGGTCTTGCATTTTCTTCAACCCACAGAATGACATGATTGGGACAAATGTAGTCAGAGAGGCGGGGAGGATCCGAGCAGAGTTTTGGTCCAAAAATGTTTGATTATGGGACTGAGTCCACAAAATGTGCAATAGTTTGGCCCAAAGCCACTGCCACACAAGCAAAGCAAGCAGTTGTGTGGTACCCTCTCCCTCCACACTCCAGCACCCCTCAGGCTTTCAGAATGGTCTCTATCTCTACTCCCTGGTGGCAAGAAAACTCTCCAAGTTAGCTGGCTCTTGCTACAAACATATTTTGGGCCCCAGCCCCAGTCCACAAAATGAGGGGCAGTTTTTATCTTTTCTCTGGTTAATGAACTAATGTGATGCATCCATTCAAAATCAGCTGAGGGGCATATCAAGTATGTTGTGAAGTGAGGTGACATACAGAATTGAGGAAGAGGTTATCCTCATGGAACTCGCAAACTTGCTGGTGACAGGGATCGCAAACATGTGATTATAACAAGTTTTGAGACCTCTCCAAAGAAATACCTATTGAAGTCATTATTGACAGGGGCACAAGAAGTTGCATTCTGTTTAACCTCCCTGGAGAACTGCAAAGATGAGGGTTGTTGGCTACTTAAGGACATTCAGAGACTATGGAGGAGATTCGTAAGAGGTAAGGATTCTAGAGGAATTCAGTATCTGAATAGTATCAGTATCAGGAATTCAGTAAAAGAGCAGAGGCCAAATTTTTACAAACTTCAGCTATCAGTTATTTGATAGGTCTCAGGGAAATGGCTTGTTTGCATTGAAATTTTCCCTATGAAAAGTACTGGGTGGTTTGTAAGATTCTAGTGGATTTGTCTAGCACCAGCATCGTCTTAATTGCCTCCAGGTATTAGACTCTTGCACACATGGTTCCAATCCAGAACATTTTTCTGCCTGATAGCCCTGTGCCTGAACCTCCCATTCCTTGTACAGTTCAGCAGACAGCAATTCTGTTTCCACACTTTCTGAACAGTCATTTGTTCAGATTGCACAAGGATGTTCCAGACCCTATAAAAGATCTATATCCCCTGAGAAGTCAGAGGTTATAGCAGAGGAAATTCAAGATAGTCAATTGATGAAACTAAAAAAACAATCCAAAAGATCAATGAAACCAAGAGCTGGTTTTTTGAAAAAATCAATAAAATAGACAAACCCCTAGCCAGGCTCACAAAGGAAAAAAGGGAGAAAGCACAAATAAACAGGATCATCAATGAAAGAGGAGAAATCACAACGGACACAGCAGAAATCAAAAGAATAATCAGTAACTACTATGAACAGTTATATGGAAACAAGTTTAACAATCTAGAGGAGATGGACAAATTCCTACAACTCTACAATCACCCAAAGCTAGATAAAGAAGAAATAGAACACCTAAACAGACCAATTACAATTAGCGAAATTGAAATGGTAATAAAAAACCTCCCCAAAAACAAAAGCCCAGGACCTGATGGATTTACAAATGAATTCTACCAAACATTCAGAGACGAATTAGTGCCTATCCTTCACAAACTCTTCCAAAAAATTGAGAAGGAAGGGACAATACCAAACACGTTTTATGAAGCCAACATTACACTAATACCAAAACCGAACAAGGACAACACAAAAAAGGAAAACTACAGGCCAATCTCCCTAATGAACACTGATGCAAAAATCCTCAATAAAATTTTAGCTATCAGAATCCAACAATGTATCCATAAGATAATTCACCACGACCAAGTTGGATTCATTCCAGGGGCACAAGGATGGTTTAACATCCGAAAATCAATCAACGTTATCCAACACATCAACAAAAAGAAATATAAAAACCATATGATAATATCAATAGATGCTGAGAAAGCTTTCGACAAAGTACAACACCCATTCATGATAAAAGCCCTTGAAATTCTGGGGATACAAGGAACATACCTCAACATCATAAAGGCCATCTATGACAAGCCAACAGCCAGTATCATTCTCAATGGTGAAAAGCTGAAAGCAATTCCATTAAGATCTGGAACAAGACAAGGATGTCCACTCTCACCATTGCTTTTCAATATAATACTGGAAGTCCTAGCCAGGGCAATAAGACAAGAGAAAGACATCCAAGGAATCCAAATAGGAAAAGAAGAAGTCAAACTATCACTACTTGCAGACGATATGATATTATACATAGAGAACCCCAAAAACTCCACAGAAAAGCTAATTCAACTCATCAATCAGTTCAGTAAAGTGGCAGGATACAAAATCAACACGCAAAAGTCAGTAGCCTTCCTATACACAAACAATAAATCTGAAGAAGAAGAAATCAAAAAAACCATCCCTTTTTTTATTGAAACAAAAAAAATCAAATATTTGGGAATAAATCTAACAAAAGAGGTAAAGGACCTATACAAAGAAAACTATAAAACACTGTTCAAAGAAATAGAAGAAGACACAAAGAAATGGAGAGACATCCCCTGCTCATGGATTGGAAGAATAAACATTATTAAAATGGCCATCCTACCAAAAGCAATATACAGATTCAATGCTATTCCAATCAAAATTTCAATGTCATTCTTCAAAGAAATAGAACAATTATTGATGAAATTCATATGGAATCACCAAAACCCCGAATAGCCAAAGCTCTCCTGAAAAAAAAAGAAGGGAATGGAGGCATCAGACTCCCAGACTTCAAACTATACTACAAAGCCATAATCATCAAAACTGCATGGTATTGGAACAAGAACAGACATACAGACCAATGGAATCGAATAGAAAATCCAGAAATAAACCCACAGATTTATGGTCAACTAATCTTTGACAAAGGAGCAAAGAATATGCATTGGAGCAAAGAAAGTTTGTTCAATAAATGGTGCTGGGAAAACTGGGTCGCTACATGCAAAAGAATGAAGCTTGACCACCACCTCACACCATACACAAAAATCAACTCAAAATGGATTAAAGAACTAGACATAAGACCTGAAACCATAAAATATATAGAAGGAAATATAGGCGAAACACTACGTGATATACACATAAAAGACATCTTTACAGACACATCACCCAAAGCAGTGATAGTGAAGGCAAAGATAAACAGCTGGGACTACATCAAATTAAAGAGCTTTTGCACAGCAAAAGAGACAATAACAAAAACAAAGAGAAACCCCACCAACTGGGAGAACATTTTTGCACCCAACACTAATGATAAAGGACTGATCACAAAAATCTGCAAAGAGCTGATGAGACTCAACAACAACAAAGAAAATAATCCAGTCAAAAAATGGGCAGAAGAGCTTAAAAGAAACATCTCTGAAGAGGAAATGCAAATGGCCAACAGGCATATGAAAAAATGTTCAACATCACTTGTCATCAGGGAAATGCAAATCAAAACTACCATGAGATACCATCTTACACCAGTGAGAATGGCACATATTAAAAAAACTAGCAACAACAAATGTTGGCGAGGGTGTGGAGAAAAAGGAACTCTTCTGCACTGTTGGTGGGAGTGCAAACTGGTCCAACCACTGTGGAAAGCTGTATGGAGATTTCTGGACCTACTAAACATAGAGCTTCCATATGATCCAGCAATTCCACTCCTAGGTATTTACCCAAAGGACACAGAAACATCAATTCCAAAGAGCACCTGCACCCCTATGTTTATAGCAGCACTGTTTACAATAGCTAAGCTTTGGAAACAACCCAAATGCCCAAAAATAGATGACTGGATCAAGAAGATGTGGTATATATATACCATGGAATATTACTCAGCATTCAAAAAAGATAAACACATGCAATTTGCAGCAACATGGATGGCGCTGGAAGGGATCATGCTCAGCGAAATAAGCCAAAAAGAAAAAGAAAAATACCGGATGGTCTCACTCATAGCAGGAATCCAGAAAACTTAAATAAGGGACCAGGAAAATGAATAACTATAAGAAAGTGAAAATCAAAATCAACAAAAAACTATGAACCAGAGACACTTTTAGGGGGGCGGGGGTGGGAGGGGAGGGATTGGGGTCAGAATGGGGGGGCTGCAATTGTATGGGGAATATAACAATAAAATTTATTAAAAAAAAAAAAAAAAAAAAAAGATAGTCAATTGGGAGACCGAGTGGCCCTGACCTCCAACCATAAACCCTGCTATCACAACAAAGGCAGAAAGGGTGTACAAAATGGTGCAGGGACAGAAAATTTGGGTACCGACCCTAACCTCTAGGATGGTTTCAAACTATAGTGGGTTTGTGAAAAGTAGATTCTTGTGTTCACCCAAGATATTCTGATTTGTGTCCTTCAGAGCGTGTATGTTGAAGCATCTTCTGCGACAAATATATTCATGGGCAATAAGATCATCTTTTATAGACAGCATATTGATATATTATGATGCTACTATCTTTTTATTTTGTTTCTTTGTCTTATCAACAATTCTTTCTCTTTACTGGGGATATAGAGGTGGGTAGGAAGGAATAGGATAGATTGAAAGAAAATGGGGAGAGACCAGGGAGAGGCTATCAGATAAAATAGTAATAGTAATAATAACTGCTATCTCACTAATTCAATACATTTCTATTCAAAAGAAGAATGTAACTTGGGACACATTTCTGACACCTTTCCAAAGTTTATAGGCACAACCAAGTCAGGAAATTCATGTATTCTCTTTGAGATGGAAAATTTGGGGGTATGCTTCTTTTCCTCATTATATTCTCACTATTTCCATAAATTTGGATCTTGGTTGTCTTTAAAGAAGGGAGGCCCAGTGGCGTAGTGGTTGAGTGCTGGGCTGTGAAGCTGCCCGCAGCCTCTGCAGCACCAGTTTGATCCCCGGCCGCTGGTGAGGGTCCCACATGGCGCGCAGACCTCTCCTGCCACATGCTGCTCCCCTCAGCAGTGTATTTCGTCAGTCTGCCTGTTCTGTTCCCCACTCTGTCTCTGGTGAATCTTCTCACCCCCCCCCACACTTCTGACTGTACCCAGTGCTTGTATAAATAAATAAATTAATTAATTAAAAAAATAAGGAAGGGAGGCAACTTTGTGCCTTGAGAGAACAAAAATTCAATGGACTTTGTGCCATCTTCTGGAGGCCTGATGCCCCATGCATGTCTTTACCAGAAACATAGCTAAGAACCTGGGGGGGATTAAAAGTAACGTATCCAGAGACTCATGGTCTCATTTTCCAGCAAGTGTAGCTCATACTGTGGTTTTCCTTGATCTCAATAGAATCTTAGCCTTCAAAGAACACTTGGCTTGTACATTTGTGCGTGACTGTCTGTGAGCTCAGTGAAATTCTGGGTCAGGCACCAAGTTACAGAACCTAGTTTGCAAATGGATGAAATAAAGGGTGGGAAAGTCGAGAGAATTTCCCTTTAGGGAATTTCAGAAAAATATTGTCCTGAGTATATTCCAAACCATTCCTAACACCATCTCTCTGGTCTTGATTTTTCCCTTAGCAGAGATGTTAAAATAGAATGACTTCAAGTCAGATAGGTTAAATTAAAATCACCACGTAGCAAAGATAATCCCTAAAGAGCAAAAATGTTTCCAAGCTCTAGCCATTGGTCTATTTATTTAAAACCAATAATAGATGAAGCAAAATTCCTGCACCAGAAAAAGATTCGACAAGGCCCTCAGAGGTCTTTTCAATAGGCTTTCTGGACTCTGATAGTTAAAAGATCCCAGTGTATCAAGAGTGACATTTCAAAGAACGATTTTATTTTAGTCACAGCAATGACTCACTGTGAGAACAAGTGGGACAATAGCAGCCCAAGGACCTGACAGTTATCATAGCAAGGAAGGGAAGTTTGACAAACAAAACCCTTTCATGATAATCTCAACAATGTAATCTAAATGTGTGTAAAACTCCACCTCAGAGGCTGTTTGCCAAGCTGAGGGACTTCCCAGAGGGCATGTAGCCCCAGAACTCTGTAGGTTATTTTTCCATGAGCTTTCTCCCTCTAAAGATGAACAGGGAAATTTCTTGTTTAAATTATATTTTGGAAAACCTTACTTAAACTTCAGAAATAGCAACAAACGTTGAGGGAAAAAAACTTTATTGTCAGAAACTGTTGGGAAGTTGTAAAGATTCTTCTGTTTACCCAAACTATGTGCCCCATTCTCTGTTGAAATTTCTTTTCTCTATTTTTATTGCCCTCTTCATTTTTTTTCCCCAAGCAAACTATAAATGCAGACAAGTACACCAAATATAAGTGTTAACTTTGAGTTTTATTTTATTTTGTTAACGAAGTGAAAACAAAATTAACCAGCACCAAGATAAATATTACTAGCACTCCAGCAATTGCCCCTGGGGCCCTCTGTGTCCCCTCTCTGACACCACACCAAAGATTACTTTGCAGCAGGGCGTTCCACTGAGAGTAATCCTCCTCACTCCTAGGTCATTTGGTGGTGTCTAGAGACATGATTGGTTGCTACAACTGGGGCCTGAGTGCCACTGGCCTCTAGTGTACCCAGGGATGCTGCTAAATATCCTACAATGCTCAGAACATGTCCCCTATAATCCAGAAGCATATGCCCCTAAATGCCACTTATGCCAAGGCTGAGCAAACCTGCTTTACCAATGGAAGCACATGGTGTTTGCTTTTGTCTGACTTTTGTTCACTGTGATTTCTATGAGATTCATCCACATCCATGTGTGTCTCAGCAGCACATTCACTCTCACTACTGCAAGTTCTCTCTCTCACTCCCTTGCTCATATTTATTTATTTATTTATTTGTGGGACCCCCCACCGGCGGCCAGGGAATGAACCAGCACTGCAGAGGCTGCGGGCAGCCTCGCAGCCCAGTGCTCAACAGCTGCGCCACCAGGGGAGGTCCCCCCTCTCTCATATTTTAAAGATTTTTTTTTTTCCTTTCTGCTTTTCACTTGAAGATATTTTTCAAAATGTGCTTGGTCTCTTTCAAAATTTCAAATCTTAATTCTATGCGTCTGCTTGAAGTATCATAAACATGGAAATTCTGGTGAATTGTGACAAAAATAATACTTATGGACTGGCTTGCTTGAGTGGTTGCTTCCCCTCTTTCCCCTCCCCCAACCCAATCAATAACCAACTAGCAGCCATTTCCTGCCAGGTTCTTGTAGGTGCTAAAGGGTGTAGCGATCAATAAGGAAATATTATTCTGGCATTTTTCTTTGGGTGCCAACAGAAGCATATATGTGATGCAGGATAGCAGTGGCACACTTGGGCTTAGAGTGGAGCTCGGTTGTGGATAGTAAGAACATACAAAGGATGCCACCTTGATTATCTTGTTGTCTGGGTTTCTCTTCACACTTTCCTTCTACATCTTTGTCAGTATCTGAAAAACCATTATCAAACTGTTGGAAAAAACAGCATATTTGGAGTCTCTGCTTAAGGAGAAGCAACCATCTCCCACAAGATACCTCCCAACCCTGCCCACCTGCTTCTGAATCCATGCAATGAATTCTACCTGACAGCAAAAATCATAAAGTCATTTGTTCATTCAGTCATGAAAGGCTAGAGGAGATTCCACATTAGCCTATCCCAAATGTTCTATCAGTTCTCAAACAAATTGTACTGCAGTGCTATCCTAGACCAGAGTTTCTCAGCTGAGGCACAAATGACAAGAATTCTTTGTTGCAAAGGGCTGTTGTGTGCATGGTAGAATGTTTAGCAGCCTCTACCCACTAGACACTAGCAAATACTATACCTTTTTCTCAGTTGTCACAACCAAAACCATCTCCAGATATTGCCAAATGTAAAACAGTCCCCAATTAGAACCACTCTCCTAGTGTATAAGACAAATTCTTTACCAACAATTTCTAGTATTCTTCTATTAATAAATAGCCCAACTTATTAAAATTACTGAACTTTGAATGCAAGAAGAGGGACCATCTTTGGTATTCATTCTGTTTAAGTCACAAAGCAGATTTAGGAACTGAAACATAACATCCCAATCAATGAAATTATCATTAGGAGATCAGACTCAAAACAGCTATGTCCTGCTCCATGGCTCTGTTTTCTTACACAGGCCTTCGGAATGTTTCGAGGTCAGCCTGGGAAGATAAACCTTTCAATTCTTAGCCTCTGTTTTGGCTGGGACACAGGTTCAGTCTGGGATGGCTGGAAGACCGATAATCTGAGTACATTTCCCTTTTGCTTAACAGTTTGTTAGACAGTATTTCTATTATGCTGGAGTATTCCATCTTAGGATTGTGGTTCTCAATATTGGGATTATGACACATTGTAAAATAGGAGGAACATCAACTCTTGGTAGATGGGGAAGGATGCAGTTAAAATTTATTAACCACTATCTTCCTGGCATTGTGCTAATCACTTTATATCTTTATTTTATAATCCTCATGGTAATCTAATGGGGTAAATGTTATTACATGCATTATTCCCAATGAGGGACCTGAGGTTAAACAATTTGTCTAAGATGAAATAATTAGTATGTGGTGCAACTAAGGGTTTGAACCCAAGTGTGATGCATTAGAGAAATTTGAAAATTCCTGACTATGAAACTGGGTTCACTCTGTGAATACTTTTGGCCAGCAAGAATGAGGCAGTATTCAGGAGATCCACAGTCTCCAGTCTTTCTTGTTTTGGAACACTCCCTCCCACTCGTGACAGCGGGATGACACGTCAGTGTCTGCTTATTCTGAGGTTCCCATACTGCAAGGAAGCCCAAGTCAGCTAAGTGGCAAGAGCGAGACCTTGAGGAGCAGGTGCCTGAAATGTGAACGAGTCTTTTCAGACCTTTAAGCCAAACCTGGTTCATGGCTGAAAGAGGCTGAATGAATGATCCCAGCTGATACCACAGAAGCAGATGCTTCATACTGTTAAGTGCTAATGCCATTCCTTACCCACAGAATTGTGAGAATTGCTGTTTTAAGCCACTAAATTCTGGGCTAGTTTGTTACACTGTAATAAGTACAACACTAGGTTGCCTTGACTTCAATACCCGGGCAATTATAGGAAGACTAGAAGAAGGGAAAGTCAAAAGAACTGGCTTTATTCTACCACCATCTACCTATGAAGAGAACAGTCTGTGTTTTCTCTCCGGACCCTCAGGTTCTGTGACTGAGGTTGGATTAAGTTCTGCTTAAAGTTCTAAATTTTCTGATTCTTAATGTGTATGTGCTTAAATCCACAGACTATGAAGGGTTGTTAGTGCTTTCAGTCAATTTCTCTGCTCTACCGAACCTTAGTTCAGGGAAGATTGCTAAGTCTTTATTTTTGACAACTTTCTTTAAAACCTGTTTTTTGTGTATATACCTTCTAGAATACAGAGGTCCCACTAATAACTGAACACTATAGAATCTCTAGTTAGATAATGAAAACAGTATTTCCTCCACTAGGGAAAAGATGCTATATGAATACTCTTAAATAATTAATGGTTATGTATTTATTTTATGGTTACCTTCTACTATGGCAAGCAACCCTGGCCTTCCATTTATGCCAATGATAGAAGTTTTAAGATGACTTACAAGTTAAGACAGTAAACTGACTTTTAAAAAGTCAAGTAAATAACATGGCTAAAATCATGAAAGTGTAGATGAATGATCAAAGTGTAGGAAATACTCAATGAGAAGAAGAAAGATAAAAGGCCATTCCAGTTGGCATCTTTCTGTTTTGTTTTTTTTTTTAAGATTTATTTATTTATACAAGCATTGGGTACAGTCAGAAGTGCGGGAGGATGAGAGGATTCACCAGAGCCAGAGTGGGGAACAGAACAGGCAGACTGACAAAATACACTGCTGAGGGGAGCAGCGGGCAAGACAGGAGAGGTCTGCCACGCCATGTGGGACCCTCGAAGGTAGCCAGGGATTGAACTGGCACTGCAGAGGCTGCGAGCAGCTTTGCAGCCCAGTGCTCAACCTCTGTGCCACAAGGGGAGGCCCTCTTTCTATTTCGTTTTGCCTGGTTATTCATACCTGGTGGCTGTTTTGGCTAATTGCACACAAGAACTACCGTAACATATAAAACATTATTCATCATGACAGTAATACTTCCACTACAAGTTCGGTTCAAAAGAAAAACCAGAGGGGGAGCGGGGGAGGGGCTGGGGGGAGGGGGAGAGAGGGAGAGAGAGAGAGAGATAGATATGGAATGTGTGAATATTAGAAATTTAACTTGGAAAGAAATAGACTTAGGTAGGCGTGTTATATTTCTTTTGGAAAGCATGAGCAATAGTGACATGTCTTAGCTACACGAGTAGTGGAAGATACAGAGACACATTGATTTGGATGTCAACTAGCAGGTTTTGATGACATACAGGTTTATAGTTACCTTCTACTAATGTTGCTATCTAGGACTGGTTTGTAGATACCTCTAGAAAACTTAACCTTCCTCACTCTTGGCCAATCTTATCCTGAATCTCCTAAATCCAATTGCTAACCTGTAATTGGATGGTGATTCATAATTTTCATATTTATAGTAATAAAAGCATAGAAGTAAATCTGCAGATATATGCATCAAACTCTTCACAGTAGTTACTCTTTGGAGGAGGAATTAGTAGGGCATCCATCTCTTAATGTTTGAATTTTTATTATGAGCATAAATTACTCATCTAAACATAAAAAAATGTGAAACTAAATAATAAAAAAAATTAGGGTGTTTGTGTCTGTGTATAAGCAGACACACACACATATTATTGATTCTATTTATTTCTTTGGAGAACACTGACAATAAAATAACAAATAAATAAATGATAAAAAAACACAACAACAAAAAAACCCAATCAAATGCTTAGTTTGTCACTGCATTTGTCCTTCACAACATCACGTCAATTTAGACAAGATCAGCACTATTGTTTCCTTTTCTGGGAAAGGAAGCTAAGACTTACAAAAGCCAAGTATCCCCGCCCCTCCACTCCCAACCAAAGAAGTTATTCATCACACAGCTGGGACAAGAATTCTCCTGCAACCAATTCTTGTTTCTGCAGAACTCATAATATGTAGTCACAGACATCTCACCCTCTAGTTTGTTAGAGAGCAGCTCCAGATAGCTCTGGCAGTACCCTGTGTGCTAGGAAAGGCACTGACACAAAAGATTCCTGCATACAATACTGACATCTTCCTACCTCGGACTCACATATCTTTTCAACTACCAGACAGAACCTGGCCTCTGGGGGGTTTTGTGCAAAATCAACCACATTATGTGGGACTCTCAAAAATTAACTGGTCATGCATTTAGGCCTCTGGCAAAGATGGCTGCTTAATAGGGAGAATTCTGACAACATTTGTGTTTATACATAAACATGCGTAATTCAGTTGATTTGTCTATTAGGTAGGGGGAGTTGGGAAATCATAATTTTATAGTGCAAAGACTTCTAAGGATCTGAATTTCTAACTGCTACTTAACTTCCTTGTATGGAATACACTCTTTTCCTTTAATACTCAGGGTGATGTAGAACAATCTATGTTGTGTTAAAAAACTACAAGCAAGACTTGTCCTACTGTTCAGTCAATTTGACATATCCCTCGGTTTTTTGGAGTTGCTCAATCCACCTCCATTTCCTTCCTCAACCCTTGCCTTACCTCAACCCTGGCCGGGTGGTAATAGGGGAACCAAGACCCATTATCTTTGGTTGATTGGGTCTTATTCTGGAGTTCAGCATCTTCTTCAGGCCATTTCTCCTCCACTATCTTTCAGATCTGAAGGTCATTTCACAGGTTACTACTACCTTTGCATAAATTACTGTGTTAAAATTCACAAGATGGTGAACTCAAATAAAATTATGATCCTAAGATTCAAGGACATGAAGTGATATAGGCAAATGGCATGGCCACGGAGATGTCCAGAAATTCTAGACCCAAAGCTTTCTCTTTGGTATCACAATGTATCTCTCATCCAATCAACAAATGCTTAAAAAAACCCTATTTTAAGTGCGTACTATAAAGATAAACAAAACACACTGTTTCCTGCTCTTACAGAGATTGCCGTCTACTGGGGTCTTTTTCTGAAACAAGCTGCATCAGTAGTTCTGAAGCAGGGTTGACTTTACCCACCCCCTAAATTTCAAATGCCTGAAAATACTTTTAGTTGTCAGAACTGAAAAAGGGAGGGGCTACTGGCATCCGGTGGGTCGAGGCCAGGGACATTACCAAATGCCCTACAATCTACAGGACATACCCTTGAACAGAGAATTATCCAGTCTAGGCATTGTCCTGATGAAGATCCACTATTTTCTGCAATATACACAGTCGTATGAAGAACAGGAATTCAAGTTTATTTAAAACAAGGAGCCTCTAAAACATACTAGATGGCACTTCTATCAAGTTGTAGGGTAAGGAAAAATGTCAGGCTTTTCTGCTCTCCCGCCATCAAGATAGATGATGAATCCTTGTGGTCCTGAATGCATGCCTGATGGCGGGCACCTGGAGTAGGGTGTGGGCCTACGTAGATGGGATTCACCTGGGCTAAGACTGGGCTTTTAAGGGCGGCGTCAGGGGGACGCCAGTAAAAGCCGAAAGAGAAGCCGAGAAAGAAGTAGCAGAAGCCGAGAGAGAAGCAGAGAACGCCTGAGAGCCCAGATAGAATGAAGACTTACTGGGGACTGGGAGGCCTGCCAGCCTCCCGGCCCCCCAGCACCCCTGCCTGCTGTGTACTTGGTAAATCTAAATAAAAGACCTGCAAAAAGCCACTGAGGACTCTGACTCCTCCTTTACCCGGTCTGCATGGGATCAGAAAACCTGCTCAGTGGTCATTCCTGACTCTACACAAGTAGAAACTATTTGGTGAGTTGGAATACGAAGTTAACATTGTTAAAAAGAATTCAGACAATGTGAGGGGAGATTTGTCCAGCTCCACACAATGTTGACAAGAGCAGTGACACCCCTACAGGTGAGTGGTATTTTCATTGTTATTGCACCTCCACATTTCCCCATAATTCAATCAAAGAAAATGAGAACCACATGCTCTGACTACCAGAGACCTGCGCCTTCCAGGATGTTGATAAACCACCATTGTATTTACTGGTGCCTGGCTTTTTAATTTAAAAGTCTAATTTCTGCAAAACTAAGGAATACTTGTAGGTCAAAATGTTGTCTTAGTAAGAATGATTCTAAAGACTTCTTTTCCAAGCAAAGGGAAGAAAGTGGAAGTGAGGTTATTACCCTAAGCCTTGCAACTGTAACCCCCAGGGCTATCTGGTTACCCAGATGTAGTAGTTTGTTTACCAAGGTTGGGTGCAATAGCTTTCTCAGGTTGTGACAGATAAGATATGGTTGATTCCAACTGAGTTTCCTTTTTTTTTAACTGCAACATGGTAGGCTTTTTCTTAAAAATTTGGGATGCTAATGAGCATCTATGGATACAATAAGAAAGGAATGTAATTAGAGTAAGCAAATCAGCAGCTAGGAATAAATTTTAACTTTATGTTTATACTTATAAACACGTGTGACCTTGGAAAAGTTACTTCCCCTCTTTGCCTTCCAATCTCCTATGTAAAATGAGAAGAGTGAATCAGATGATTTATGAGATCCTATGAATCACATGTTGACAGAATAAATTATGCTTATTGTGATTAAGAAATATCAAGATAATCTCTCCTCTCACTCTTTCTCTTCTGTTTGATTTTAAAGACAATTTTTTAAAAGTTAAAAAACATACAGGTTGTCTTTGAAAAAGCAGATTGACAGCACGAGTCTACATGAGCTCTTTGGGTCAAGTGCTAAAAATCCAATCAACACAAATCACATTAGTTCATATATATGACTATATGTATCCAGCCTGGAGTTCAGAGACCAAGGCCAGAGGTTTTGCCCCTATCTGATTTTTCTTTGCTCATGTACAAGGTTGCTCTTTGTTACAAGTAAGAGCTATTGAAAGTGCATTAAGGGTGCTATCAATTCCTTTATCATGACTAGAAAATCACTTGTAACCCCATTTGAGTGGATTCATTTGATGTTCATCTATGGAACAGGGGTAGAGTCTGCCGTTAAATATGGAGTTCTCAGGTTCCATTTGGAATCTAATTTCTCTTGGGTGTTTGTATTTTGTGCTTATAGAAAGATTGTTGGTTTTGTGAGGGCCTGTGTATCTTAGGCATGGGACTCAAATCAAAACCAGCCACTCCTGGGGCCTCCCTGGTGGTCTAGGGGTTAAGTCTCAGTGTTAACACCATAACGGGCTGAGTTCCATCCTTGGCCAGGGAGCTAACCCACATGGTGTAGCAGACCTCTCCTTTTGCCTGCTGCTACCCTCAGCAGTGTATTTCAGTAGGTTTGCCTGTTCTGTTCCCCACTCTGTCTCTGGTAAATCCTCTCAACCCCCCATCCCCTACCCTGCACCTCTGGCCTGCACCCCAGTTCTTTTACCCTCCCCCCAAAAAACCCAACAACAACCAGCCACTTTTGCTTTAGACTTCAATCTACAAGGTTTTTCCAGATGTACTTCGTGTTCCAACACATCCAAAGTTTTAGAGGGATTCAAAAACATGATGACCAAACCCAAGGCAGAGATGTGGTCACTGTTTCTCTGCTAGTGATGATTTCAGGACCCTCCTTAGGAGTTAGGCAATGTCTTTGCTGGTAATGACCTCCCTAGACCCTGACATTGTCTCTGCAACTGAGAGAATGAGGTAATCTTTGGAAGATCCTGGACATTCAGTGCCTGGTTTGTTGTCCTCCATGTCCCCACTTTCCTGCTTCTAGAGCTCTGGTTCTTACAACCTCATGTGGTCTGGGGAATTCCCTGGAAAAGTTGTCAGCAGAACAAAGCTTATTGTTTGTCTGTCTGTGCTTCTGTCAGTCTCTAGACCAAATCAATGAGGAGGCAATTCCCTTTTCAGGAATTAACGAGGAAAATGGAGCTTTATTTACCCAGGGCGAGAATAAAGTGGGCAATTTATCATCCAGCACGGAGGCTCAGGTTTGTGAGTGCCAGTTATTATTTCATGGCCCTAAAAGAAGCAGGTCAAGCAAACTCTGTGCCCCCAAGTAACCCTGAAACCAGGTGGTTCCAGCTCTTTAGGCTCTTTTCCCAAAAATTTGTATAGCAGCTTCCTGGAGCTGGCTGAAAGGAGTGAGACAGTTGGAATTTGGCCTGGGTTTGTAAATCTTTAGCTCACAGGGACCTAATTCAATGGTTCTTTACAAAATCAGAAAGATAATGAATGTTCCTTTAAATTACCTTGGGGTATGCAACCTTTTGATTTCTTCCTTTCCCTGCAGAAGGCCTTCATTTTTCTCACCATCTACGGCACCTCTATAGTTGAGCTGTAGAAAGTGCCATGCCTTCAAAAAACGTCTTATTGTTTCAGTCTCTCATAGTTGTCTTTCAACATGCTGATTTTCTCTGGCTACACTTTTGGAAACTGGCAGCCTTAGGGAGGATTTTGTGACCAGTATTATGATTTTGCTGTGAGCTTGCCAGTCCTCTTCTGATTCCGGTGGAGTCAGTCCTGTTGGGTCTTGATACTTATTCTCTTTTTGTTTACTCCACAGGGGATTTCATCACAGTGCCTCAGGGAATGGACTGCATACAATTTTCTGTATATACAGTGGAACTCAATCTCAAAGTCTATTCCAAGTGTTGGGCAATCCCTCTTCAAGCTCCTTCCAGAATGGTAATTTTATTCTATTTTTTACCTGCTTTCAGTGGCAGGTTTGCCACACTTGCATATAAAAGAAATCTGTGTGGATTTTTCTAGCTCCGAGTTGAGAATGATGTGGTTTGAGGGTTAGAGCATAACTTTCTTGGGGAAATTTTTAAGGACATCCTTTTATTCGTTTTATCCTACAGAATCTAGTGTTGCGACCAATTGGAGAAGAAACCACTGAAATTTAATGGTTGGATTCAAACATTTCAGATTTGCTGGAGTGAGAACTAAAGGCAGGCACTTGGATTAGACCCATTCTATCCATCCATGTCTTCATAAGATCTGGTATCTTTTCCATTTGAGCTTTTCCAATGCGATAAAGGACAATTTTTCCCATCAGCAGATGTGAGCACTTACAGATGGGGATTTTTCCTATTATTCAGGGAGGTCTTTTATCATTCATTAACATCAAGTATACTTTGGGAAGTCCCAGTTAGTATTTCTGGGCCTGAAAAATCAAGTCTGAGTTCATTCCAAACCCCAGTGGATCCTGAGGCAAGGTCGCTTCAACCCTCTTGAAATTCTTTCCAAGACCATCAAGAAAGAATGCCCTCAGGTGAGTCCAGTGACATTTCATGAGCACACTGTGGTCATTAAGATTGGTATCACTGAGTTGGCTTACAGTCCTATTTTTCTATTTCTATTCTTATTCCTTTAGGAGAGATTCAAGTTTTCTTATCTGGTTTTGGAAACAATGATGAACTCAGGCTACCTTGCTATTGTAGTTACAAAATACAATGCATGACAGTGAATTCACAGGGTGAAAATTCCTAAAGCATGTCAACAATTCAATGCACTGTATTTATTCTGCTCTGATTCTGTGATGGTTCCCTAGTTCACATATGATAAAAGCTTCAGTCCTTACAGGGGCTTCATAGCTCAATGTCCCTGACCCTCCTGTACCCTCTGACCTCATCTCCTGTGACTCTCTCCCTTGCACACTCCTGGCCTTATCTTGAACATGCTGGTGATATTCCTGCATTTGAGCCTGAGCTTTAGAAGTTCCCTCTACTCTCAGATATCCACAAGGCTTGCACCTGATCTCCTCCAAGGATTTGATAACATCTCACTTTCTCAAGGAGGCCCTCCCTCACTATCCTACTTAATACTGCAACCCATTTGCCTAACTCTCCCCAGAGAACTTGAACTACTTCGATTTATGTATTTTTTTTCCAAAGCACTTAGAAATCTACTAGCTTAGTTATTTTTATGTTTCTGTCTCTCCCACTAGAATATAAGCTCCACAAGGGCAACATTTTTTGCTTATTTGCTTTGTTCACGAAAAATTCCACATGTTAGAATAGCACCCTAGGACTCTCTACCTAAAAGGTTCTCATCGTATATACATATTGTTCTTAGTGCTGTACCCAACATTGGAACTAGGTAGTCTTAACTTGGATTTTGCATTTCTCCATTCAATACCTTTCAGTGGCTTTCCATCTCCCCATGAAAAGCCAAAGCCTTGCCTTGACATACATGGTAGTTTGAACTTTGTTTGCCAACTTAACTGGAATCACATTTCTCAGAATCCTCTTTCCTGAGTGTTTCTGGATAAGATATGGGAGGCAGAAATGCAACAGGAACCAATATTCTTTGAAGGTCTTTGCAGTCAAGTATGGTGAAGGACAAACACAGGTTGTTCTAGCTCTTTCTCATTCTCCTCTTTTCCATGTGTACTTCTGTCTGTGGATGCTTTCTGTTTCCATGCACTGATGATGGTTATGCACAGGCAACAGCTTTCTGAAGCTCTGCTAGCTCCATTAAAGTCCCATCCTAGTACCTGGAGTGGCCCCTATATCCCCCTTGAAAGTTTTGATTTATTCACCTACAGCAGGGTTGATTCCTGACTCTTCTGACACTCAATATTTTCAGACTGTTTCTTCCCCAGCAACTCCCACAATTGTGTAAAGTCTAATTCCCATAACAAAACCCCTACTTTAAATTACTCAGATTGCTTCTCCTTTTTTTTTTTTTAAAGATTTATTTATTCATTTACACAACCGGGGTACAGGCCAGATGCGCAGGAGTGTGAGAGGATTCACCAGAGCCAGAGTGGGTTGCAGAACAGGCAGTCTGACAAAGTACACTGCTGAGGGGAGCAGCAGGAGGCAGGAGAGGTCCGTGCTCCATGTGGGACCCTCACCGGCTGGCTGGGATCAAACCAGCGCTGCAAAGGGCAGCTTCATTGTGAGGCGCTCAACCGCCTGTGCCGCCAGGGGAGGCCCTGCTTCTGCTTTTTTGATGAAACCTTGACTAATGAAATATAAAAGACCCTTGTTTCTTTGAAATCATATCTCACCATGTTCCCATTGGCTTACTTCATTCCTTCCTTTTTGGCTCCCGCGTATGTCAAGTATGCTCCTACCTAAGTGGTACCATATCTCTACCTAGAATGTTCTTTCTGCATAGAGTCCCAGGACTCACTTCCTTTATTCCTGCAGTTCACTGTTTATGTTATAGGACAGGGAGAAGGGCAGCCCAAACCCCGCAAACCTGCCTATTCTAAATGGGTTCTGCCATCCGCCGCATCAACACAAAACACATGAGACTTTAATGGGAAGGAACTTTAATAAAGCTAGGAAACAATACAGGTAAGGCAAAGAGTCTAGTTTCTAAATGAAGCACCCAAAGTTACCCGTCCCCTCGTGGGTAAAAGTCCATCCATATGGGGTCGGCCCAGAGCAAGGCCCCAAAGCCTGCCACAAGTCTAAAACATCTTCCAGTGGGGACCCACAGAAAAGGGTCACAAACAACCAGACAAGCCCGGAAGGAAAAGAGCAAAATCAACATCAAGATAAAAGCTTCCATTGTCACCTCCCCACGGGTCTCACCCACATCTGTGTCACCTAGTCCACGACCAAAAGACAAGCGCAGTTTCTTCACGTGTCTCTAGGCTCCATGTGCCTCCTCCAGGTCTCCTTGCTCCATCCTGCTTCCTTCCTCAGTCTCTTCTGCAGCTTCTCCTCTTCCTGCTCAGCTCCACCCTCCCTTGGGTGGGGCAGGGAACCTCCCCCTTTCCTGGGGACCACCCTGTTGCATTTACACTCCCTCTTAGAGGGGCCATTCCTGATAGAAAATAGTAGCTCTTCCCGGTGAGTCCCATGTTTCACTTTCTCTAGGATCCTCCCCTTACTTTGTGTCATGTTCCTTTATAACAAACACTTAACCGCTACTTGGCATGTTATTTATTTGCTATATGCCTTCCTAGAAGGGGTTCTTATGTAGGGTCAACCTGGGAATCCAGGATGTCCTCAGATAGGAAAATAATCATATACTTATTTTCAGTTACCTCTAACTGAAATTTAATATTAATTTCTTCCAGTTATGAGTATGGTTAGCAAACCAAATGACTTAGCAATGCCTGTGACTTCGACAAGTTTTTCACAAGAAATCATGGCCATGCTTCCTATCACTTAGAGTTGGTGACTATCTTGAAATATCATTTATGCTCATGACTGAAATTAACATTGTCATTAGAACTGGAGCTATATGGCATTGGATTGAGACCTTCTTGTCTAGAGAGGCTCTCAAGACATAGTTGGCCAGATTAGGTTATCAAGGCTTGTAAAATTTGTTGATCCTTTTGTAACAAGGATAGTTAAGCTGGGCCTCCCCTGGTGGCGCAGGCAGTTGAGTGTAGCACTGTGAAGCTGTCTGCAGCCTCTGCAGCGCCAGTTCGATCCTGGCCGGCTGGGGCAAGTGTCCCACATGGCACAGCAGACCTCTTTTGTCGTGCCCGCTGCTGCCCTCAGCAGTGTATTTCACCAGTCTGCCGGTTCTGTTCACCATTCTGTCTCTGGTGAATCCTCTCACCCTCCCGCGCATCTGGCCTGTACCGGTTCTAGTATAAATAAATAAATAAATAAATAAATAAATAAATAAATAAATAAGTCTTTAAAAAAAAAACAAAAAACAAGGATAGTCAAGCTGTCTAGGAACAATGAACAGATAAGTTTCAATATATTTGATGGTTGAAATCATTATTGAAGTGTGAGAAAGTAACTTACTGCTAATAGACTGTAAGTCTAATTGTAAGTCAAGCACAGAGTTGCAAGTTACATATTCTAACACTGAATTTCAATATAATTGCTTTTCTTTGAATTCTATGTGTTTTATTTTATACATTTGCAAACATTATATTGGAAAATGATCTATACTTCACAAGACTGCTCTGGGGCCCCTGGCACAAGAAGTTAAAATCCCATTGATTTCTAAAAAGGTATAGGCTTTTTCTCTCTTGCTTATTGCAATTGTTCATTTCTTTTGTTCAGAAATCTACCACTTGGCAGGATTGACCTAATTTCAATAACAACCTAAGGGCAGAGAGGACTCTGATATTTATATCCTCTCCTCACTCACCTGGCATTCACTCTATTGCTTTTCCTGAGGGCCCTTCCCTTTATGCACTCTAGGTGGCATATTCATGAAAGGAATTGCATCCTTTGAAAATGATTGGAGACTATATTTCTGAAGATCCTGCCAACAAGTAAAGGCTGTTAAGGATACAATGTCAAACCATTAACAAAGATCTGTAAGGAGATAATAGCATTAAGAGAAAAAATCAAAATATCCTAGCAATTAGGGGAAAGAAAACAAACAAACAAACAACAAAATATCCTAGCAGCAAGTATGAATTATCCCAGGAATAATTCATACCTTGGGGATTTCCATCGTGCTTTTTCTGCTGTGAAAACATTTGATAACATCAAATCAAACTACCTTCTTTAACATATGCCTTAAGTACTTTGACATGATAGATTATCTTCTACTGCAAACCTCTGGCCCCAGTGGAAGGCTCTCAAGGTCCCATTGCTCTACTTGTGACATTTGCCATATTAGGAGTTTTAAGCACTGTGGTTCATTCCAATGAATGTAACCAAGATACACAAATCAATGAATATAGCTCCAGCGGTACATAAGTAGTAACCCATCACCACTCCATTTGAGTGCCAACTTTCTAATGCATTTCCACATCTGCTCCTTCATTCCATCTTCCCAAACTCCAGACAAGATGGGTTGGGCAGTTTCTTATTTAGTTAATTAATTAATTAAATTTTTTCTTATACCATTGTAGTCCCCATAGTTCTATCACCATATCACCGTGAACCATTACCATATTTCCTTGTAGTCTTTCCTCCCATTTTTGACATCCTCCCTCTGACTCCCTTGCTGTGTGCCTCAGATCTATGGTCACCCTGCTAGCTTTAATTTTTTCTTGACCTTTTGTTTGGTTTCTTTATATACCACAGATAAGTGAGATATCATATTTATCTTTTTCTTTTTGACTTATTTTGGCTAGCATAATCCCTTCTATGGGCAGTTTCAAACAAATCAAAGGGATTCTATTCCTAAGAACCCATTTATTTTCCTGAGACAAAATGATGGGAAAGGAAATTTTCTAAATAAAATTACATTAAATCTGATTAATATCTGATTAGTAGAGTTCTGATATCTGATTAATAGCTTTCCTAAGGTCCATCAGAAAATATTTTTCTTATAAACATTTCATGGGGAGACAACTAATATTTACTGATTTTTTAAATTTTTCTAGATAGAGTATTTGTTGTCTGACAAATATCCAGTCTGAATATCCCCAACTACCCTATAAGGTCAATATTGGGAAATTGAAGTTCAGAGGGGCTAGATAATTTGTCCAACGTCACATACTCTTCCCATCTATCATAACATGTTGCTCTAGAACACAAAGGAATTCCCAGGCTTCAGCTATTTCTTCACCATTTTTACACTTCTTTTATTTGCTTAATGTTGTGCTAACTTAAAAGATTAAGTACAATTTTTAAAAAGACAAACTTTGCGTTGTTGCTGGGTACCAATAAATAGCAGCACTTGCTTCAGGTTGAGGGTAATTAGAAAAATAGATACAGTAACAGGATTGTGTTAGCACATTTGAGTCAACTGTAATTGTCAGAAAAGTTCTGAGGCTGCCTCTGCTAAACAGGGACCCAACAAGTGTTGGAGATGTATTCAAGCCATAATTAGGTATTAATTTGCTAGGGCTTCCATAACAAAGTATCACTGCCTGAGAAGCTTAAACAGCAAAAATTAATTTTCTGACATTTCTGCAGACTACAAGTCCAAGATCAAGGTACTGTTAGAACTGGCTCCCCCTGAGGCCTTTTGGACTTACACATGGATATCTCCTTTGTCTTCACATGGTCTCCCCTCTGCATGTGTGTGAGCAAGTGCACTCCTTAGGACTCATTTTAACTTAATTAATTTTAACTTAATTCCCTCTTTAAAGATTCTTTTCTCAAATTTACACACAATTTGATATTCTGGGGGTTTGTACTTCAACATGTACATGGAGGGGGTTGCAATTCAGTTCATATCAGTCCCCAAATGAGTTGTCCTCCTTGAATAATCCAAAGGGTTGAAATATAAGTCACAAAGCAAAACTGCTTCTCCACATGATTCAAGGTTATTTACTGTCATGACTTAGAACCATCTAAAATCATCACCTGAATCACTGTGGTCCTCAAGCCGGCTTTGGAGAACATGATCTAGTGTGCTCTAATACAGATATCTCTGTCACACTCTGTTGGTAGATTCCTTTGGCCCATGCCAGTGTCACTTGAAATATTTGTACACAGTGGGTGTGTGTGTATGTGGAATGTTTCTTTTCTTTCTGGTCTTTAGACAACTCAGGTGATGATTTGATTGTATCTTACCTCTCTTTTTTAGATTGGGATGGCTGGAAGTGGATTTTTGTGATGATAAATTTTAAAGAAATGAAAGGGAAAACACCCTGACTGCCATTTTGCTTAAATCTGAAGAGGTTACTGAGCATATGAAAACTTGACTTCAGGGAACAATATGAACAGGATTCCATGCATATTTTTAGAACATTCTCTGCAGAAGTTGTGTACCGAATGTATGACTGGAGCCACAAATAAGGCAGCAAACCATATAAACTCACTGAGGCTTATGATTCCCACTAAGCTTTAAAAAATGTCAACAGAAAAGGACAGAGAGTGATATATTGTGTACCCACTTACCCACAACATAACATTATGAAATCTTAACAATTTGATATAGTCCTAGTTTCCTTTTAAAGAAATAAAACATTACAAATATGCTTGAAACTTAGCAGTGCCTCTCTTTATTCCTAGTCCCCTCCTTTCCCAGATCCTGTTTTTATCCTCTATTTTGCTTTTATCATTGATGATTTTTAATGATTTTACTACATATGACACATTTGCTGTATCATAACCACAGTATTGTTTTGCATATCTTAAAACATTGTTTAAGTGGATCATTCCATTTGCATCATTTTACAATTTGATTTCCCCTTCCTCAGCATTATATTCTAGAGATTTATCCATGTTTATATGTATAATTTAGCTTATTCATTTTAACTGCTGTAAAACATTCCGTTGTATGAATAAGCTGCAATTTGTTTTTCTGTTTTTCAACTGATAAACATTTAGGCCACTTCCAGTATTTTCATATAACAAAAAATCTCTGCAAATATTCCTAGACATGGTTCCTAGTCTATTTGGGCAGAATATTTTTTAAGCTATATGCCTAGAAGTGGGAATGCTGACGTGTATACATTGCAGCTTCAACTTTATTTGAATCTGCTAACTTTTCCTGTAAAGACCAATTTATAACCTCATCAGCATGTTTAAAATTCTTTTCCCACATGTCCACTCACATTTGATACTGAGATTAAAATTATTTTCCAATATTGTGAATACTATTTTATTCCGGTTTGGTTTGCATTTTCCTAATTACTAATGATGGGAAGAGATTTCACATATATGTATATGCTAATTCTTTCTAAGCTTATATGCATCATAAATATTTTCTCCCAATGGGTGAGTTTCTTTGCACCTTGTTTTTGATATCCTAGATGAATGGAAGCTCTGAATTTTAATGTAGTCTATTTTTTAGCAATATTTGTCTTTACAGTTTATGTGTTGTTTAGGAAATCCTTTCCTATCCTGAGCTCACTCAGACATTGTTCTACATTTATTCTGAAGATCTGAGAGTTTTACCTGAACAATTATGTCTAAAATCCTCTTGAATTGTCATGAAGACAAGCTCTAATTTAATTTCTATAGGATACACAGATGTACCAGCACCATTTATTGAAATAAGTTACATTCCCATGGCTCTGCATGATTACTGTATCACATACCATGTGTCCCTAAGTGTGGGAGCATGTGTCTTGATTCTCTAGTCTGTTTTTGTTGTCACATATCTGTGTACCAATTCTACAATGTTTCAATTGCCATAACTATGATGTTGATATATGTCAGTGCAAATATTTCCCTCTACATCCTATTTTTACTCACAGTTGCCTTGATTTTTTAGTTTCTATTCTACATGAATTTTAGGATCACCTTGGCCAGATATATGAAAAACCTGTCCACTCATATGGTCATTAGAATGGTTTTGAATTTATAGATCACTTTAGGAACAATTAATACTTCTATGATATTAAATTTTCCTACCTATAAACATATGCTCATTTATTTTTATTTTCTCTTAAGTGTTTCTATACTTCATAATTGCTTTGCATGGATGCTACATTTTTCAGTGTCTGCCTAAAGTATTAATATTGTGTAATAGATCCTTTTCATTTTTTCATTTAAAGAAGCTAAACATTACAAATATGCTTAAAAGCCTAGATAAATATTTTCCAAGGAAGGATAAATAGAATACATTTTGATAGGAGGTAGCAAGTTTATGGAAGAGAATGGAAGTAGAACAAATTTTATGACCATTTTTAGAAAATATAGCTTGCCATCGGCTCCCTTTTGGCTATGGCAATTCATATCCCTCTCAAATGCATAAAG
The DNA here is from genome assembly GCF_014898055.3 of Talpa occidentalis. Lineage (NCBI taxonomy): Eukaryota > Metazoa > Chordata > Mammalia > Eulipotyphla > Talpidae > Talpa > Talpa occidentalis. The sequence continues at coordinate 48,733,004 of NW_023600993.1, forward strand.
TCTTACCCTTTCCCCTTAGAATCTAACCCCATTATGGCCTGAAATTCGGGCTCACATGCCAAGATCTTCCCATCTAGATCATGTACACTGGCAATTAAGACTCTTCAAGTGGAGCTACTCAAGACAGTTCCCATTGGTTTTAAGACTTGCAATATCAAGAAACAATTTGGTTGATACACATCATTAATGATGGAACAGGTATAGGGTGATTGCTATATATTCTCCTCTTCAAAAAAAATGGGAAGCACACAGGGATCCATGACAATTTTGAAATTCAGTAAGGTATATGTTGCTGCTTATTTGCTTAGGGTACCATGCTACTTCCTGGCAATGATTCACCATGCTCATGAATATGCCCTTCAAAGATTCTTTCCTTTCCCATAAAAAATGACATTTAATAGCTAATAATAGTATTCTTGGTGTGCTTCCTGCATGTAAAATTTTGATTAAATTTTCGTTTCCATCAAGCTAATATGATTATTTAAAAAAAACAACCCTGGTTTCTTATAAATCAGTTTTAAATATACTACACTAGACAAAATCTACACATGCAAATGTTATCAAAGTAATACCTTCAGTAGTTGGGTTTTCTATCCAACTGTTGAAGGACAGCACTCTTCAGATTTTTAGAGTTCTGTTGGTTAACAGAGAGGATCTGTAAAGTTCTTTAAGATCTTTAGATGGTCCTTTTTCATAGCAAAATAGCTCTTGAGGCATTGCCATACATATTTCTGAGGTTTTAGAAAGGATCTTATGATTTCACCCTGGGCATAGTCTTTGCTCTGATTGATTCTTGGCTTTTTGGCTAAGAGCAAGTGTAGTATCTGTTCTA